>NC_091283.1:673887947-674202611 GCF_032444005.1 Ranitomeya imitator
AGTGTAGGGTATAGAGTGTGGAGTATAGGGTATAGAGTGTATGGTATAGAGTGTAGGGTATAGAGTGTAGGGTATAGAGTGTATGGTATAGAGTGTAGGGTGTAGGGTATAGAGTGTAGGGTATAGAGTATAGGGTATAGAGTGTAGAGTGTAGGGTATAGAGTGTAGGGTATAAAGTGTAGGGTATAGAGTGTAGGGTATAGAGTGTAGAGTGTAGGGTATAGAGTGTATGGTATAGAGTGTAGGGTATAGAGTGTAGAGTGTAGGGTATAGAGTGTAGAGTGTAGGGTATAGAGTGTATGGTATAGAGAGTAGGGTGTAGGGTATAGAGTGTAGGGTATATAGTGTAGTGTATAGAGTGTAGAGTGTAGGGTATAGAGTGTAGGGTATAGAGTGTAGGGTATAGAGTGTAGAGTGTAGGGTATAGAGTGTATGGTATAGAGTGTAGGGTTTAGAGTATAGAGTGTATGGTATAGAGTGTAGAGTATAGGGTATAGAGTGTAGGGTATAGATTGTAGGGTATAGAGTGTAGGGTGTAGAGTGTAGAGTGTAGGGTATAGAGTGTAGGGTATAGATTGTATGGTATAGAGTGTAGGGTGTAGGGTATAGAGTGTAGGGTATAGAGTGTAGAGTGTAGGGTATAGAGTGTACGGTATCAAGTGTAGGGTGTAGAGTGTAGGGTATAGAGTGTATGGTATAGATTGTAGGGTGTAAGGTATAGAGTGTATGGTATAGAGTGTAGGGTATAGAGTGTAGGGTATAGAGTGTAGGGTGTAGAGTGTAGAGTGTAGGGTATAGAGTGTAGGGTATAAAGTGTATGGTATAGAGTGAAGGGTGTAGGGTATAGAGTGTAGGGTATAGAGTTTGGAGTGTAGGGTATAGAGTGTATGGTATAGAGTGTAGTGTATAGAGTGTAGGGTATAGAGTGTATGGTATAGAGTGTAGGGTGTTGAGTATAGAGTGTAGGGTATAGAGTGTAGAGTGTAGGGTATAGAGTGTATGGTATCGAGTGTAGGGTGTAGAGTGTAGGGTATAGAGTGTATGGTATAGATTGTAGGGTGTAAGGTATAGAGTGTATGGTATAGAGTGTAGGGTATAGAGTGTAGGGTATAGAGTGTAGGGTGTAGAGTGTAGAGTGTAGGGTATAGAGTGTAGGGTATAAAGTGTATGGTATAGAGTGAAGGGTGTAGGGTATAGAGTGTAGGGTATAGAGTGTAGGGTATGGAGTGTATGGTACAGAGTGTAGGGTGTAGGGTATAGAGTTCTAAGGTATAGAGTGTAGGGTATAGAGTGTAGGGTATAGAGTGTAGGATATAGAGTGTAGAGTGTAGAGTGTAGGGTATGGAGTGTATGGTATAGAGTGTAGGGTGTAGGGTATAGAGTGTATGGTATGGAGTGTAGAGTGTAGGGTATAGAGTGCATGGTATAGAGTGTAGAGTGTAGGGTATTGAGTGTGGGGTATAGAGTGTAGAGTGTAGGGTATAGAGTGTAGGGTATAGAGTGTAGAGTGTATGGTATATAGTGTGGGCTATAGAGTGTATGGTATAGAGTGTAGGGTATAGGGTGTAGGGTATAGAGTGTAGGGTATAGAGTGTATGGTATAGAGTGTAGGGTATAGAATGTAGAGTGTAGAGTGTAGGGTATAGAGTGTAAAGTGTAGGGTATAGAGTGTAGGGTATAGAGTGTATGGTATAGAGTGTAGGGTGTAGGGTAAAGAGTGTAGGGTATAGAGTGTAGGGTATAGAGTGTAGAGTGTAAGGTATATAGTGTAGGGTATAGAGTGTATGGTATAGAGTGTAGGGTATAGAGTGTAGGGTATAGAGTGTAGAGTGTAGAGTGTAGGGTATAGATTGTATGGTATAGAGTGTAGAGTATAGAGTGTAGAGTGTAGGGTATAGAGTGTAGAGTGTAGGGGATAGAGTGTATGGTATAGAGTGTAGAGTGTAGGGTATAGAGTGTAGGCTATAGAGTGTAGAGTGTAGGGTACAGAAAGTAGGGTATAGAGTGTAGAGTGTAGGGTATAGAGTGTATGGTATAGAGTGTAGAGTGTAGGGTATAGAGTGTAGGGTATAGAGTGTAGAGTGTGGGGTATAGAGTGTATGGTATAGAGTGTAGAGTTTACGGTATAGAATGTAGAGTGTAGGGTATAGAGTGTAGAGTGTAGGGTGTAGAGCGTATGGTATAGAGTGTAGAGTGTAGGGTATAGAGTGTAGGGTATAGAGTGTATGGTATAGAGTGTAGGGTATGGAGTGTAGGGTATAGAATGCAGAGTGTAGAGTGTAGAGTGTAGAGTGTAGGGTATAGAGTGTATGGTATAGAGTGTAGAGTATTGAGTGTAGAGTGTAGGGTATAGAGTGTAGAGTGTAGGGTATAAAGTGTATGGTATAGAGTGTAGAGTGTAGGGTATAGAGTGTAGGGTAGAGAGTGTAGGGTATAGAGTGTAGGGTATAGAGTGTATGGTATAGAGTGTAGAGTGTAGGGTATAGAGTGTAGGGTATAGAGTGTAGAGTGTAGGGTATAGAGTGTATGGTATAGAGTGTAGAGTGTAGGGTATACAGTGTAGGGTATATAGTGTAGAGTGTAGGGTATAGAGTGTATGGTATAGAGTTTAGAGTTTAGAGTGTACAGTATAGAGTGTAGAGTGTAGGGTATAGAGTGTAGGGTGTAGGGTATAGAGTGTATGGTATAGAGTGTAGAGTGTAGGGTATAGAGTGTATGGTATAGAGTGTAGAGTGTAGGGTATTGAGTGTGGGGTATAGAGTGTAGAGTGTAGGGTATAGAGAGTAGGGTATAGAGTGTAGAGTGTAGGGTATAGAGTGTAGGGTATAGAGTGTAGGGTATAGAGTGTATGGTATAGAGTGTAGGGTATAGAATGTAGAGTGTAGAGTGTAGGGTATAAAGTGTAAAGTGTAGGGTATAGAGTGTAGGGTATAGAGTGTATGGTATTGAGTGTAGGGTGAAGGGTAAAGAGTGTAGGGTATAGAGTGTAGAGTGTAGAGTGTAGGGTATAGAGTGTATGGTATAGAGTGTAGAGTATAGAGTGTAGAGTGTAGGGTATAGAGTGTAGAGTGTAGGGGATAGAGTGTAGAGTATAGAGTGTAGAGTGTAGGGTATAGAATGTAGGGTATAGAGTGTAGAGTGTAGGGTATAGAGTGTATGATACAGAGTGTAGAGTGTAGGGTATAGAGTGTAGGGTATAGAGTGTAGAGTGTGGGGTATAGACTGTATGTTATAGAGTGTAGATTGTACGGTATAGAGTGTAGAGTGTAGGGTATGGAGTGTAGAGTGTAGGGTGTAGAGTGTATGGTATAAGTGTAGAGTGTAGGGTATAGAGTGTAGGGTATAGAGTGTTGGGAATAGAGTGTAGGGTATAGAGTGTAGGGTATAGAGTGTATGGTACAGAGTGTAGGGTATGGAGTGTAGGGTATAGAATGCAGAGTGTAGAGTGTAGGGTATAGAGTGTAGGGTACAGATTGTATGGTACAGAGTGTAGGGTGTAGGGTATAGAGTGTAGAGTGTAAGGTATATAGTGTAGGGTATAGAGTGTATGGTATAGAGTGTAGGGTATAGAGTGTAGGGTATAGAGTGTATGGTATAGAGTGTAGGGTATAGAATGTAGAGTGTAGAGTGTAGGGTATAGAGTGTAAAGTGAAGGGTATAGAGTGTAGGGTATATAGTGTATGGTATAGAGTGTAGGGTGTAGGGTAAAGAGTGTAGGGTATAGAGTGTAGGGTATAGAGTGTAGAGTGTAAGGTATATAGTGTAGGGTATAGAGTGTATGGTATAGAGTGTAGGGTATAGAGTGTAGAGTGTAGAGTGTAGGGTATAGATTGTATGGTATAGAGTGTAGAGTATAGAGTGTAGAGTGTAGGGTATAGAGTGTAGAGTGTAGGGGATAGAGTGTATGGTATAGAGTGTAGAGTGTAGGGTATAGAGTGTAGGGTATAGAGTGTAGAGTGTGGGGTATAGAGTGTATGGTATAGAGTGTAGAGTGTAGAGTGTACGGTATAGAGTGTAGAGTGTAGGGTATAGAGTGTAGAGTGTAGGTTGTAGAGCGTATGGTATAGAGTGTAGAGTGTAGGGTATAGAGTGTAGGGTATAGAGTGTTGGGAATAGAGTGTAGGGTATAGAGTGTAGGGTATAGAGTGTATGGTATAGAGTGTAGGGTATGGAGTGTAGGGTATATAATGCAGAGTGTAGAGTGTAGGGTATAGAGTGTAGGGTATAGAGTGTATGGTATAGAGTGTAGGGTGTAGGGTAAAGAGTGTAGGGTATAGAGTGTAGAGTGTAGAGTGTAGGGTATAGAGTGTATGGTATAGAGTGTAGAGTATAGAGTGTAGAGTGTAGGGTATAGAGTGTAGAGTGTAGGGTATAGAGTGTATGGTAAAGAGTGTAGAGTGTAGGGTATAGAGCAGGGGTCAGGAACCTTTTTGGCTAAGAGAGCCGTAAACGCCACATATTTTGAAATATAATTCCGCGAGAGCCGTACAATATGTTTAAAGGGTCATTGACCGATCAATCGCTCCAATGTTCACTTAGTACAGCAAGGAATGCTCCTCCCTGCTGTATAAAGCCACAACTGGACTGAAACAATGGTAATTAGCAGTAAAAAATTAAATAAATAACTTACATTGTGAGCTTGCGATGCATGACATCAGTCCAGCAGTCTGGCTTCTTCTTTTTCCTGCGCATGACTGAAAGCTGGCATTCTTCCCACCTGATGTTGAGAGAATGCCAGCTTTGAGGCATTCGCAGAAGAAAGAAGCTGGAATGTTGGACATGTCACACAACGCATTGTCAGTTATGTCAATTGTCTATTTTATTATTGTATCCATCCTGCCCCATGTCTCCAATCATGCCCCGTGTCTACATTCTGCCCATGCCTCCAGTCCTGCCCCCAGTGTGTCCAGCATATTACCCCCAGTGTGTCCAGCAATCTGCCCCAGTATGTCCAGCATATTGCCCCCAGACAGTGTGTCCAGCAATCTGCCCCAGTGTGTCCAGCATATTACCACCAGTGTGTCCAGCAATCTGGCCCAGTGTCTCCAGCATTGCCCCAGTGTATCCAGCATTGCCCCAGTGTGTCCAGCAATCATCTGCCCCAGTGTCTCCAGCAATCTGCCCCAGTGTCTCCAGCAATCTGCCCCAGTGTCTCCAGCAATCTGCCCCAGTGTCTCCAGCAATCTGCCCCCAGTGTCTCCAGCAATCTGCCCCCAGTGTCTCCAGCAATCTGCCCCCAGTGTGTCCTCCAGCAATCTGCCCCCAGTGTGTCCTCCAATCTGCCCCACTGTCTCCAGCATTGCCCCCAGTGTGTCCTCCAATCTGCCTCACTGTCTCCAGCATTGCCCCCAGTGTGTCCTCCAATCTGCCCTACTGTCTCCAGCTTTGCCCGCTTAGTGTGTCCTCCAATCTGCCCCAGTGTCTCTAGCATTGCCCCCAGTGTGTCCTCCAATCTGCCCCAGTGTCTCCAGCATTGCCCCCCAGTGTGTCCTCCAGCATTGCCCCCCACTCCCCCAGTGTGTCCACCGATAACTGATCCAAAAAAACAAAAAAAAAAACAAGCAGTCTCCTCACCTGTCCGCGCTCCAGGCGGCGAGCTCCCTGCAGCAGCGCACACTCGCCGGCGACTGACAATGACGTCAGACGCCGGCGACGTGTGCGCTGCGGCCGACATCAGCCGCCAGCCTCCAATTGGCTGGCGGCTGTTGTTGTTAACTATTGATGTGCGGGCGCGCGCCCGCACATCAATAGGAAACCGCCGCAGCGCTGCAAGGGGCCCGGTGAGCAGATGAGAAGGGGCCCGATGCGGCCCCCTCTCTCCGCCCACCGGGTCCGGGGGGCACATAAACGCCGGCGGCGGCGGCCGGCACGGGCCGGCATTCACAAATGATTATCAGAGGGTTAATCTGCGGTAGCCCAGGGCCCCCCCAGACCACTGGGCCCTGGGCTACCGCCCATATTGACCCTCTGATAATCCGCCCCTGGAAGTAAGTGACGGAAGTGTGCGGGAGCAGGAGGCGGACACAGTGCGGTGACCAGGGGCGTCTGACTTGCCGGCCCCGGGCCCCCTGTCTGCGAGCCAGATACGGCCATCAAAAGAGCCATATCTGGCTCGCGAGCCATAGGTTCCCGACCCCTGGTATAGAGTGTAGGGTATAGAGTGTAGGGTATAGAGTGTAGGATATGGAGTGTATGGTATAGAATGTAGAGTGTAGGGTATTGAGTGTAGGGTATAGAGTGTAGGGTATAGAGTGTATGGTATAGAGTGTAGAGTGTAGGGTATAGAGTGTAGGATATAGAGTGTAGAGTGTAGGGTATAGAGTGTATGGTATAGAGTTTAGAGTTTAGAGTGTACGGTATAGAGTGTAGAGTGTAGGGTATAGAGTGTAGGGTATAGATTGTATGGTATAGAGTGTAGAGTGTAGGGTATAGAGTGTAGGGTATAGAGTGTATGGTATAGAGTGTAGGGTATAGAGTGTAGGGTATAGAGCGTATGGTATAGAGTGTAGGGTATGGAGTGTAGAGTGTAGGGCATAGAGTGTAGAGTGTAGGGTATAGAGTGTATGGTATAGAGTGTAGAGTGTAGGGTATAGAGTGTAGGGTATAGAGTGTAGGGTATAGAATGTAGGGTATAGAGTGTAGAGTGTAGGGTATAGAGTGTATGGTATAGAGTGTAGAGTGTAGGGTATAGAGTGTAGGGTATGGAGTGCAGAGTGTAGGGTATAGAGTGTATGGTATAGAGTGTAGGGTATAGAGTGTAGGGTGTAGAGTGTATGGTATAGAGTGTAGGGTATAGAGTGTAGGGTATAGAGTGTAGGGTATAGAGTGTAGAGTGTAGGGTATAGAGTGTAGGGTATAGAGTGTAGGGTATAGAGTGTAGGGTATAGAGTGTAGAGTGTAGGGTATAGAGTGTATGGTATAGAGTGTAGGGTATAGAGTGTAGAGTGTAGGGTATAGAGTGTAGAGTGTAGGGTATAGAGTGTATGGTATAGAGTGTAGGGTGTAGGGTATAGAGTGTAGGGTATAGAGTGTAGGGTATAGAGTGTAGAGTGTAGGTATAAAGTGTAGGGTATAGAGTGTAGGGTATAGAGTGTAGGGTATAGAGTGTAGGGTATAGAGTGTAGAGTGTAGGGTATAGAGTGTATGGTATAGAGTGTAGGGTGTAGAGTATAGAGTGTATGGTATAGATTGTAGAGTGTATGGTATAGAGTGTCGGGTATAGAGTGCATGGTATAGAGTGTAGGGTATAGAGTGTATAGTGTAGGGTATAGAGTGTAGGGTATAGATTGTAGGGTATAGTTTGTAGTGTGTACAGTGTAGGGTGTAGAGTGTAGAGTGTAGGGTATAGAGTGTAGGGTATAGATTGTATGGTATAGAGTGTAGGGTGTAGGGTATAGAGTGTAGGGTATAGAGTGTAGAGTGTAGGGTATAGAGTGTATGGTATCGAGTGTAGGGTGTAGAGTGTAGGTTATAGAGTGTATGGTATAGAGTGTAGGGTGTAAGGTATAGAGTGTATGGTATAGAGTGTAGGGTATAGAGTGTAGGGTATAGAGTGCAGGGTGTAGAGTTTAGGGTATAGAGTGTAGGGTATAGAGTGTATGGTAAAGAGTGTAGGGGGTAGGGTATAGAGTGTAGGGTATAGAGTGTGGAGTGTAGGGTATAGAGTGTATGGTATAGAATGTAGGGTATAGAGTGTAGAGTATAGAGTGTATGGTATAGAGTGTCGGGTATAGAGTGCATGGTACAGAGTGTAGGGTATAGAGTGTATAGTGTAGGGTATAGAGTGTAGGGTATAGATTGTAGGGTATAGTTTGTAGTGTGTACAGTGTAGGATATAGAGTGTAGGGTATAGAGTGTAGAGTGTAGGGTATAGAGTGTATGGTATCGAGTGTAGGGTGTAGAGTGTAGGGTATAGAGTGTATGGTATAGAGTGTAGGGTGTAAGGTATAGAGTGTATGGTATAGAGTGTAGGGTATAGAGTGTAGGGTATAGAGTGCAGGGTGTAGAGTTTAGGGTATAGAGTGTAGGGTATAGAGTGTATGGTAAAGAGTGTAGGGTGTAGGGTATAGAGTGTAGGGTATAGAGTGTGGAGTGTAGGGTATAGAGTGTATGGTATAGAATGTAGGGTATAGAGTGTAGAGTATAGAGTGTATGGTATAGAGTGTAGGGTGTAGGGTATAGAGTGTAGGGTATAGAGTGTAGGGTATAGAGTGTAGAGTGTAGGGTATAGAGTGTATGGTATAGAGTGTAGGGTGTAGAGTGTAGAGTGTAGGGTATAGAGTGTAGGGTATAGGGTGTATGGTATAGAGTGTAGGGTGTAGGGTATAGAGTGTAGAGTGTCGGGTATAGAGTGTATGGTATAGAGTGTAGAGTGTAGGGTATAGAGTGTAGGTTATAAAGTGAAGGGAATAGAGTGTAGAGTGTAGGGTATAGAGTGTAGGGTGTAGAGTGTAGAGTGTAGGGTATAGAGTGTAGGGTATAGAGTGTATGGTATAGAGTGTAGGGTATAGAGTGTAGGGTATAGAGTGTAGGGTATAGAGTGTATGGTACAGAGTGTAGGGTATAGAGTGTAGGGTATAGAATGTAGGGTGTAGAGTGTAGGGTATAGAGTATAGGGTAATAAGTGTATGGTATAGAGTGTAGGGTGTAGGGTAAAGAGTGTAGGGTATAGAGTGTAGAGTGTAGGGTATAGAGTGTATGGTATAGAGTGTAGAGTGTAGAATGTAGGGTATAGAGTGTAGAGTGTAGGGTATAGAGTGTATGGTATAGAGTGTAGAGTGTAGGGTATAGAGTGTAGGGTATAGAGTGTAGGGCATAGAGTGTATGGTATAAAGTGTAGAGTGTAGGGTATAGAGTGTAGGGTATAGAGTGTATGGTATAGAGTGTAGAGTGTAGGGTATAGAGTGTAGGGTATAGAGTGTAGAGTGTAGGGTATAGAGTGTAGGGTATAGAGTGTATGGTATAGAGTGTAGAGTGTAGAGTGTACGGTATAGAGTGTAGAGTGTAGGGTATAGAGTGTAGAGTGTAGAGTGTAGGGTATAGAGTGTAGGGTATAGAGTGTAGAGTGTAGGGTATAGAGTGTAGGGTATAGAGTGTAGGGTATAGAGTGTAGAGTGTAGGGTATAGAGTGTATGGTATAGAGTGTAGGGTGTAGAGTATAGAGTGTATGGTATAGATTGTAGAGTGTAGGGTATAGAGTGTCGGGTATAGAGTGCATGGTATAGAGTGTAGGGTATAGTGTAGGGTATAGAGTGTAGGGTATAGAGTGTATGGTATAGAGTGTAGGGTATAGAGTGTAGGGTATAGAGTGTAGGGTATAGAGTGTATGGTACAGAGTGTAGGGTATAGAGTGTAGGGTATAGAATGTAGGGTGTAGAGTGTAGGGTATAGAGTATAGGGTAATAAGTGTATGGTATAGAGTGTAGGGTGTAGGGTAAAGAGTGTAGGGTATAGAGTGTAGAGTGTAGGGTATAGAGTGTATGGTATAGAGTGTAGAGTGTAGAATGTAGGGTATAGAGTGTAGAGTGTAGGGTATAGAGTGTATGGTATAGAGTGTAGAGTGTAGGGTATAGAGTGTAGGGTATAGAGTGTAGGGCATAGAGTGTATGGTATAAAGTGTAGAGTGTAGGGTATAGAGTGTAGGGTATAGAGTGTATGGTATAGAGTGTAGAGTGTAGGGTATAGAGTGTAGGGTATAGAGTGTAGAGTGTAGGGTATAGAGTGTAGGGTATAGAGTGTATGGTATAGAGTGTAGAGTGTAGAGTGTACGGTATAGAGTGTAGAGTGTAGGGTATAGAGTGTAGAGTGTAGAGTGTAGGGTATAGAGTGTAGGGTATAGAGTGTAGAGTGTAGGGTATAGAGTGTAGGGTATAGAGTGTAGGGTATAGAGTGTAGAGTGTAGGGTATAGAGTGTATGGTATAGAGTGTAGGGTGTAGAGTATAGAGTGTATGGTATAGATTGTAGAGTGTAGGGTATAGAGTGTCGGGTATAGAGTGCATGGTATAGAGTGTAGGGTATAGTGTAGGGTATAGAGTGTAGGGTATAGAGTGTATGGTATAGAGTGTAGGGTATAGAGTGTAGGGTATAGAGTGTAGGGTATAGAGTGTATGGTACAGAGTGTAGGGTATAGAGTGTAGGGTATAGAATGTAGGGTGTAGAGTGTAGGGTATAGAGTATAGGGTAATAAGTGTATGGTATAGAGTGTAGGGTGTAGGGTAAAGAGTGTAGGGTATAGAGTGTAGAGTGTAGGGTATAGAGTGTATGGTATAGAGTGTAGAGTGTAGAATGTAGGGTATAGAGTGTAGAGTGTAGGGTATAGAGTGTATGGTATAGAGTGTAGAGTGTAGGGTATAGAGTGTAGGGTATAGAGTGTAGGGCATAGAGTGTATGGTATAAAGTGTAGAGTGTAGGGTATAGAGTGTAGGGTATAGAGTGTATGGTATAGAGTGTAGAGTGTAGGGTATAGAGTGTAGGGTATAGAGTGTAGAGTGTAGGGTATAGAGTGTAGGGTATAGAGTGTATGGTATAGAGTGTAGAGTGTAGAGTGTACGGTATAGAGTGTAGAGTGTAGGGTATAGAGTGTAGAGTGTAGAGTGTAGGGTATAGAGTGTAGGGTATAGAGTGTAGAGTGTAGGGTATAGAGTGTAGGGTATAGAGTGTAGGGTATAGAGTGTAGAGTGTAGGGTATAGAGTGTATGGTATAGAGTGTAGGGTGTAGAGTATAGAGTGTATGGTATAGATTGTAGAGTGTAGGGTATAGAGTGTCGGGTATAGAGTGCATGGTATAGAGTGTAGGGTATAGTGTAGGGTATAGAGTGTAGGGTATAGATTGTAGGGTATAGATTGTAGTGTGTACAGTGTAGGGTGTAGAGTGTAGAGTGTAGGGTATAGAGTGTAGGGTATAGATTGTATGGTATAGAGTGTAGGGTGTAGGGTATAGAGTGTAGGGTATAGAGTGTAGAGTGTAGGGTATAGAGTGTATGGTATCGAGTGTAGGGTGTAGAGTGTAGGGTATAGAGTGTATGGTATAGAGTGTAGGGTGTAAGGTATAGAGTGTATGGTATAGAGTGTAGGGTATAGAGTGTAGGGTATAGAGTGTAGGGTGTAGAGTGTAGGGTATAGAGTGTAGGGTATAGAGTGTATGGTAAAGAGTGTAGGGTATAGAGTGTAGGGTATAGAGTGTGGAGTGTAGGGTATAGAGTGTATGGTATAGAATGTAGGGTATAGAGTGTAGAGTATAGAGTGTATGGTATAGAGTGTAGGGTGTAGGGTATAGAGTGTAGGGTATAGAGTGTAGGGTATAGAGTGTAGAGTGTAGGGTATAGAGTGTATGGTATAGAGTGTAGGGTGTAGAGTGTAGAGTGTAGGGTATAGAGTGTAGGATATAGGGTGTATGGTATAGAGTGTAGGGTGTAGGGTATAGAGTGTAGAGTGTCGGGTATAGAGTGTATGGTATAGAGTGTAGGGTGTAGAGTGTAGAGTGTAGGGTATAGAGTGTAGGGTATAGGGTGTATGGTATAGAGTGTAGGGTGTAGGGTATAGAGTGTAGAGTGTAGGGTACAGAGTGTAGGTTATAGAGTGAAGGGAATAGAGTGTAGAGTGTAGAGTGTAGGGTATAGAGTGTAGGGTGTAGAGTGTAGAGTGTAGGGTATAGAGTGTAGGGTATAGAGTGTATGGTATAGAGTGTAGGGTATAGAGTGTAGGGTATAGAGTGTAGGGTATAGAGTGTATGGTATAGAGTGTAGGGTATAGAGTGTAGGGTATAGAATGTAGGGTGTAGAGTGTAGGGTATAGAGTGTAGGGTAATAAGTGTATGGTATAGAGTGTAGGGTGTAGGGTAAAGAGTGTAGGGTATAGAGTGTAGAGTGTAGAATGTAGGGTATAGAGTGTAGAGTGTAGGGTATAGAGTGTATGGTATAGAGTGTAGAGTGCAGGGTATAGAGTGTAGGGTATAGAGTGTAGGGCATAGAGTGTATGGTATAAAGTGTAGAGTGTAGGGTATAGAGTGTAGGGTATAGAGTGTATGGTATAGAGTGTAGAGTGTAGGGTATAGAGTGTAGGGTATAGAGTGTAGAGTGTAGGGTATAGAGTGTAGGGTATAGAGTGTATGGTATAGAGTGTAGAGTGTAGAGTGTACGGTATAGAGTGTAGAGTGTAGGGTATAGAGTGTAGAGTGTAGGGTATAGAGTGTAGGGTATAGAGTGTATGGTATAGAGTGTAGAGTGTAGAGTGTACGGTATAGAGTGTAGAGTGTATGGTATAGAGTGTAGAGTGTAGGGTATAGAGTGTAGGGTATAGAGTGTAGGGAATAGAGTGTAGAGTGTAGAGTGTAGGGTATAGAGTGTAGGGTGTAGAGTGTAGGGTATAGAGTGTATGGTATAGAATGTAGGGTGTAAGGTGTAGAGTGTAGGGCATAGAGTGTAAGGTATAGAGTGTAGGGTGTAGAGTGTAGGGTATAGAGTGTAGGGTATAGAGTGTATGGTACAGAGTGTAGGGTGTAGGGTATAGAGTATAGGGTATAGAGTATGGAGTGTAGGGTATAGAGTGTATGGTATAGAGTGTATGGTATAGAGTGTAGGGTATAGAGTGTATGGTATAGAGTGTACGGTGTAGGGTATAGAGTGTAGGGTATAGAGTGTAGAGTGTAGGGTATAGAGTGTAGAGTGTAGAGTGTAGGGTATAGAGTGTATGGTATAGAGTGTAGGGTATAGAGTGTAGAGTGTAGGGTATAGAGTGTATAGTATAGAGTGTAGTGTGTAGGGTATAGAGTGTAGGGTATAGAGTGTAGGGTATAGAGTGTAGAGTGTAGGGTATAGAGTGTAGGGTATAGAGTGTAGGGTATAGAGTGTAGGGTATAGAGTGTAGAGTGTAGTGTATAAAGTGTATGGTATAGAGTGTAAGGTGTAGAGTATAGAGTGTATGGTATAGAGTGTAGAGTGTAGGGTATAGAGTGTAGGGTATAGAGTGCATGGTATAGAGTTTAGGGTATAGAGTGTATAGTGTAGGGTATAGAGTGTAGGGTATAGATTGTAGAGTGTAGGGTATAGAGTGTATGGTATCGAGTGTAGGGTGTAAGGTATAGAGTGTATGGTATAGAGTGTAGGGTATAGAGTATAGGGTATAGAGTGTAGGGTGTAGAGTGTAGAGTGTAGGGTATAGAGTGTAGGGTATAGAGTGTATGGAATAGAGTGTAGAGTGTAGGGTATAGAGATAAAGAGTGTAGGGTATAGAGTGTATGGTATAGAGTGTAGAGTGTAGGGTATAGAGTGTAGGGTATAGAGTGTAGGGTATAGAATGTAGGGTATAGAGTGTAGGGTATAGAGTGTAGGGTATAGAGTGTATGGTATAGAGTGTAGAGTGTAGGGTATAGAGTGTAGGGTATAGAGTGTATGGTATAGAGTGTAGAGTGTAGAGTGTACGGTATAGAGTGTATAGTGTAGTGTATAGAGTGCAGAGTGTAGGGTATAGAGTGTATGGTATAGAGTGTAGAGTGTAGGGTATAGAGTGTAGGGTATAGAGTGTAGGGAATAGAGTGTAGAGTGTAGGGTATAGAGTGTAGGGTATAGAGTGTATGGTATAGAGTGTAGGGTATAGAGTGTAGGATATAGAGTGTAGGGTATAGAGTGTAGAGTGTAGGGTATGGAGTGTAGGGTATAGAGTGTATGGTATAGAGTGTAGAGTGTAGGGTATAGAGTGTAGGGTATAGAGTGTAGAGTGTAGGGTATAGAGTGTATGGTATAGAGTGTTGAGTGTAGGGTATAGAGTGAAGGGAATAGAGTGTAGAGTGTAGGGTATAGAGTGTATGCTATAGAGTGTAGAGTGTAGAGTGTACGGTATAGAGTGTAGCGTGTAGGGTATAGAGTGTAGAGTGTAGGGTATATAGTGTATGGTATAGAGTGTAGGGTGTAGGGTATAGAGTGTAGGGTATAGAGTGTATGGTATAGAGAGTAGGGTATAGAGTGTAGGGTATAGAGTGTATGGTATAGAGTGTAGGGTATGGAGTGTAGGGTATAGAATGTAGAGTGTAGAGTGTAGGGTATAGAGTGTAGGGTATAGAGTGTATGGTATAGAGTGTAGGTTGTAGGGTAAAGAGTGTAGGGTATAGAGTGTAGAGTGTAGGGTATAGAGTGTATGGTATAGAGTGTAGAGTATAGAGTGTAGAGTGTAGGGTATAGAGATAAAGAGTGTAGGGTATAGAGTGTATGGTATAGAGTGTAGGGTATAGAGTGTAGGGTATAGAGTGTAGGGTATAGAATATAGGGTATAGAGTGTAGAGTGTAGGGCATAGAGTGTAGGGTATATAGTGTATGGTATAGAGTGTAGAGTGTAGGGTATAGAGTGTAGGGTATAGAGTGTACGGTATAGAGTGTAGAGTGTAGAGTGTACGGTATAGAGTGTAGAGTGTAGGGTATAGAGTGTAGAGTGTAGGGTATAGAGTGTATGGTATAGAGTGTAGAGTGTAGGGTATAGAGTGTAGAGTGTAGGGTATAGAGTGTATGGTATAGAGTGTAGAGTGTAGGGTATAGAGTGTAGGGAATAGAGTGTAGAGTGTAGGGTATAGAGTGTAGGGTGTAGAGTGTAGGGTATAGAGTGTATGGTATAAAAATTTAGAGTGTAAGGTATAGACTGTAGGGTATAGAGTGTAGGGTATAGAGTGCAGAGTGTAGAGTATAGAGTGTAGGGTATAGAGTGTATGGTACAGAGTGTAGGGTGTAGGGTATAGAGTGTAGGGTATAGAGTGTAGAGTGTAGGGTATAGAGTGTATGGTATAGAGTGTAGGGTATAGAGTGTAGGGTGTAGAGTGTATGGTATCGAGTGTAGGGTATATAGTGTAGGGTATAGAGTGTAGGGTATAGAGTGTAGAGTGTAGGGTATAGTGTGTATGGTATAGAGTGTAGGGTATAGAGTGTAGAGTGTAGAGTGTAGGGTATAGAGTGTAGAGTGTAGGGTATAGAGTGTATGGTATAGAGTGTAGGGTGTAGGGTATAGAGTGTAGGGTATAGAGTGTAGGGTATAGAGTGTAGAGTGTAGGGTATAAAGTGTAGGGTATAGAGTGTAGGGTATAGAGTGTAGGGTATAGAGTGTAGGGTATAGAGTGTAGAGTGTAGGGTATAGAGTGTATGGTATAGAGTGTAGGGTGTAGAGTATAGAGTGTATGGTATAGAGTGTAGAGTGTAGGGTATAGAGTGTCGGGCATAGAGTGCATGGTATAGAATGTAGGGTATAGAGTGTATAGTGTAGGGTTTAGAGTGTAGGGTATAGATTGTAGGGTATAGATTGTAGTGTGTACAGTGTAGGGTGTAGAGTGTAGGGTATAGAGTGAAGGGAATAGAGTGTAGAGTGTAGGGTATAGAGGGTAGGGTGTAGAGTGTAGAGTATAGAGTGTATGTTATAGAATGTCGGGAATAGAGTGTAGAGTGTAGGGTATAGAGTGTAGGGTATAGAGTGTAGAGTGTAGGGTATAGAGTGTAGGGTATAGAGTGTATGGTATAGAGTATAGGGTATAGAGTGTAGGGTATAGAGTGTAGGGTATAGAGTGTAGGGTATAGAATGTGAAGTGTAGAGTGTAGGGTATAGAGTGTAGGGTAATAAGTGTATGGCATAGAGTGTAGGGTGTAGGGTAAAGAGTGTAGGGTATAGAGTGTAGAGTGTAGGGTATAGAGTGTATGGTATAGAGTGTAGAGTATAGAGTGTAGAGTGTAGGGTATAGAGTGTAGAGTGTAGGGTATAGAGTGTATGGTATAGAGTGTAGAGTGTAGGGTATAGAGTGTAGGGTATAGAGTGTGGAGTATAGGGTATAGAGTGTATGGTATAGAGTGTAGGGTATAGAGTGTAGGGTATAGAGTGTATGGTATAGAGTGTAGGGTGTAGGGTATAGAGTGTAGGGTATAGAGTATAGGGTATAGAGTGTAGAGTGTAGGGTATAGAGTGTAGGGTATAAAGTGTAGGGTATAGAGTGTAGGGTATAGAGTGTAGAGTGTAGGGTATAGAGTGTATGGTATAGAGTGTAGGGTATAGAGTGTAGAGTGTAGGGTATAGAGTGTAGAGTGTAGGGTATAGAGTGTATGGTATAGAGAGTAGGGTGTAGGGTATAGAGTGTAGGGTATATAGTGTAGTGTATAGAGTGTAGAGTGTAGGGTATAGAGTGTAGGGTATAGAGTGTAGGGTATAGAGTGTAGAGTGTAGGGTATAGAGTGTATGGTATAGAGTGTAGGGTTTAGAGTATAGAGTGTATGGTATAGAGTGTAGAGTATAGGGTATAGAGTGTAGGGTATAGATTGTAGGGTATAGAGTGTAGGGTGTAGAGTGTAGAGTGTAGGGTATAGAGTGTAGGGTATAGATTGTATGGTATAGAGTGTAGGGTGTAGGGTATAGAGTGTAGGGTATAGAGTGTAGAGTGTAGGGTATAGAGTGTACGGTATCAAGTGTAGGGTGTAGAGTGTAGGGTATAGAGTGTATGGTATAGATTGTAGGGTGTAAGGTATAGAGTGTATGGTATAGAGTGTAGGGTATAGAGTGTAGGGTATAGAGTGTAGGGTGTAGAGTGTAGAGTGTAGGGTATAGAGTGTAGGGTATAAAGTGTATGGTATAGAGTGAAGGGTGTAGGGTATAGAGTGTAGGGTATAGAGTTTGGAGTGTAGGGTATAGAGTGTATGGTATAGAGTGTAGTGTATAGAGTGTAGGGTATAGAGTGTATGGTATAGAGTGTAGGGTGTTGAGTATAGAGTGTAGGGTATAGAGTGTAGAGTGTAGGGTATAGAGTGTATGGTATCGAGTGTAGGGTGTAGAGTGTAGGGTATAGAGTGTATGGTATAGATTGTAGGGTGTAAGGTATAGAGTGTATGGTATAGAGTGTAGGGTATAGAGTGTAGGGTATAGAGTGTAGGGTGTAGAGTGTAGAGTGTAGGGTATAGAGTGTAGGGTATAAAGTGTATGGTATAGAGTGAAGGGTGTAGGGTATAGAGTGTAGGGTATAGAGTGTAGGGTATGGAGTGTATGGTACAGAGTGTAGGGTGTAGGGTATAGAGTTCTAAGGTATAGAGTGTAGGGTATAGAGTGTAGGGTATAGAGTGTAGGATATAGAGTGTAGAGTGTAGAGTGTAGGGTATGGAGTGTATGGTATAGAGTGTAGGGTGTAGGGTATAGAGTGTATGGTATGGAGTGTAGAGTGTAGGGTATAGAGTGCATGGTATAGAGTGTAGAGTGTAGGGTATTGAGTGTGGGGTATAGAGTGTAGAGTGTAGGGTATAGAGTGTAGGGTATAGAGTGTAGAGTGTATGGTATATAGTGTGGGCTATAGAGTGTATGGTATAGAGTGTAGGGTATAGGGTGTAGGGTATAGAGTGTAGGGTATAGAGTGTATGGTATAGAGTGTAGGGTATAGAATGTAGAGTGTAGAGTGTAGGGTATAGAGTGTAAAGTGTAGGGTATAGAGTGTAGGGTATAGAGTGTATGGTATAGAGTGTAGGGTGTAGGGTAAAGAGTGTAGGGTATAGAGTGTAGGGTATAGAGTGTAGAGTGTAAGGTATATAGTGTAGGGTATAGAGTGTATGGTATAGAGTGTAGGGTATAGAGTGTAGGGTATAGAGTGTAGAGTGTAGAGTGTAGGGTATAGATTGTATGGTATAGAGTGTAGAGTATAGAGTGTAGAGTGTAGGGTATAGAGTGTAGAGTGTAGGGGATAGAGTGTATGGTATAGAGTGTAGAGTGTAGGGTATAGAGTGTAGGCTATAGAGTGTAGAGTGTAGGGTACAGAAAGTAGGGTATAGAGTGTAGAGTGTAGGGTATAGAGTGTATGGTATAGAGTGTAGAGTGTAGGGTATAGAGTGTAGGGTATAGAGTGTAGAGTGTGGGGTATAGAGTGTATGGTATAGAGTGTAGAGTTTACGGTATAGAATGTAGAGTGTAGGGTATAGAGTGTAGAGTGTAGGGTGTAGAGCGTATGGTATAGAGTGTAGAGTGTAGGGTATAGAGTGTAGGGTATAGAGTGTATGGTATAGAGTGTAGGGTATGGAGTGTAGGGTATAGAATGCAGAGTGTAGAGTGTAGAGTGTAGAGTGTAGGGTATAGAGTGTATGGTATAGAGTGTAGAGTATTGAGTGTAGAGTGTAGGGTATAGAGTGTAGAGTGTAGGGTATAAAGTGTATGGTATAGAGTGTAGAGTGTAGGGTATAGAGTGTAGGGTAGAGAGTGTAGGGTATAGAGTGTAGGGTATAGAGTGTATGGTATAGAGTGTAGAGTGTAGGGTATAGAGTGTAGGGTATAGAGTGTAGAGTGTAGGGTATAGAGTGTATGGTATAGAGTGTAGAGTGTAGGGTATACAGTGTAGGGTATATAGTGTAGAGTGTAGGGTATAGAGTGTATGGTATAGAGTTTAGAGTTTAGAGTGTACAGTATAGAGTGTAGAGTGTAGGGTATAGAGTGTAGGGTGTAGGGTATAGAGTGTATGGTATAGAGTGTAGAGTGTAGGGTATAGAGTGTATGGTATAGAGTGTAGAGTGTAGGGTATTGAGTGTGGGGTATAGAGTGTAGAGTGTAGGGTATAGAGAGTAGGGTATAGAGTGTAGAGTGTAGGGTATAGAGTGTAGGGTATAGAGTGTAGGGTATAGAGTGTATGGTATAGAGTGTAGGGTATAGAATGTAGAGTGTAGAGTGTAGGGTATAAAGTGTAAAGTGTAGGGTATAGAGTGTAGGGTATAGAGTGTATGGTATTGAGTGTAGGGTGAAGGGTAAAGAGTGTAGGGTATAGAGTGTAGAGTGTAGAGTGTAGGGTATAGAGTGTATGGTATAGAGTGTAGAGTATAGAGTGTAGAGTGTAGGGTATAGAGTGTAGAGTGTAGGGGATAGAGTGTAGAGTATAGAGTGTAGAGTGTAGGGTATAGAATGTAGGGTATAGAGTGTAGAGTGTAGGGTATAGAGTGTATGATACAGAGTGTAGAGTGTAGGGTATAGAGTGTAGGGTATAGAGTGTAGAGTGTGGGGTATAGACTGTATGTTATAGAGTGTAGATTGTACGGTATAGAGTGTAGAGTGTAGGGTATGGAGTGTAGAGTGTAGGGTGTAGAGTGTATGGTATAAGTGTAGAGTGTAGGGTATAGAGTGTAGGGTATAGAGTGTTGGGAATAGAGTGTAGGGTATAGAGTGTAGGGTATAGAGTGTATGGTACAGAGTGTAGGGTATGGAGTGTAGGGTATAGAATGCAGAGTGTAGAGTGTAGGGTATAGAGTGTAGGGTACAGATTGTATGGTACAGAGTGTAGGGTGTAGGGTATAGAGTGTAGAGTGTAAGGTATATAGTGTAGGGTATAGAGTGTATGGTATAGAGTGTAGGGTATAGAGTGTAGGGTATAGAGTGTATGGTATAGAGTGTAGGGTATAGAATGTAGAGTGTAGAGTGTAGGGTATAGAGTGTAAAGTGAAGGGTATAGAGTGTAGGGTATATAGTGTATGGTATAGAGTGTAGGGTGTAGGGTAAAGAGTGTAGGGTATAGAGTGTAGGGTATAGAGTGTAGAGTGTAAGGTATATAGTGTAGGGTATAGAGTGTATGGTATAGAGTGTAGGGTATAGAGTGTAGAGTGTAGAGTGTAGGGTATAGATTGTATGGTATAGAGTGTAGAGTATAGAGTGTAGAGTGTAGGGTATAGAGTGTAGAGTGTAGGGGATAGAGTGTATGGTATAGAGTGTAGAGTGTAGGGTATAGAGTGTAGGGTATAGAGTGTAGAGTGTGGGGTATAGAGTGTATGGTATAGAGTGTAGAGTGTAGAGTGTACGGTATAGAGTGTAGAGTGTAGGGTATAGAGTGTAGAGTGTAGGTTGTAGAGCGTATGGTATAGAGTGTAGAGTGTAGGGTATAGAGTGTAGGGTATAGAGTGTTGGGAATAGAGTGTAGGGTATAGAGTGTAGGGTATAGAGTGTATGGTATAGAGTGTAGGGTATGGAGTGTAGGGTATATAATGCAGAGTGTAGAGTGTAGGGTATAGAGTGTAGGGTATAGAGTGTATGGTATAGAGTGTAGGGTGTAGGGTAAAGAGTGTAGGGTATAGAGTGTAGAGTGTAGAGTGTAGGGTATAGAGTGTATGGTATAGAGTGTAGAGTATAGAGTGTAGAGTGTAGGGTATAGAGTGTAGAGTGTAGGGTATAGAGTGTATGGTAAAGAGTGTAGAGTGTAGGGTATAGAGCAGGGGTCAGGAACCTTTTTGGCTAAGAGAGCCGTAAACGCCACATATTTTGAAATATAATTCCGCGAGAGCCGTACAATATGTTTAAAGGGTCATTGACCGATCAATCGCTCCAATGTTCACTTAGTACAGCAAGGAATGCTCCTCCCTGCTGTATAAAGCCACAACTGGACTGAAACAATGGTAATTAGCAGTAAAAAATTAAATAAATAACTTACATTGTGAGCTTGCGATGCATGACATCAGTCCAGCAGTCTGGCTTCTTCTTTTTCCTGCGCATGACTGAAAGCTGGCATTCTTCCCACCTGATGTTGAGAGAATGCCAGCTTTGAGGCATTCGCAGAAGAAAGAAGCTGGAATGTTGGACATGTCACACAACGCATTGTCAGTTATGTCAATTGTCTATTTTATTATTGTATCCATCCTGCCCCATGTCTCCAATCATGCCCCGTGTCTACATTCTGCCCATGCCTCCAGTCCTGCCCCCAGTGTGTCCAGCATATTACCCCCAGTGTGTCCAGCAATCTGCCCCAGTATGTCCAGCATATTGCCCCCAGACAGTGTGTCCAGCAATCTGCCCCAGTGTGTCCAGCATATTACCACCAGTGTGTCCAGCAATCTGGCCCAGTGTCTCCAGCATTGCCCCAGTGTATCCAGCATTGCCCCAGTGTGTCCAGCAATCATCTGCCCCAGTGTCTCCAGCAATCTGCCCCAGTGTCTCCAGCAATCTGCCCCAGTGTCTCCAGCAATCTGCCCCAGTGTCTCCAGCAATCTGCCCCCAGTGTCTCCAGCAATCTGCCCCCAGTGTCTCCAGCAATCTGCCCCCAGTGTGTCCTCCAGCAATCTGCCCCCAGTGTGTCCTCCAATCTGCCCCACTGTCTCCAGCATTGCCCCCAGTGTGTCCTCCAATCTGCCTCACTGTCTCCAGCATTGCCCCCAGTGTGTCCTCCAATCTGCCCTACTGTCTCCAGCTTTGCCCGCTTAGTGTGTCCTCCAATCTGCCCCAGTGTCTCTAGCATTGCCCCCAGTGTGTCCTCCAATCTGCCCCAGTGTCTCCAGCATTGCCCCCCAGTGTGTCCTCCAGCATTGCCCCCCACTCCCCCAGTGTGTCCACCGATAACTGATCCAAAAAAACAAAAAAAAAAACAAGCAGTCTCCTCACCTGTCCGCGCTCCAGGCGGCGAGCTCCCTGCAGCAGCGCACACTCGCCGGCGACTGACAATGACGTCAGACGCCGGCGACGTGTGCGCTGCGGCCGACATCAGCCGCCAGCCTCCAATTGGCTGGCGGCTGTTGTTGTTAACTATTGATGTGCGGGCGCGCGCCCGCACATCAATAGGAAACCGCCGCAGCGCTGCAAGGGGCCCGGTGAGCAGATGAGAAGGGGCCCGATGCGGCCCCCTCTCTCCGCCCACCGGGTCCGGGGGGCACATAAACGCCGGCGGCGGCGGCCGGCACGGGCCGGCATTCACAAATGATTATCAGAGGGTTAATCTGCGGTAGCCCAGGGCCCCCCCAGACCACTGGGCCCTGGGCTACCGCCCATATTGACCCTCTGATAATCCGCCCCTGGAAGTAAGTGACGGAAGTGTGCGGGAGCAGGAGGCGGACACAGTGCGGTGACCAGGGGCGTCTGACTTGCCGGCCCCGGGCCCCCTGTCTGCGAGCCAGATACGGCCATCAAAAGAGCCATATCTGGCTCGCGAGCCATAGGTTCCCGACCCCTGGTATAGAGTGTAGGGTATAGAGTGTAGGGTATAGAGTGTAGGATATGGAGTGTATGGTATAGAATGTAGAGTGTAGGGTATTGAGTGTAGGGTATAGAGTGTAGGGTATAGAGTGTATGGTATAGAGTGTAGAGTGTAGGGTATAGAGTGTAGGATATAGAGTGTAGAGTGTAGGGTATAGAGTGTATGGTATAGAGTTTAGAGTTTAGAGTGTACGGTATAGAGTGTAGAGTGTAGGGTATAGAGTGTAGGGTATAGATTGTATGGTATAGAGTGTAGAGTGTAGGGTATAGAGTGTAGGGTATAGAGTGTATGGTATAGAGTGTAGGGTATAGAGTGTAGGGTATAGAGCGTATGGTATAGAGTGTAGGGTATGGAGTGTAGAGTGTAGGGCATAGAGTGTAGAGTGTAGGGTATAGAGTGTATGGTATAGAGTGTAGAGTGTAGGGTATAGAGTGTAGGGTATAGAGTGTAGGGTATAGAATGTAGGGTATAGAGTGTAGAGTGTAGGGTATAGAGTGTATGGTATAGAGTGTAGAGTGTAGGGTATAGAGTGTAGGGTATGGAGTGCAGAGTGTAGGGTATAGAGTGTATGGTATAGAGTGTAGGGTATAGAGTGTAGGGTGTAGAGTGTATGGTATAGAGTGTAGGGTATAGAGTGTAGGGTATAGAGTGTAGGGTATAGAGTGTAGAGTGTAGGGTATAGAGTGTAGGGTATAGAGTGTAGGGTATAGAGTGTAGGGTATAGAGTGTAGAGTGTAGGGTATAGAGTGTATGGTATAGAGTGTAGGGTATAGAGTGTAGAGTGTAGGGTATAGAGTGTAGAGTGTAGGGTATAGAGTGTATGGTATAGAGTGTAGGGTGTAGGGTATAGAGTGTAGGGTATAGAGTGTAGGGTATAGAGTGTAGAGTGTAGGTATAAAGTGTAGGGTATAGAGTGTAGGGTATAGAGTGTAGGGTATAGAGTGTAGGGTATAGAGTGTAGAGTGTAGGGTATAGAGTGTATGGTATAGAGTGTAGGGTGTAGAGTATAGAGTGTATGGTATAGATTGTAGAGTGTATGGTATAGAGTGTCGGGTATAGAGTGCATGGTATAGAGTGTAGGGTATAGAGTGTATAGTGTAGGGTATAGAGTGTAGGGTATAGATTGTAGGGTATAGTTTGTAGTGTGTACAGTGTAGGGTGTAGAGTGTAGAGTGTAGGGTATAGAGTGTAGGGTATAGATTGTATGGTATAGAGTGTAGGGTGTAGGGTATAGAGTGTAGGGTATAGAGTGTAGAGTGTAGGGTATAGAGTGTATGGTATCGAGTGTAGGGTGTAGAGTGTAGGTTATAGAGTGTATGGTATAGAGTGTAGGGTGTAAGGTATAGAGTGTATGGTATAGAGTGTAGGGTATAGAGTGTAGGGTATAGAGTGCAGGGTGTAGAGTTTAGGGTATAGAGTGTAGGGTATAGAGTGTATGGTAAAGAGTGTAGGGGGTAGGGTATAGAGTGTAGGGTATAGAGTGTGGAGTGTAGGGTATAGAGTGTATGGTATAGAATGTAGGGTATAGAGTGTAGAGTATAGAGTGTATGGTATAGAGTGTCGGGTATAGAGTGCATGGTACAGAGTGTAGGGTATAGAGTGTATAGTGTAGGGTATAGAGTGTAGGGTATAGATTGTAGGGTATAGTTTGTAGTGTGTACAGTGTAGGATATAGAGTGTAGGGTATAGAGTGTAGAGTGTAGGGTATAGAGTGTATGGTATCGAGTGTAGGGTGTAGAGTGTAGGGTATAGAGTGTATGGTATAGAGTGTAGGGTGTAAGGTATAGAGTGTATGGTATAGAGTGTAGGGTATAGAGTGTAGGGTATAGAGTGCAGGGTGTAGAGTTTAGGGTATAGAGTGTAGGGTATAGAGTGTATGGTAAAGAGTGTAGGGTGTAGGGTATAGAGTGTAGGGTATAGAGTGTGGAGTGTAGGGTATAGAGTGTATGGTATAGAATGTAGGGTATAGAGTGTAGAGTATAGAGTGTATGGTATAGAGTGTAGGGTGTAGGGTATAGAGTGTAGGGTATAGAGTGTAGGGTATAGAGTGTAGAGTGTAGGGTATAGAGTGTATGGTATAGAGTGTAGGGTGTAGAGTGTAGAGTGTAGGGTATAGAGTGTAGGGTATAGGGTGTATGGTATAGAGTGTAGGGTGTAGGGTATAGAGTGTAGAGTGTCGGGTATAGAGTGTATGGTATAGAGTGTAGAGTGTAGGGTATAGAGTGTAGGTTATAAAGTGAAGGGAATAGAGTGTAGAGTGTAGGGTATAGAGTGTAGGGTGTAGAGTGTAGAGTGTAGGGTATAGAGTGTAGGGTATAGAGTGTATGGTATAGAGTGTAGGGTATAGAGTGTAGGGTATAGAGTGTAGGGTATAGAGTGTATGGTACAGAGTGTAGGGTATAGAGTGTAGGGTATAGAATGTAGGGTGTAGAGTGTAGGGTATAGAGTATAGGGTAATAAGTGTATGGTATAGAGTGTAGGGTGTAGGGTAAAGAGTGTAGGGTATAGAGTGTAGAGTGTAGGGTATAGAGTGTATGGTATAGAGTGTAGAGTGTAGAATGTAGGGTATAGAGTGTAGAGTGTAGGGTATAGAGTGTATGGTATAGAGTGTAGAGTGTAGGGTATAGAGTGTAGGGTATAGAGTGTAGGGCATAGAGTGTATGGTATAAAGTGTAGAGTGTAGGGTATAGAGTGTAGGGTATAGAGTGTATGGTATAGAGTGTAGAGTGTAGGGTATAGAGTGTAGGGTATAGAGTGTAGAGTGTAGGGTATAGAGTGTAGGGTATAGAGTGTATGGTATAGAGTGTAGAGTGTAGAGTGTACGGTATAGAGTGTAGAGTGTAGGGTATAGAGTGTAGAGTGTAGAGTGTAGGGTATAGAGTGTAGGGTATAGAGTGTAGAGTGTAGGGTATAGAGTGTAGGGTATAGAGTGTAGGGTATAGAGTGTAGAGTGTAGGGTATAGAGTGTATGGTATAGAGTGTAGGGTGTAGAGTATAGAGTGTATGGTATAGATTGTAGAGTGTAGGGTATAGAGTGTCGGGTATAGAGTGCATGGTATAGAGTGTAGGGTATAGTGTAGGGTATAGAGTGTAGGGTATAGAGTGTATGGTATAGAGTGTAGGGTATAGAGTGTAGGGTATAGAGTGTAGGGTATAGAGTGTATGGTACAGAGTGTAGGGTATAGAGTGTAGGGTATAGAATGTAGGGTGTAGAGTGTAGGGTATAGAGTATAGGGTAATAAGTGTATGGTATAGAGTGTAGGGTGTAGGGTAAAGAGTGTAGGGTATAGAGTGTAGAGTGTAGGGTATAGAGTGTATGGTATAGAGTGTAGAGTGTAGAATGTAGGGTATAGAGTGTAGAGTGTAGGGTATAGAGTGTATGGTATAGAGTGTAGAGTGTAGGGTATAGAGTGTAGGGTATAGAGTGTAGGGCATAGAGTGTATGGTATAAAGTGTAGAGTGTAGGGTATAGAGTGTAGGGTATAGAGTGTATGGTATAGAGTGTAGAGTGTAGGGTATAGAGTGTAGGGTATAGAGTGTAGAGTGTAGGGTATAGAGTGTAGGGTATAGAGTGTATGGTATAGAGTGTAGAGTGTAGAGTGTACGGTATAGAGTGTAGAGTGTAGGGTATAGAGTGTAGAGTGTAGAGTGTAGGGTATAGAGTGTAGGGTATAGAGTGTAGAGTGTAGGGTATAGAGTGTAGGGTATAGAGTGTAGGGTAAAGAGTGTAGAGTGTAGGGTATAGAGTGTATGGTATAGAGTGTAGGGTGTAGAGTATAGAGTGTATGGTATAGATTGTAGAGTGTAGGGTATAGAGTGTCGGGTATAGAGTGCATGGTATAGAGTGTAGGGTATAGTGTAGGGTATAGAGTGTAGGGTATAGAGTGTATGGTATAGAGTGTAGGGTATAGAGTGTAGGGTATAGAGTGTAGGGTATAGAGTGTATGGTACAGAGTGTAGGGTATAGAGTGTAGGGTATAGAATGTAGGGTGTAGAGTGTAGGGTATAGAGTATAGGGTAATAAGTGTATGGTATAGAGTGTAGGGTGTAGGGTAAAGAGTGTAGGGTATAGAGTGTAGAGTGTAGGGTATAGAGTGTATGGTATAGAGTGTAGAGTGTAGAATGTAGGGTATAGAGTGTAGAGTGTAGGGTATAGAGTGTATGGTATAGAGTGTAGAGTGTAGGGTATAGAGTGTAGGGTATAGAGTGTAGGGCATAGAGTGTATGGTATAAAGTGTAGAGTGTAGGGTATAGAGTGTAGGGTATAGAGTGTATGGTATAGAGTGTAGAGTGTAGGGTATAGAGTGTAGGGTATAGAGTGTAGAGTGTAGGGTATAGAGTGTAGGGTATAGAGTGTATGGTATAGAGTGTAGAGTGTAGAGTGTACGGTATAGAGTGTAGAGTGTAGGGTATAGAGTGTAGAGTGTAGAGTGTAGGGTATAGAGTGTAGGGTATAGAGTGTAGAGTGTAGGGTATAGAGTGTAGGGTATAGAGTGTAGGGTATAGAGTGTAGAGTGTAGGGTATAGAGTGTATGGTATAGAGTGTAGGGTGTAGAGTATAGAGTGTATGGTATAGATTGTAGAGTGTAGGGTATAGAGTGTCGGGTATAGAGTGCATGGTATAGAGTGTAGGGTATAGTGTAGGGTATAGAGTGTAGGGTATAGATTGTAGGGTATAGATTGTAGTGTGTACAGTGTAGGGTGTAGAGTGTAGAGTGTAGGGTATAGAGTGTAGGGTATAGATTGTATGGTATAGAGTGTAGGGTGTAGGGTATAGAGTGTAGGGTATAGAGTGTAGAGTGTAGGGTATAGAGTGTATGGTATCGAGTGTAGGGTGTAGAGTGTAGGGTATAGAGTGTATGGTATAGAGTGTAGGGTGTAAGGTATAGAGTGTATGGTATAGAGTGTAGGGTATAGAGTGTAGGGTATAGAGTGTAGGGTGTAGAGTGTAGGGTATAGAGTGTAGGGTATAGAGTGTATGGTAAAGAGTGTAGGGTATAGAGTGTAGGGTATAGAGTGTGGAGTGTAGGGTATAGAGTGTATGGTATAGAATGTAGGGTATAGAGTGTAGAGTATAGAGTGTATGGTATAGAGTGTAGGGTGTAGGGTATAGAGTGTAGGGTATAGAGTGTAGGGTATAGAGTGTAGAGTGTAGGGTATAGAGTGTATGGTATAGAGTGTAGGGTGTAGAGTGTAGAGTGTAGGGTATAGAGTGTAGGATATAGGGTGTATGGTATAGAGTGTAGGGTGTAGGGTATAGAGTGTAGAGTGTCGGGTATAGAGTGTATGGTATAGAGTGTAGGGTGTAGAGTGTAGAGTGTAGGGTATAGAGTGTAGGGTATAGGGTGTATGGTATAGAGTGTAGGGTGTAGGGTATAGAGTGTAGAGTGTAGGGTACAGAGTGTAGGTTATAGAGTGAAGGGAATAGAGTGTAGAGTGTAGAGTGTAGGGTATAGAGTGTAGGGTGTAGAGTGTAGAGTGTAGGGTATAGAGTGTAGGGTATAGAGTGTATGGTATAGAGTGTAGGGTATAGAGTGTAGGGTATAGAGTGTAGGGTATAGAGTGTATGGTATAGAGTGTAGGGTATAGAGTGTAGGGTATAGAATGTAGGGTGTAGAGTGTAGGGTATAGAGTGTAGGGTAATAAGTGTATGGTATAGAGTGTAGGGTGTAGGGTAAAGAGTGTAGGGTATAGAGTGTAGAGTGTAGAATGTAGGGTATAGAGTGTAGAGTGTAGGGTATAGAGTGTATGGTATAGAGTGTAGAGTGCAGGGTATAGAGTGTAGGGTATAGAGTGTAGGGCATAGAGTGTATGGTATAAAGTGTAGAGTGTAGGGTATAGAGTGTAGGGTATAGAGTGTATGGTATAGAGTGTAGAGTGTAGGGTATAGAGTGTAGGGTATAGAGTGTAGAGTGTAGGGTATAGAGTGTAGGGTATAGAGTGTATGGTATAGAGTGTAGAGTGTAGAGTGTACGGTATAGAGTGTAGAGTGTAGGGTATAGAGTGTAGAGTGTAGGGTATAGAGTGTAGGGTATAGAGTGTATGGTATAGAGTGTAGAGTGTAGAGTGTACGGTATAGAGTGTAGAGTGTATGGTATAGAGTGTAGAGTGTAGGGTATAGAGTGTAGGGTATAGAGTGTAGGGAATAGAGTGTAGAGTGTAGAGTGTAGGGTATAGAGTGTAGGGTGTAGAGTGTAGGGTATAGAGTGTATGGTATAGAATGTAGGGTGTAAGGTGTAGAGTGTAGGGCATAGAGTGTAAGGTATAGAGTGTAGGGTGTAGAGTGTAGGGTATAGAGTGTAGGGTATAGAGTGTATGGTACAGAGTGTAGGGTGTAGGGTATAGAGTATAGGGTATAGAGTATGGAGTGTAGGGTATAGAGTGTATGGTATAGAGTGTATGGTATAGAGTGTAGGGTATAGAGTGTATGGTATAGAGTGTACGGTGTAGGGTATAGAGTGTAGGGTATAGAGTGTAGAGTGTAGGGTATAGAGTGTAGAGTGTAGAGTGTAGGGTATAGAGTGTATGGTATAGAGTGTAGGGTATAGAGTGTAGAGTGTAGGGTATAGAGTGTATAGTATAGAGTGTAGTGTGTAGGGTATAGAGTGTAGGGTATAGAGTGTAGGGTATAGAGTGTAGAGTGTAGGGTATAGAGTGTAGGGTATAGAGTGTAGGGTATAGAGTGTAGGGTATAGAGTGTAGAGTGTAGTGTATAAAGTGTATGGTATAGAGTGTAAGGTGTAGAGTATAGAGTGTATGGTATAGAGTGTAGAGTGTAGGGTATAGAGTGTAGGGTATAGAGTGCATGGTATAGAGTTTAGGGTATAGAGTGTATAGTGTAGGGTATAGAGTGTAGGGTATAGATTGTAGAGTGTAGGGTATAGAGTGTATGGTATCGAGTGTAGGGTGTAAGGTATAGAGTGTATGGTATAGAGTGTAGGGTATAGAGTATAGGGTATAGAGTGTAGGGTGTAGAGTGTAGAGTGTAGGGTATAGAGTGTAGGGTATAGAGTGTATGGAATAGAGTGTAGGGTGTAGGGTATAGAGTGTGGAGTGTAGTGTATAGAGTGTAAGGTATAGAGTGTAGGGTATAGAGTGTAGGGTGTAGGGTATAGAGTGTAGGGTATAGAGTGTGGAGTGTAGGGTATAGAGTGTATGGTATAGAGTGTAAGGTATAGAGTGTAGGGTATAGAGTGTAGGGTGTAGGGTATAGAGTGTAGGGTGTAGGGTATAGAGTGTAGGGTATAGAGTGTAGGGTATAGAGTGTAGAGTGTAGGGTATAGAGTGTAGGGTATAGATTGTAGGGTATAGAGTGTAGAGTGTAGGGTATATAGTGTATGGTATAGAGTGTAGGGTGTAGAGTGTAGAGTGTAGGGTATAGAGTGTAGGGTATAGGGTGTATGGTATAGAGTGTAGGGAGTAGGGTATAGAATGTAGGGTATAGAGTGTAGAGTGTAGGGAATAGAGTGTATGGTATAGAGTGTAGGGTGTATGGTATAGAGTGTAGGGTATAGAGTGTAGGGTATAGAGTGTAGGGTATAGGGTGTATGGTATAGAGTGTAGGGAGTAGGGTATAGAATGTAGGGTATAGAGTGTAGAGTGTAGGGAATAGAGTGTAGGGTATAGAGTGTAGAGTGTAGAGTGTAGGGTATAGAGTATAGAGTGTAGGGTATAGAGTGTAGGGAGTAGGGTATAGAATGTAGGGTATAGAGTGTAGAGTGTAGGGAATAGAGTGTAGGGTATAGAGTGTAGAGTGTAGGGTATAGAGTATAGAGTGTAGGGTATAGAGTGTAGAGTGTAGGGTATAGAGTGTAGAGTGTAGAGTGTAGGGTATAGAGAGTATGGTATAGAGTGTAGGGTGTAGGGTATATAGTGTAGGGTATAGAGTGTAGGGTATAGAGTGTAGAGTGTAGGGTATAGAGTGTATGGTATAGAGTGTAGGGTGTAGAGTATAGAGTGTATGGTATAGAGTGTAGAGTGTAGGGTATAGAGTGTAGGGTATAGAGTGTAGAGTGTAGGGTATAGAGTGTATGGTATAGAGTGTAGAGTGTAGGGTATAGAGTGTATGGTATAAAGTGTAGAGTGTAGGGTATAGAGTGTAGGTTATAGAGTGTATGGTATAGAGTGTAGAGTGTAGGGTATAGAGTGTAGGGTATAGAGTGTAGAGTGTAGGGTATAGAGTGTAGGGTATAGAGTGTATGGTATAGAGTGTAGAGTGTAGAGTGTACGGTATAGAGTGTAGAGTGTAGGGTATAGAGTGTAGAGTGTAGGGTATAGAGTGTAGGGTATAGAGTGTATGGTATAGAGTGTAGAGTGTAGAGTGTACGGTATAGAGTGTAGAGTGTATGGTATAGAGTGTAGAGTGTAGGGTATAGAGTGTAGGGTATAGAGTGTAGGGAATAGAGTGTAGAGTGTAGAGTGTAGGGTATAGAGTGTAGGGTGTAGAGTGTAGGGTATAGAGTGTATGGTATAGAATGTAGGGTGTAAGGTGTAGAGTGTAGGGCATAGAGTGTAAGGTATAGAGTGTAGGGTGTAGAGTGTAGGGTATAGAGTGTAGGGTATAGAGTGTATGGTACAGAGTGTAGGGTGTAGGGTATAGAGTATAGGGTATAGAGTGTGGAGTGTAGGGTATAGAGTGTATGGTATAGAGTGTATGGTATAGAGTGTAGGGTATAGAGTGTATGGTATAGAGTGTACGGTGTAGGGTATAGAGTGTAGGGTATAGAGTGTAGAGTGTAGGGTATAGAGTGTAGGGTATAGAGTGTAGAGTGTAGAGTGTAGGGTATAGAGTGTATGGTATAGAGTGTAGGGTATAGAGTGTAGAGTGTAGGGTATAGAGTGTATAGTATAGAGTGTAGGGTGTAGGGTATAGAGTGTAGGGTATAGAGTGTAGGGTATAGAGTGTAGAGTGTAGGGTATAAAGTGTAGGGTATAGAGTGTAGGGTATAGAGTGTAGGGTATAGAGTGTAGAGTGTAGTGTATAAAGTGTATGGTATAGAGTGTAAGGTGTAGAGTATAGAGTGTATGGTATAGAGTGTAGAGTGTAGGGTATAGAGTGTAGGGTATAGAGTGCATGGTATAGAGTTTAGGGTATAGAGTGTATAGTGTAGGGTATAGAGTGTAGGGTATAGATTGTAGGGTATAGAATGTAGGGTGTAGAGTGTAGAGTGTAGGGTATAGATTGTAGAGTGTAGGGTACAGAGTGTATGGTATCGAGTGTAGGGTGTAAGGTATAGAGTGTATGGTATAGAGTGTAGGGTATAGAGTATAGGGTATAGAGTGTAGGGTGTAGAGTGTAGAGTGTAGGGTATAGAGTGTAGGGTATAGAGTGTAGAGTGTAGGGTATAGAGTATAGAGTGTAGGGTATAGAGTGTAGAGTGTAGGGTATAGAGTGTAGAGTGTAGAGTGTAGGGTATAGAGAGTATGGTATAGAGTGTAGGGTGTAGGGTATATAGTGTAGGGTATAGAGTGTAGGGTATAGAGTGTAGAGTGTAGGGTATAGAGTGTATGGTATAGAGTGTAGGGTGTAGAGTATAGAGTGTATGGTATAGAGTGTAGAGTGTAGGGTATAGAGTGTAGGGTATAGAGTGTAGAGTGTAGGGTATAGAGTGTATGGTATAGAGTGTAGAGTGTAGGGTATAGAGTGTATGGTATAAAGTGTAGAGTGTAGGGTATAGAGTGTAGGTTATAGAGTGTATGGTATAGAGTGTAGAGTGTAGGGTATAGAGTGTAGGGTATAGAGTGTAGAGTGTAGGGTATAGAGTGTAGGGTATAGAGTGTATGGTATAGAGTGTAGAGTGTAGAGTGTACGGTATAGAGTGTAGAGTGTAGGGTATAGAGTGTAGAGTGTAGGGTATAGAGTGTAGGGTATAGAGTGTATGGTATAGAGTGTAGAGTGTAGAGTGTACGGTATAGAGTGTAGAGTGTATGGTATAGAGTGTAGAGTGTAGGGTATAGAGTGTAGGGTATAGAGTGTAGGGAATAGAGTGTAGAGTGTAGAGTGTAGGGTATAGAGTGTAGGGTGTAGAGTGTAGGGTATAGAGTGTATGGTATAGAATGTAGGGTGTAAGGTGTAGAGTGTAGGGCATAGAGTGTAAGGTATAGAGTGTAGGGTGTAGAGTGTAGGGTATAGAGTGTAGGGTATAGAGTGTATGGTACAGAGTGTAGGGTGTAGGGTATAGAGTATAGGGTATAGAGTGTGGAGTGTAGGGTATAGAGTGTATGGTATAGAGTGTATGGTATAGAGTGTAGGGTATAGAGTGTATGGTATAGAGTGTACGGTGTAGGGTATAGAGTGTAGGGTATAGAGTGTAGAGTGTAGGGTATAGAGTGTAGGGTATAGAGTGTAGAGTGTAGAGTGTAGGGTATAGAGTGTATGGTATAGAGTGTAGGGTATAGAGTGTAGAGTGTAGGGTATAGAGTGTATAGTATAGAGTGTAGGGTGTAGGGTATAGAGTGTAGGGTATAGAGTGTAGGGTATAGAGTGTAGAGTGTAGGGTATAAAGTGTAGGGTATAGAGTGTAGGGTATAGAGTGTAGGGTATAGAGTGTAGAGTGTAGTGTATAAAGTGTATGGTATAGAGTGTAAGGTGTAGAGTATAGAGTGTATGGTATAGAGTGTAGAGTGTAGGGTATAGAGTGTAGGGTATAGAGTGCATGGTATAGAGTTTAGGGTATAGAGTGTATAGTGTAGGGTATAGAGTGTAGGGTATAGATTGTAGGGTATAGAATGTAGGGTGTAGAGTGTAGAGTGTAGGGTATAGATTGTAGAGTGTAGGGTATAGAGTGTATGGTATCGAGTGTAGGGTGTAAGGTATAGAGTGTATGGTATAGAGTGTAGGGTATAGAGTATAGGGTATAGAGTGTAGGGTGTAGAGTGTAGAGTGTAGGGTATAGAGTGTAGGGTATAGAGTGTATGGAATAGAGTGTAGGGTGTAGGGTATAGAGTGTGGAGTGTAGTGTATAGAGTGTAAGGTATAGAGTGTAGGGTATAGAGTGTAGGGTGTAGAGTGTGGAGTGTAGGGTATAGAGTGTATGGTATAGAGTGTAAGGTATAGAGTGTAGGGTATAGAGTGTAGGGTGTAGGGTATAGAGTGTAGGGTGTAGGGTATAGAGTGTAGGGTATAGAGTGTAGGGTATAGAGTGTAGAGTGTAGGGTATAGAGTGTAGGGTATAGATTGTAGGGTATAGAGTGTAGAGTGTAGGGTATATAGTGTATGGTATAGAGTGTAGGGTGTAGAGTGTAGAGTGTAGGGTATAGAGTGTAGGGTATAGGGTGTATGGTATAGAGTGTAGGGAGTAGGGTATAGAATGTAGGGTATAGAGTGTAGAGTGTAGGGAATAGAGTGTATGGTATAGAGTGTAGGGTGTATGGTATAGAGTGTATGGTATAGAGTGTAGGGTATAGAGTGTAGAGTGTAGAGTGTAGGGTATAGAGTATAGAGTGTAGGGTATAGAGTGTAGAGTGTAGGGTATAGAGTGTAGAGTGTAGAGTGTAGGGTATAGAGAGTATGGTATAGAGTGTAGGGTGTAGGGTATATAGTGTAGGGTATAGAGTGTAGGGTATAGATTGTAGAGTGTAGGGTATAGAGTGTATGGTATCGAGTGTAGGGTGTAAGGTATAGAGTGTATGGTATAGAGTGTAGGGTATAGAGTATAGGGTATAGAGTGTAGGGTGTAGAGTGTAGAGTGTAGGGTATAGAGTGTAGGGTATAGAGTGTATGGAATAGAGTGTAGGGTGTAGGGTATAGAGTGTGGAGTGTAGTGTATAGAGTGTAAGGTATAGAGTGTAGGGTATAGAGTGTAGGGTGTAGAGTGTGGAGTGTAGGGTATAGAGTGTATGGTATAGAGTGTAAGGTATAGAGTGTAGGGTATAGAGTGTAGGGTGTAGGGTATAGAGTGTAGGGTGTAGGGTATAGAGTGTAGGGTATAGAGTGTAGGGTATAGAGTGTAGAGTGTAGGGTATAGAGTGTAGGGTATAGATTGTAGGGTATAGAGTGTAGAGTGTAGGGTATATAGTGTATGGTATAGAGTGTAGGGTGTAGAGTGTAGAGTGTAGGGTATAGAGTGTAGGGTATAGGGTGTATGGTATAGAGTGTAGGGAGTAGGGTATAGAATGTAGGGTATAGAGTGTAGAGTGTAGGGAATAGAGTGTATGGTATAGAGTGTAGGGTGTATGGTATAGAGTGTATGGTATAGAGTGTAGGGTATAGAGTGTAGAGTGTAGAGTGTAGGGTATAGAGTATAGAGTGTAGGGTATAGAGTGTAGAGTGTAGGGTATAGAGTGTAGAGTGTAGAGTGTAGGGTATAGAGAGTATGGTATAGAGTGTAGGGTGTAGGGTATATAGTGTAGGGTATAGAGTGTAGGGTATAGAGTGTAGAGTGTAGGGTATAGAGTGTATGGTATAGAGTGTAGGGTGTAGAGTATAGAGTGTATGGTATAGAGTGTAGAGTGTAGGGTATAGAGTGTAGGGTATAGAGTGTAGAGTGTAGGGTATAGAGTGTATGGTATAGAGTGTAGAGTGTAGGGTATAGAGTGTACGGTATAGAGTGTAGAGTGTAGGGTATAGAGTGTATGGTATCGAGTGTAGGGTGTAGAGTGTAGGGTATAGAGTGTATGCTATAGAGTGTAGGGTGTGATATAGATGGGATAGACTCTGTGCAGTGTTGTTATTTTGGTCATTTTGGATTGGCAGTACATTATATGAAGCTGTATTTTGTATTAAGGCCGTGGTTTTTGTGGTTTGGCCTTAAAGTGCTTTCAGAGTGTTAGTGGACACTGCTGCAGTTTGTGTTATATAGAGTTGTGTTAATACCTTCCTTGGGTCCTGGGGTAAGGCTAAGTACAGCATAGTCCTTGCAGATACTGGGCTGTGTGCACAGATCCAACAGTCCAGCAGTTTTTGTCCTTCCACGTCTTTTATAAGAAAAGCAAGATGTTGAATAAGTTTGTTTATCCAGTGTCTCTGTAAGGTGCAAACATCCTATCACTGCCAGCAAGGTGATTAGGACAACAGTCATTCTGCTGGTGAAAAGATCTTTTTGCAGTGACTGGCAAGGATCCAGGTGGGCTTTCCCTCAAGTTTCACTGAGGTGAATGTGGTCAGCTGGACTTAAACCGTGGATCTAGGCTCCTTCTCACGTGTCTGTGTATGACCACCAATCACCTGGATTCAGCTGATGTACATATGTGTATGACCACCAATCACCTGGATTCAGCTGATGTACATCTGTGTATGACCACCAATCACCTGGATTCAGCTGATATACGTCTGCACTGGCATTAGGATCTGGAATGGATGAAAACACATGTTTATGCACCACATTAAGTCTTTTCTGCAAGGCCTGGACATGGGCTGTCATAGCACCGTGTTGCTTTTGTAGCACCTGTGGGAAGTACAGACCAGCCTCTGGCAAACTACTAAACAGGACTTCAAAAGCAACACGGTGCTATGACAGCCCATGTCCAGGCCTTGCAGAAAAGACTTAATGTGGTGCATAAACATGTGTTTTCATCCATTCCAGATCCTAATGCCAGTGCAGACGTATATCAGCTGAATCCAGGTGATTGGTGGTCATACACAGATGTACATCAGCTGAATCCAGGTGATTGGTGGTCATACACAGATGTACATCAGCTGAATCCAGGTGATTGGTGGTCATACACAGACACGTGAGAAGGAGTCTAGATCCACGGTTTAAGTCCAGCTGACCACATTCACCTCAGGGAAACTTGAGGGAAAGCCCACCTGGATCCTTGCCAGTCACTGCAAAAAGATCTTTTCACCAGCAGAATGACTGTTGTCCTAATCACCTTGCTGGCAGTGATAGGATGTTTGCACCTTACAGAGACACTGGATAAACAAACTTATTCAACATCTTGCTTTTCTTATAAAAGACGTGGAAGGACAAAAACTGCTGGACTGTTGGATCTGTGCACACAGCCCAGTATCTGCAAGGACTATGCTGTACTTAGCCTTACCCCAGGACCCAAGGAAGGTATTAACACCACACTGCATGCACAAGTGAGACTTGGACTCAGATTTTCGTGGTTCCTTAAGGCTCTTAATGAGACTAATACAATATAGAGACTCCTTTTTTAATCCAGCCAATTGGCTTAGCGGCCTAGCGGGATGGATTATTTTTGGTGTTTTACAGACTTGTATGCAAATTTTGTTGCTTTGCTTATTGTTTTATGTAGCCATAAAAGCGCTAATATATATATTACCTAAGCTATGGAATAATGTATGTGTAGAAAAAAATCTAAGGCTGAACCTTCTGTAGTATATCATAGGCCCCGTATGGCCACTGTTGACGGGGGAGGTGAGTGTCCACACTGAGGGTGGATGGGTGAAGCAGGTAGGAAGTCCCCTTGTGGGTGTTAGACCCATGAGACAGTAGCTCCTTTGTGGACATCAGCTGACCCCGTAGCAGAGGTTATACCATTTACAAAAGGGGGAAATTGATATAGAAGGGTTAATAGTTTGCCTTTAAGTGCCTCTTTCCTCAAAGTGTTAGAATTACTAGAATCTGTTGACTCAGTAGTCTGACGGTCTCCTCTTCAAGGAGACTGTACTTCTTATCATGTATGTTCTCAAGAGTCAGTACAACATATTCTGGGTTATGGTAAATAAAGTATGACCCTGGGTGATGGTGGGGGCTACATGAGTTACATTGAAATGCATTATGTGTAAATGGTATAAAATATTGCTTCTTGCTCTATTACTTCAGATAAAAGTGACTTGCTCACAGGATATGTGTGAGGTGTCTTTTTGTCTCTAAGCGCGCTTGTAAAATGATGGGCGTAACTCCACAATTTGGCCCTCACTGGTGATCTGTCAGCTGACATTTGGGTCAGAACGAAAAACAGCTACGACAGGTGTAAGGTATAGAGTGTATGGTATAGAGTGTAGGGTATAGAGTGTATGGTATAGAGTGTAGGGTGTAAGGTATAGAGTGTAGGGTATAGAGTGTAGGGTATAGAGTGTATGGTATAGAGTGTACGGTGTAGGGTAAAGAGTGTAGGGTATAGAGTGTAGAGTGTAGGGTATAGAGTGTATGGTATAGAGTGTAGAGTATAGAGTGTAGAGTGTAGGGTATAGAGTGTAGAGTGTAGGGTATAGAGTGTATGGTATAGAGTGTAGAGTGTAGGGTATAGAGTGTAGGGTATAGAGTGTAGGGTATAGAGTGTATGGTATAGAGTGTAGAGTGTAGGGTATAGACTGTAGGGTATAGAGTGTATGTTATAGAGTGTAGGGTATAGAGTGTAGGGTATAGAGTGTATGGTATAGAGTGTAGAGTGTAGGGTATAGAGTGCAGGGTATAGAGTGTATGGTATAGAGTGTAGAGTGTAAGGTATAGAGTGTAGGGTATAGAGTGTAGAGTGTAGGGTATAGAGTGTAGGGTATAGAGTGTATGGTATAGAGTGTAGAGTGTAGAGTGTACGGTATAGAGTGTAGAGTGTAGGGTATAGAGTGTAGAGTGTAGGGTATAGAGTGTAGGGTATAGAGTGTATGGTATGAAGTGTAGAGTGTAGAGTGTACGGTATAGAGTGTAGAGTGTATGGTATAGAGTGTAGAGTGTAGGGTATAGAGTGTAGGGTATAGAGTGTAGGGAATAGAGTGCAGAGTGTAGAGTGTAGGGTATAGAGTGTAGGGTGTAGAGTGTAGGGTATAGAGTGTATGGTATAGAATGTAGGGTATAGAGTGTAGGGTATAGAGTGTAGAGTGTAGGGTATAGAGTGTAGAAAGTAGGGTATAGTGTGTAGGGCATAGAGTGTAGAGTGTAGGGTATAGAGTGTAGGGTATAGAGTGTAGGGTATAGAGTGTATGGTAGAGATTGTAGGGTATAGAGTGTAGGGTATAGAGTGTAGAGTGTAGGGTATAGAGTGTAGAAAGTAGGGTATAGTGTGTAGGGCATAGAGTGTAGAGTGTAGGGTATAGAGTGTAGGGTATAGAGTGTAGGGTGTAGGGTATAGAGTGTAGGGTATAGAGTGTGGAGTGTAGGGTATAGAGTGTATGGTATAGAGTGTAAGGTATAGAGTGTAGGGTATAGAGTGTAGGGTGTAGGGTATAGAGTGTAGGGTGTAGGGTATAGAGTGTAGGGTATAGAGTGTAGGGTATAGAGTGTAGAGTGTAGGGTATAGAGTGTAGGGTATAGATTGTAGGGTATAGAGTGTAGAGTGTAGGGTATATAGTGTATGGTATAGAGTGTAGGGTGTAGAGTGTAGAGTGTAGGGTATAGAGTGTAGGGTATAGGGTGTATGGTATAGAGTGTAGGGAGTAGGGTATAGAATGTAGGGTATAGAGTGTAGAGTGTAGGGAATAGAGTGTATGGTATAGAGTGTAGGGTGTATGGTATAGAGTGTAGGGTATAGAGTGTAGGGTATAGAGTGTAGGGTATAGGGTGTATGGTATAGAGTGTAGGGAGTAGGGTATAGAATGTAGGGTATAGAGTGTAGAGTGTAGGGAATAGAGTGTAGGGTATAGAGTGTAGAGTGTAGAGTGTAGGGTATAGAGTATAGAGTGTAGGGTATAGAGTGTAGGGAGTAGGGTATAGAATGTAGGGTATAGAGTGTAGAGTGTAGGGAATAGAGTGTAGGGTATAGAGTGTAGAGTGTAGGGTATAGAGTATAGAGTGTAGGGTATAGAGTGTAGAGTGTAGGGTATAGAGTGTAGAGTGTAGAGTGTAGGGTATAGAGAGTATGGTATAGAGTGTAGGGTGTAGGGTATATAGTGTAGGGTATAGAGTGTAGGGTATAGAGTGTAGAGTGTAGGGTATAGAGTGTATGGTATAGAGTGTAGGGTGTAGAGTATAGAGTGTATGGTATAGAGTGTAGAGTGTAGGGTATAGAGTGTAGGGTATAGAGTGTAGAGTGTAGGGTATAGAGTGTATGGTATAGAGTGTAGAGTGTAGGGTATAGAGTGTATGGTATAAAGTGTAGAGTGTAGGGTATAGAGTGTAGGTTATAGAGTGTATGGTATAGAGTGTAGAGTGTAGGGTATAGAGTGTAGGGTATAGAGTGTAGAGTGTAGGGTATAGAGTGTAGGGTATAGAGTGTATGGTATAGAGTGTAGAGTGTAGAGTGTACGGTATAGAGTGTAGAGTGTAGGGTATAGAGTGTAGAGTGTAGGGTATAGAGTGTAGGGTATAGAGTGTATGGTATAGAGTGTAGAGTGTAGAGTGTACGGTATAGAGTGTAGAGTGTATGGTATAGAGTGTAGAGTGTAGGGTATAGAGTGTAGGGTATAGAGTGTAGGGAATAGAGTGTAGAGTGTAGAGTGTAGGGTATAGAGTGTAGGGTGTAGAGTGTAGGGTATAGAGTGTATGGTATAGAATGTAGGGTGTAAGGTGTAGAGTGTAGGGCATAGAGTGTAAGGTATAGAGTGTAGGGTGTAGAGTGTACGGTATAGAGTGTAGGGTATAGAGTGTATGGTACAGAGTGTAGGGTGTAGGGTATAGAGTATAGGGTATAGAGTGTGGAGTGTAGGGTATAGAGTGTATGGTATAGAGTGTATGGTATAGAGTGTAGGGTATAGAGTGTATGGTATAGAGTGTACGGTGTAGGGTATAGAGTGTAGGGTATAGAGTGTAGAGTGTAGGGTATAGAGTGTAGGGTATAGAGTGTAGAGTGTAGAGTGTAGGGTATAGAGTGTATGGTATAGAGTGTAGGGTATAGAGTGTAGAGTGTAGGGTATAGAGTGTATAGTATAGAGTGTAGGGTGTAGGGTATAGAGTGTAGGGTATAGAGTGTAGGGTATAGAGTGTAGAGTGTAGGGTATAAAGTGTAGGGTATAGAGTGTAGGGTATAGAGTGTAGGGTATAGAGTGTAGAGTGTAGTGTATAAAGTGTATGGTATAGAGTGTAAGGTGTAGAGTATAGAGTGTATGGTATAGAGTGTAGAGTGTAGGGTATAGAGTGTAGGGTATAGAGTGCATGGTATAGAGTTTAGGGTATAGAGTGTATAGTGTAGGGTATAGAGTGTAGGGTATAGATTGTAGGGTATAGAATGTAGGGTGTAGAGTGTAGAGTGTAGGGTATAGATTGTAGAGTGTAGGGTATAGAGTGTATGGTATCGAGTGTAGGGTGTAAGGTATAGAGTGTATGGTATAGAGTGTAGGGTATAGAGTATAGGGTATAGAGTGTAGGGTGTAGAGTGTAGAGTGTAGGGTATAGAGTGTAGGGTATAGAGTGTATGGAATAGAGTGTAGGGTGTAGGGTATAGAGTGTGGAGTGTAGTGTATAGAGTGTAAGGTATAGAGTGTAGGGTATAGAGTGTAGGGTGTAGAGTGTGGAGTGTAGGGTATAGAGTGTATGGTATAGAGTGTAAGGTATAGAGTGTAGGGTATAGAGTGTAGGGTGTAGGGTATAGAGTGTAGGGTGTAGGGTATAGAGTGTAGGGTATAGAGTGTAGGGTATAGAGTGTAGAGTGTAGGGTATAGAGTGTAGGGTATAGATTGTAGGGTATAGAGTGTAGAGTGTAGGGTATATAGTGTATGGTATAGAGTGTAGGGTGTAGAGTGTAGAGTGTAGGGTATAGAGTGTAGGGTATAGGGTGTATGGTATAGAGTGTAGGGAGTAGGGTATAGAATGTAGGGTATAGAGTGTAGAGTGTAGGGAATAGAGTGTATGGTATAGAGTGTAGGGTGTATGGTATAGAGTGTATGGTATAGAGTGTAGGGTATAGAGTGTAGAGTGTAGAGTGTAGGGTATAGAGTATAGAGTGTAGGGTATAGAGTGTAGAGTGTAGGGTATAGAGTGTAGAGTGTAGAGTGTAGGGTATAGAGAGTATGGTATAGAGTGTAGGGTGTAGGGTATATAGTGTAGGGTATAGAGTGTAGGGTATAGAGTGTAGAGTGTAGGGTATAGAGTGTATGGTATAGAGTGTAGGGTGTAGAGTATAGAGTGTATGGTATAGAGTGTAGAGTGTAGGGTATAGAGTGTAGGGTATAGAGTGTAGAGTGTAGGGTATAGAGTGTATGGTATAGAGTGTAGAGTGTAGGGTATAGAGTGTACGGTATAGAGTGTAGAGTGTAGGGTATAGAGTGTATGGTATCGAGTGTAGGGTGTAGAGTGTAGGGTATAGAGTGTATGCTATAGAGTGTAGGGTGTGATATAGATGGGATAGACTCTGTGCAGTGTTGTTATTTTGGTCATTTTGGATTGGCAGTACATTATATGAAGCTGTATTTTGTATTAAGGCCGTGGTTTTTGTGGTTTGGCCTTAAAGTGCTTTCAGAGTGTTAGTGGACACTGCTGCAGTTTGTGTTATATAGAGTTGTGTTAATACCTTCCTTGGGTCCTGGGGTAAGGCTAAGTACAGCATAGTCCTTGCAGATACTGGGCTGTGTGCACAGATCCAACAGTCCAGCAGTTTTTGTCCTTCCACGTCTTTTATAAGAAAAGCAAGATGTTGAATAAGTTTGTTTATCCAGTGTCTCTGTAAGGTGCAAACATCCTATCACTGCCAGCAAGGTGATTAGGACAACAGTCATTCTGCTGGTGAAAAGATCTTTTTGCAGTGACTGGCAAGGATCCAGGTGGGCTTTCCCTCAAGTTTCACTGAGGTGAATGTGGTCAGCTGGACTTAAACCGTGGATCTAGGCTCCTTCTCACGTGTCTGTGTATGACCACCAATCACCTGGATTCAGCTGATGTACATATGTGTATGACCACCAATCACCTGGATTCAGCTGATGTACATCTGTGTATGACCACCAATCACCTGGATTCAGCTGATATACGTCTGCACTGGCATTAGGATCTGGAATGGATGAAAACACATGTTTATGCACCACATTAAGTCTTTTCTGCAAGGCCTGGACATGGGCTGTCATAGCACCGTGTTGCTTTTGTAGCACCTGTGGGAAGTACAGACCAGCCTCTGGCAAACTACTAAACAGGACTTCAAAAGCAACACGGTGCTATGACAGCCCATGTCCAGGCCTTGCAGAAAAGACTTAATGTGGTGCATAAACATGTGTTTTCATCCATTCCAGATCCTAATGCCAGTGCAGACGTATATCAGCTGAATCCAGGTGATTGGTGGTCATACACAGATGTACATCAGCTGAATCCAGGTGATTGGTGGTCATACACAGATGTACATCAGCTGAATCCAGGTGATTGGTGGTCATACACAGACACGTGAGAAGGAGTCTAGATCCACGGTTTAAGTCCAGCTGACCACATTCACCTCAGGGAAACTTGAGGGAAAGCCCACCTGGATCCTTGCCAGTCACTGCAAAAAGATCTTTTCACCAGCAGAATGACTGTTGTCCTAATCACCTTGCTGGCAGTGATAGGATGTTTGCACCTTACAGAGACACTGGATAAACAAACTTATTCAACATCTTGCTTTTCTTATAAAAGACGTGGAAGGACAAAAACTGCTGGACTGTTGGATCTGTGCACACAGCCCAGTATCTGCAAGGACTATGCTGTACTTAGCCTTACCCCAGGACCCAAGGAAGGTATTAACACCACACTGCATGCACAAGTGAGACTTGGACTCAGATTTTCGTGGTTCCTTAAGGCTCTTAATGAGACTAATACAATATAGAGACTCCTTTTTTAATCCAGCCAATTGGCTTAGCGGCCTAGCGGGATGGATTATTTTTGGTGTTTTACAGACTTGTATGCAAATTTTGTTGCTTTGCTTATTGTTTTATGTAGCCATAAAAGCGCTAATATATATATTACCTAAGCTATGGAATAATGTATGTGTAGAAAAAAATCTAAGGCTGAACCTTCTGTAGTATATCATAGGCCCCGTATGGCCACTGTTGACGGGGGAGGTGAGTGTCCACACTGAGGGTGGATGGGTGAAGCAGGTAGGAAGTCCCCTTGTGGGTGTTAGACCCATGAGACAGTAGCTCCTTTGTGGACATCAGCTGACCCCGTAGCAGAGGTTATACCATTTACAAAAGGGGGAAATTGATATAGAAGGGTTAATAGTTTGCCTTTAAGTGCCTCTTTCCTCAAAGTGTTAGAATTACTAGAATCTGTTGACTCAGTAGTCTGACGGTCTCCTCTTCAAGGAGACTGTACTTCTTATCATGTATGTTCTCAAGAGTCAGTACAACATATTCTGGGTTATGGTAAATAAAGTATGACCCTGGGTGATGGTGGGGGCTACATGAGTTACATTGAAATGCATTATGTGTAAATGGTATAAAATATTGCTTCTTGCTCTATTACTTCAGATAAAAGTGACTTGCTCACAGGATATGTGTGAGGTGTCTTTTTGTCTCCAAGCGCGCTTGTAAAATGATGGGCGTAACTCCACAATTTGGCCCTCACTGGTGATCTGTCAGCTGACATTTGGGTCAGAACGAAAAACAGCTACGACAGGTGTAAGGTATAGAGTGTATGGTATAGAGTGTAGGGTATAGAGTGTATGGTATAGAGTGTAGGGTGTAAGGTATAGAGTGTAGGGTATAGAGTGTAGGGTATAGAGTGTATGGTATAGAGTGTACGGTGTAGGGTAAAGAGTGTAGGGTATAGAGTGTAGAGTGTAGGGTATAGAGTGTATGGTATAGAGTGTAGAGTATAGAGTGTAGAGTGTAGGGTATAGAGTGTAGAGTGTAGGGTATAGAGTGTATGGTATAGAGTGTAGAGTGTAGGGTATAGAGTGTAGGGTATAGAGTGTAGGGTATAGAGTGTATGGTATAGAGTGTAGAGTGTAGGGTATAGACTGTAGGGTATAGAGTGTATGTTATAGAGTGTAGGGTATAGAGTGTAGGGTATAGAGTGTATGGTATAGAGTGTAGAGTGTAGGGTATAGAGTGCAGGGTATAGAGTGTATGGTATAGAGTGTAGAGTGTAAGGTATAGAGTGTAGGGTATAGAGTGTAGAGTGTAGGGTATAGAGTGTAGGGTATAGAGTGTATGGTATAGAGTGTAGAGTGTAGAGTGTACGGTATAGAGTGTAGAGTGTAGGGTATAGAGTGTAGAGTGTAGGGTATAGAGTGTAGGGTATAGAGTGTATGGTATGAAGTGTAGAGTGTAGAGTGCACGGTATAGAGTGTAGAGTGTATGGTATAGAGTGTAGAGTGTAGGGTATAGAGTGTAGGGTATAGAGTGTAGGGAATAGAGTGCAGAGTGTAGAGTGTAGGGTATAGAGTGTAGGGTGTAGAGTGTAGGGTATAGAGTGTATGGTATAGAATGTAGGGTGTAAGGTATAGAGTGTAGGGCATAGAGTGTAGGGTATAGAGTGTAGGGTGTAGAGTGTAGGGTATAGAGTGTAGGGTATAGAATGTATGGTAGAGAGTGTAGGGTGTAGGGTATAGAGTGTAGGGTATAGAGTGTGGAGTGTATGGTATAGAGTGTATGGTATAGAGTGTAGGGTATAGAGTGTAGGGTATAGAGTGTATGGTATAGAGTGTACGGTGTAGGGTATAGAGTGTAGGGTATAGAGTGTAGGGTATAGAGTGTAGAGTGTAGGGTTTAGAGTGTAGGCTATAAAGTGTAGGGTATAGAGTGTAGGGTATAGAGTGTAGAGTGTAGAGTGTAGGGTATAGAGTGTATGGTATAGAGTGTAGGGTATAGAGTGTAGAGTGTAGGGTATAGAGTGTATGGTATAGAGTGTAGGGTGTAGGGTATAGAGTGTAGGGTATAGAGTGTAGGGTATAGAGTGTAGAGTGTAGGGTATAGAGTGTAGGGTATAGAGTGTAGGGTATAGAGTGTAGAGTGTAGGGTATAGAGTGTATGGTATAGAGTGTAGGGTGTAGAGTATAGAGTGTATGGTATAGAGTGTAGGGTGTAGGGTATAGAGTGTAGGGTATAGAGTGTAGGGTATAGAGTGTAGAGTGTAGGGTATAGAGTGTAGGGTATAGAGTGTAGGGTATAGAGTGTAGAGTGTAGGGTATAGAGTGTATGGTATAGAGTGTAGGGTGTAGAGTATAGAGTGTATGGTATAGAGTGTAGAGTGTAGGTTATAGAGTGTAGGGTATAGAGTGCATGGTATAGAGTGTAGGGTATAGAGTGTATAGTGTAGGGTATAGAGTGTAGGGTATAGATTGTAGGGTATAGAGTGTAGAGTGTAGAGTGTAGGGTATAGAGTGTAGAGTGTAGGGTATAGAGTGTATAGTATCGAGTGTAGGGTGTAAGGGATAGAGTGTATGGTATAGAGTGTAGGGTATAGAGTGTAGGGTATAGAGTGTAGGGAGTAGAGTGTAGAGTGTAGGGTATAGAGTGTAGGGTACAGATTGTATGGAATAGAGTGTAGGGTGTAGGGTATAGAGTGTATGGTATAGAGTGTAGGGTATAGAGTGTAGGGTGTAGGGTATAGAGTGTAGGGTATAGAGTGTGGAGTGTAGGGTATAGAGTGTAGGGTATAGAGTGTGGGGTATAGAGTGTAGAGTGTAGGGTATAGAATGTAGGGTATAGAGTGTAGAGTGTAGGGTATAGAGTGTAGGGTATAGAGTGTATGGTATAGAGTGTAGGGTATAGAGTGTAGGGTATAGAGTGTATGGTATAGAGTGTAGGGTATAGAGTGTATGGTATAGAGTGTAGGGTATAGAGTGCAGGGTATAGAATGTAGAGTGTAGGGTATAGAGTGTAGGGTATAGAGTGCATGGTATAGAGTGTAGGGTATAGAGTGTATATGTCGGGGTCGTCACGACAATACTATGCCCTGCTGCAGCCCAGGATCACTGACAGCGGTAACAACACAGGTTTCCCATCAAAAAACAACACGGAGCCTCGCGCTCGACGTGTTATGAATAAAGAGCCTCGCGCTCGATATCCTGTCCCTAACCCCTGAACACCCGTGATTAACAGTCTACCCTGTCACGATATTCTAACCAGTCGGGAGGCGGTCTCCTAGTGAGAGCCCTCCACAGAAAAACAGGTGGTCCCCTCTCGGGACGTCTTAATTACCTAGTTGATACAATATCACAGAGGCTGCGTCTCCTGTCCCTTCTCTCAGCCGCCCCCAATCCACAAACTTCCTCAATCTTTCACTCTATCACTAATAGGCAACAGTCACGGGTAGGGTGGTTGAATGGAGTACAATGACCGGTGGAGGAGGTGTGGTGTACACGAGGATGCGCAGAGTGCGACGTCTCTCAGTTGCTGGTTCGAAGCGTGGCACGGGATCGCGCTCGGTCTCACCACTCGACCGGTCACTCCCCAGACCCAAGGAGACCACAGACTAACCAATAACGGCTGAAACACTAGCAAGTGTGACACATACATAGTATGTGATCTCCACTTACCGTGTTTGGAGGGTGATCAGTCCTCGAGGTCAGCCACTACGGGTGTCGTCCACGGACGTCCAGGCATGGGTCCAGGGGGTCTCGGATCGCGGCCACGCCCCACGTTGGTTGCGCCAAATTGTCGGGGTCGTCACGACAATACCCTTCCTTCACCAGTCATTCCAAATCAGATTAGAAGCAGTGGTACCGGAGTGAAGAATGAGTCAGACAAAATGCTGGTTCAAACTCATTGCCTGCTTATGCTTCCACACGTAGTGGTAACCTCACAGCAACTGAACTCTTTATTTCATATACACAACATTATATGATCTATTGGGGGAAGGTGTGCAGAGGGCAGGGTTAGGCGGGGTTTAAGCAATGTATCTAGTATTCAGTCCCTCTGGTTGGCCTGACATCTTCTGATGAATCTTTCTTTGTCCACATCTTGTTAAGTTTCGATTTCCAGAGAAATGACACTTTAGCTTCAGAAACGAAAGTAGATTCTTGGCAAGTACAAAAACTAAGGCAAAGGTGAATACTGGCAGCCATCTTAAATACAGTTAAATTTGCATTGGCAAGTATGAAGGGAAAAACTTATTGTTTCACAGCATAAGAATATATAAAAGTACAAAAGTGTATTAAGACATATATTTTTACCTTGACAATCCCCCCTAAACACTAAGTTTTTCCCTAAAAAGAAAGTTCCTTCGAGACTGTCCATGTGATGGGGAAAGGGGAGGTGGATTTCTTCATCCAGACACCTCAGAAGCTCTCCCCTTGCGAGAGGCGTCCAGGCAGCTGAACCCTTCACTAGCTTCACATGGAGTTCTCCCACTGTCCCTAAACTAACTCTCTTTGCATCATCTGAGAATTGGGGGTTTTGTCTAATTTCTTGAGGGGGACATACTTGGGGATCTCCCCTGGATCAGTACCATCGTAGTCTGGTGGGTCTACTTCTTGGTTTGTTGAAGGTGCCATTCGGAGTTGCTTCAGCAATAACCTTTTTATACAGGGGAATAACACAACAGAGGATTATTGGTCCAACTACAAGAAGGGCAATCAGTACTAGACAAGCTCGTTGAAGAAATCCTTTGAGCCCACCCAACCAGCCGGAAAAGAAAGATGTGTCTACTCCAGCATTAGATTTTAATTCTGCTGCTAACCCATTTATCTTTTTAAGGGCTATCATGGTCTTTCCATTTACCCCAGAGTTCTGAGGGATATAGGTACAACATTCCTCTCCCACCATCCCACAGACTCCTCCTTTCTCAGCTAAGATCATATCAAGGGCTAGTCAGTTTTGGAGGGTCATTCTAGTGTTAGGGCTCAACTCCTCAACTATACCTTGGAAAGCATCACAGATAAAATTGACAAACCTTTGTTCACTGCAATATATGTAATTGATCCAATCAACATTTTTATTAATCTGCACCTGTGGGATTAAAGAAGCAAAGCCAGCATAGATCTAGTTCTGGGCTTTAAATTTGTCAGGCACCCCCCTTGGCACTCCAATGCCATCGACATATACCAATGGATCTTCTTCATAACTCATGTGGAGCTGATCGAGACTTCTCTTTCTGGTATATTCATCAGGTGTCTTCGGATCCCAAGGTAAAATCTTGAACTGCACAGCTAGTTTATCAAGGGTGCATTGACCTATCCAGGCATTAGGCAACCTAGGATGGAGCTTACCATCTCCACATAACCAGTAAATGTCGTACATATACTGTGTATGATTAGCTAGCAAGTCAGTATCCAGGGAACTGTTCTCTTTGCAGAAACCTGTCTCGAAGACCCCTACTGGTGTACCTGTAGTGTCGTGGGAATTATAGCAGGTATAATTATCAGCTAATACGGTTATTCCCCCTGGGACCTTTAGTTTAGGTGCTTCATGAATTAGTGGGACATTGTTGTGAGTTCTGTTTTTGGGCTCCCTCTGGTGGTTACTGATGGTACTGGGTGACTTGTCTTTCCTGGGTCTCTGGGTTCCACCTGTTCCATCAGGATATGGGAGTTTCCTATTTTACCTGGCTTTGCTGGCATTTCCTCGCCGGTTATCAATGTATCCAGTGTGTCTTGTTACCTCTGCTCCCTGCTCCTAGAACCTTCTGGTCAAGCTAAGTTTGGATTTTCCTGTTTTGGTGTTTTGCTTTATTTGGTTTTTTAGTCCAGCCTGCAGATATGTGATTCTTTGCTGCTGGTCGCTCTAGTGGGCTGAAATTGCTCCTCATGTACCATGAGTTGGCACATGAGTTCAAGTAATTTCAGGATGGTTTTTTGAAGGGTTTTTCGCTGACCACGCAGTTCACTTTTGTATTCTCTGCTATCTAGCTTTTGCTGAAACTGTTTTCATACTGCGTATGTGCTTTCCTCTCATTTCACCGTCATTATATGTGGGGGGCTGCTATTTCTGTGGGGTATTTCTCTGGAGGCAAGAGAGGTCTGTGTTTCTTCTAATAGGGGAAGTTAGATCTTCGGCTGGAGCGAGACGTCTAGGATCATCGTAGGCACGTTCCCCGGCTACTTTTATTTGTGTGTTAGGTTCAGGGTCGCGGTCAGCTCAGGTTCCATCGCCCTAGAGCTTGTTTGTATCTGTGCTTGTCCTTTAGTGATCCCCTGCCATTGGGATCATGACAGTATAACCGGCCCACAAAGTGTTAATTGTATTGGCTGAAGTAGGAGGATAAGTAGTCTGAGGAAGTTTTTTTTTTTTTTTTTTTTCTCTTTCCCTCAGAGTTTGCTGCCTAGCCTTATTGCAGCCTGGCTACTTCCTCCTCCTCTTAATCTTTGAATGGCTCTGATCCCAGCTGTTTATCATGGACGTCCAGAGTTTGGCTTCCAGCCTGAATAATCTTGCCGCTAAGGTTCAAAATATACAGGATTTTGTTGTACATGCTCCTATGTCTGAACCTAGAATTCCTGTCCCAGAGTTTTTTTCTGGAGATAGATCTCGTTTTCTGAATTTTAGGAACAATTGCAAGTTGTTTCTTTCTTTGAAATCTCGCTCCTCTGGAGACCCTGCTCAGCAAGTCAAGATTATTATATCTTTCCTGCGGGGTGACCCTCAGGATTGGGCATTTGCATTGGCACCAGGGGACCCTGCGTTGCTTAATGCGGATGCGTTTTTTCTGGCATTGGGTTTGCTCTATGAGGAACCTAACCAAGAGATTCAGGCTGAAAAAGCTTTGTTGGCCCTCTCTCAGGGGCAAGATGAAGCAGAAATTTATTGTCAAAAATTTCGGAAGTGGTCGGTGCTTACTCAGTGGAATGAGTGCGCCCTGGCTGCAAAGTTCAGAGATGGCCTTTCTGAGGCCATTAAAGATGTTATGGTGGGGTTCCCTGCGCCTACTGGTCTGAATGAGTCTATGACTATGGCTATTCAGATTGATCGGCGTTTACGGGAGCGCAAACCTGTGCATCATTTGGCGGTGTCGTCTGAACCGTCACCTGAGATAATGCAATGTGATAGAATTCAGTCCAGAAGTGAACGGCAAAATTATAGGCGGAAAAAAAGGTTGTGCTTTTATTGTGGTGATTCAGCTCATGTTATATCAGCATGCTCTAAACGCACAAAAAAGGTTGATAAGTCTGTTGCCATTAGTACTTTACAGTCTAAGTTCATTCTGTCTGTGACTCTGATTTGTTCATTGTCGTCCATTTCCGTCGATGCCTATGTGGATTCGGGCGCTGCCCTGAGTCTTATGGATTGGTCATTTGCCAATCGCTGTGGGTTTAGTCTGGAGCCTCTGGAAGTCCCTATTCCTTTGAAGGGAATTGACTCTACACCTTTGGCTATGAATAAACCTCAGTACTGGACACAAGTGACCATGCGTATGACTCCTGTTCATCAGGAGGTGATTCGCTTGCTGGTACTGTATAATTTGCATGATGTCCTAGTGCTTGGTCTGCCATGGTTACAAACTCATAATCCAGTCCTTGACTGGAAATCGATGTCTGTGTTAAGCTGGGGTTGTCAGGGGGTTCATGATGATGCACCTCCGATTTCTATCGCTTCATCTACTCCTTCTGAGATTCCTGTGTTTTTGTCTGACTATCGGGATGTTTTTGAGGAGCCTAAGCTCAGTTCGCTTCCTCCTCACAGGGATTAATCGAGGAGCTGAGGGATATTGAATGGGAAGATAACTATTCCTTTATCTCATTGGATGTCAATTCATTATATTCCAACATAGACCACGAAATGGGGGTAAATGCAGTGGGTTTTTATTTAGCAAAAACTGAGATGCTCCCCGAACAAAGAGATTTTCTGTTAAAGGGTCTGAAATTCATTCTTGAACACAATGTGTTCATTTTTGAAGGCGTACTGTACTTACAGTTGCTCGGCACCGCGATGGGGACTCGGGTCGCGCCAAGTTTCGCAAACTTATTCATGGGGCGATTCGAGTCCTCATCGTCACTTTCTAAGCCTGTTTTCTATGACAAAATAAGGCTTTATAAGCGCTTCATAGATGATCTGATTATCATATGGAAGGGGACAGAGGAGGAAGCGGCACAATTCATAAAGGAGCTCAATAATAACACCTGGGGGATTACCTTTACATCACAAATTAATAAAGAAAAAATGGTATTTCTTGATTTAGAGATCAGCCATAGTGGTAAAAAAATCATCACGAAATCCCACTTCAAAAAAGTGGATTCAAATGGCTTTTTAGATTTCAATAGTGCACATTACAAGAAGTGGAAGGTTAATATACCCCACAGCCAATTTTATCGCATCAGAAAGAATTGTACGAGAGAATCTGATTATGTAGCTCAGTCTAAAATTTTAAAAAGAAAATTTAAAGAAAAAAGATACCCGAAAAATTTGATAAATGGTGCATATAGGGACAACAAAATAAAAACACAGGAGGAATGTTTAAAAGGAAAAGCCAGGAAGGGGGACACTTTGACCACTGGTAAGGAAAAAAGTGATGATCGCTGGAAATTGAATTTTGTGACAACATTCAATAGGGGCAATAAAATCATAAGAACTGTGCTTTCTAAATATTGGTACATCTTGAAGCGTGACCCTGTCTTGGGAAAACATCTCCCTGATAAACCAGGGATTACATATAGAAGGGGGAAAACTTTGAAAAATTTGGTGGCCCCCAGTAAATTAAAAAAACAGTTGGATCCAAAAAGAAAAAACATTTATAAAAATAAGGATCAAACTTTATGTGGAGTTCTTCAAGGCACCGGAGTTTTTAAATGTAACTCCAAAAAATGTTGTACCTGTGGGATCCTAGATCATGGGGCTAAAACTATTAAATGCAATAATACTGGTGATGTCTTTGAAATCTCACAAAGACTCACCTGTAGTAGTGATCATGTTGTATATGTCATCACATGCAGTTGTGGTTTGCAGTATGTGGGACGCACTGTACAGACACTGCGGTCCCGCATTAATGGCCACAGAAATAGAGCAAAAAATGGCTTTTTAAAACATAGTCTCTCAAGGCATCTACTACTTAAACATAATAAAATTTTTAACATAAAAGTAACTCCAGTGGAGCAGATATCCTCTGGAGTTGCAAACAGGAATGCTCTTTTAAACAGGAAAGAAACGTTTTGGATATATCGTTTGGGAACATTATTTCCAAATGGATTGAATGATATCATAGAGAGAGTTTAAAGGATTTTTTTTTTTTTTTTTTCTTGTGATTTTTTTTTTTTATTTTCTTCTTGTGTTTTCTTTTTTTTTTTTTTTTTCCTTTGATATATTTTTTTTATTTATTTATTTTATTTTATTTTTCTTTTTTCTCTCTTTCTTGCATCAATGTTAACAAGGCTTGTTATTTATTGTTATATATTGTGATTTGTTTTTGTTGTTTTTCACTTTGATTATAATTTTTTTTGCACATTTCTATTGTTAGCAATAGACTTATTATGTACTCACTGTGTTCATATGTATACACATATCCGGCGTATATTCAGCTAGTGGTTAAACATTTATGTGGGTTTTTGCCAAGTTCTATAGGCATACGTATTACCATGGTTACTAGACTCACTCGGGACGCACCTCGACGGGATCTGTGTGGGGGTGCGTCATATCCGGCGATTACGGTGATGATGTGGGATAATGCGGCACTGACCCAGTGTGGAGACATGTGCGCATGTCTGCGATGTGTGCGGGCAGTGGCATTGCCTCGGCGTCTGTACTGCGGCGCGTGCTGGCTGCGGTTACCATGGCAATGACCGGGGCCGGCGCTCGTCGCATGAGGACGCTTAGCGGTGATGTCACTTCCGGCCCTGCGGACTTCGCCGACATGCGCCGCTGATTGCGTCCACATTTGGGACAGGTGTGTTAGGCATATAAAGAGCGCAGACATACATGTGTGAGCACGGCCCCCTGAGGAAGCCCACGCGAAACGTGCGTTGGGGCTACGTCTAACCACACACACGGATCCATCTGGGTGAGATATCTTTACATTTGTTTGGCACACAGTACACTGAGTCTGGGACACTTAGTTTTGGGCCACATTTGTGGTGATCTATGTGGTTTTCCCTGGATCTCTCCTTTTGACTAGTGTATGATGCTGCTAGTTGCTAGATGCTGTTATATGTAACACCAGATGTATAGGGTCCTGTGCACACTATGTTAAGTGGTTAGGTTCTTGTTTGTGTCCTTCACAAATTTTATATGTTTGTTCATAAGTAATATACAAAAAAATCTTTTTGATACTATCCTGTATTATAATGCATGTTACAATTTTTATATATTAATATTAATAATAAATATCAGATTTTATTTACGGGTGGTTTGGTACTCCTTTCTCTTTTGTTTATATCCTTAGTGGAGTATGTGTTGTGCCTGTTTTTGACAGTGCTGTGTTTTATTATTGTTTCTGGGTATTTTTTATTCAATGTTAACAAGGCTGTATCAATCAGTGGGTGTTTTCCTGAATTTGGTCCACACCCCAAATCAAGTTTCTGAGACTGGGATAAAAGGTGTGATACTATATATAAGTGTAATTGAATTTTATACTAGTAGGATTTGTACTGTGTTTTTATGATACCTGAAGAAGGATATATACTGTATCCGAAACGCGTTGTATCTCTTCTATTTTAAGTTATGAAATAAAAAAATATGAAATACAAAAAAACCAGGGATTCAAGCTTCAGGAGGCTAATTTGCATATTCCAGGTGCCTTCTGGGAGAAGCGAAGTCTCCCTAAGCTAGAAGATCGTTGGGTACAGCCGGGACCAGCTGCTTCGAAAGCATCACCAAACCAGGGATTCAAGCTTCAGGAGGCTAATTTGCATATTCCAGGTGCCTTCTGGGAGAAGCGAAGTCTCCCTAAGCTAGAAGATCGTTGGGTACAGCCGGGACCAGCTGCTTCGAAAGCATCACCAAACCGCGCGCCTTACGGTGCGCGAATTTTTGCCTGTAGGACATTATTGCAAGAGAGCTTGGCTGAGTAGATTACACAAGAAGGAAAACACACAGCAAGTCAGCAGGATCTAGGAGCAACATGGCAGATGTGACAACCTACATGGTGAGCTGCAGCATGTGCTACATGTTCACAGATCGACCAGAAGAAGAATCCAATTTCACCTGTCAGAAGTGTAGACTAGTGGCCCTTTTAGAAGAAAAGGTGCGGGGTCTGGAAGAAAGAATAGCAACTTTGAAACTCATCAAAGAGAATGAAGACTTTCTAGACAGAACAGAGGCATCTCTACTGGTCACAGAAGGTGCAAAAAGTGTCAGAGAACCTCCAAAAGCAGATGAGTGGAAGCATGTGACCAAAAGAAGCAAGAAGACCATGGAGAAATCACCAACCACACAACTGAAGAACCGATATCAAATCTTTGTAGAGGATGAAGATGGCACACCTAAGAATGAAGCAATACCAGCAAGCAAAAAAGAAAAGGGCACACAGCAACAAGTGACAGCAAAAAGTACAGCCAAGAAGCAACGAAGAGTGGTGGTGGTGGGAGACTCACTACTGAGAGGCACCGAAGCAGCCATCTGCAGACCGGACATAACTGCAAGAGAAGTATGCTGCCTTCCAGGTGCGATGATCAAGGATGTGACCGATAGGATACCAAAGCTCTTCAGCTCCAAGGACGTCCACCCATTTCTTCTGATACATGTTGGCACCAATGACACGGCAAGGAAGGACCTACCGACAATCTGCAAGGACTTTGAAGAGTTGGGGAAGAAAGTAAAGGAACTGGATGCACAGGTAGTTTTTTCTTCTATCCTTCCAGTAGACGGGCATGGCACCAGGAGATGGAACAGGATCCTTGATGCAAACAACTGGCTAAGACGATGGTGCAGACAACAAGGATTTGGATTCCTGGACCACGGTGTGAATTACTGGTATGATGGACTCCTCGCCAGAGACGGACTACACCTCAACAAACCTGGGAAACACACATTCGCCAGAAGACTCGCTACACTCATCAGGAGGGCGTTAAACTAGAAGAAGAGGGGACGGGAAGAAAAACATTAGACTCGAACAAAGACGACCCAGGAAAACATACTCAGAAGGGAGGTAAGAACATTTCTAAAACAATCCACAGTGAGGAGATTGGAACAAAACAAAATCCTCTAAACTGCATGCTCGCAAACGCCAGAAGCCTGACAAACAAGATGGAAGAACTAGAAGCAGAAATATCTACAGGTAACTTTGACATAGTGGGAATAACCGAGACATGGTTAGATGAAAGCTATGACTGGGCAGTTAACTTACAGGGTTACAGTCTGTTTAGAAAGGATCGTAAAAATCGGAGAGGAGGAGGGGTTTGTCTCTATGTAAAGTCTTGTCTAAAGTCCACTTTAAGGGAGGATATTAGCGAAGGGAATGAGGATGTCGAGTCCATATGGGTCGAAATTCATGGAGGGAAAAATGGTAACAAAATTCTCATTGGGGTCTGTTACAAACCCCCAAATATAACAGAAACCATGGAAAGTCTACTTCTAAAGCAGATAGATGAAGCTGCAACCCATAATGAGGTCCTGGTTATGGGGGACTTTAACTACCCGGATATTAACTGGGAAACAGAAACCTGTGAAACCCATAAAGGCAACAGGTTTCTGCTAATAACCAAGAAAAATTATCTTTCACAATTGGTGCAGAATCCAACCAGAGGAGCAGCACTTTTAGACCTAATACTATCTAATAGACCTGACAGAATAACAAATCTGCAGGTGGTTGGGCATTTAGGAAATAGCGACCACAATATTGTGCAGTTTCACCTGTCTTTCACTAGGGGGACTTGTCAGGGAGTCACAAAAACATTGAACTTTAGGAAGGCAAAGTTTGAACAGCTTAGAGATGCCCTTAATCTGGTAGACTGGGACAATATCCTCAGAAATGAGAATACAGATAATAAATGGGAAATGTTTAAGAACATCCTAAATAGGCAGTGTAAGCGGTTTATACCTTGTGGGAATAAAAGGACTAGAAATAGGAAAAACCCAATGTGGCTAAACAAAGAAGTAAGACAGGCAATTAACAGTAAAAAGAAAGCATTTGCACTACTAAAGCAGGATGGCACCATTGAAGCTCTAAAAAACTATAGGGAGAAAAATACTTTATCTAAAAAACTAATTAAAGCTGCCAAAAAGGAAACAGAGAAGCACATTGCTAAGGAGAGTAAAACTAATCCCAAACTGTTCTTCAACTATATCAATAGTAAAAGAATAAAAACTGAAAATGTAGGCCCCTTAAAAAATAGTGAGGAAAGAATGGTTGTAGATGACGAGGAAAAAGCTAACATATTAAACACCTTCTTCTCCACGGTATTCACGGTGGAAAATGAAATGCTAGGTGAAATCCCAAGAAACAATGAAAACCCTATATTAAGGGTCACCAATCTAACCCAAGAAGAGGTGCGAAACCGGCTAAATAAGATTAAAATAGATAAATCTCCGGGTCCGGATGGCATACACCCACGAGTACTAAGAGAACTAAGTAATGTAATAGATAAACCATTATTTCTTATTTTTAGTGACTCTATAGCGACAGGGTCTGTTCCGCAGGACTGGCGCATAGCAAATGTGGTGCCAATATTCAAAAAGGGCTCTAAAAGTGAACCTGGAAATTATAGGCCAGTAAGTCTAACCTCTATTGTTGGTAAAATATTTGAAGGGTTTCTGAGGGATGTTATTCTGGATTATCTCAATGAGAATAACTGTTTAACTCCATATCAGCATGGGTTTATGAGAAATCGCTCCTGTCAAACCAATCTAATCAGTTTTTATGAAGAGGTAAGCTATAGACTGGACCACGGTGAGTCATTGGACGTGGTATATCTCGATTTTTCCAAAGCGTTTGATACCGTGCCGCACAAGAGGTTGGTACACAAAATGAGAATGCTTGGTCTGGGGGAAAATGTGTGTAAATGGGTTAGTAACTGGCTTAGTGATAGAAAGCAGAGGGTGGTTATAAATGGTATAGTCTCTAACTGGGTCGCTGTGACCAGTGGGGTACCGCAGGGGTCAGTATTGGGACCTGTTCTCTTCAACATATTCATTAATGATCTGGTAGAAGGTTTACACAGTAAAATATCGATATTTGCAGATGATACAAAACTATGTAAAGCAGTTAATACAAGAGAAGATAGTATTCTGCTACAGATGGATCTGGATAAGTTGGAAACTTGGGCTGAAAGGTGGCAGATGAGGTTTAACAATGATAAATGTAAGGTTATACACATGGGAAGAGGGAATCAATATCACCATTACACACTGAACGGGAAACCACTGGGTAAATCTGACAGGGAGAAGGACTTGGGGATCCTAGTTAATGATAAACTTACCTGGAGCAGCCAGTGCCAGGCAGCAGCTGCCAAGGCAAACAGGATCATGGGGTGCATTAAAAGAGGTCTGGATACACATGATGAGAGCATTATACTGCCTCTGTACAAATCCCTAGTTAGACCGCACATGGAGTACTGTGTCCAGTTTTGGGCACCGGTGCTCAGGAAGGATATAATGGAACTAGAGAGAGTACAAAGGAGGGCAACAAAATTAATAAAGGGGATGGGAGAACTACAATACCCAGATAGATTAGCGAAATTAGGATTATTTAGTCTAGAAAAAAGACGACTGAGGGGCGATCTAATAACCATGTATAAGTATATAAGGGGACAATACAAATATCTCGCTGAGGATCTGTTTATACCAAGGAAGGTGACGGGCACAAGGGGGCATTCTTTGCGTCTGGAGGAGAGAAGGTTTTTCCACCAACATAGAAGAGGATTCTTTACTGTTAGGGCAGTGAGAATCTGGAATTGCTTGCCTGAGGAGGTGGTGATGGCGAACTCAGTCGAGGGGTTCAAGAGAGGCCTGGATGTCTTCCTGGAGCAGAACAATATTGTATCATACAATTATTAGGTTCTGTAGAAGGACGTAGATCTGGGTATTTATTATGATGGAATATAGGCTGAACTGGATGGACAAATGTCTTTTTTCGGCCTTACTAACTATGTTACTATGTTACTATGTATGAAATATCATCTTTGAATGTGAGTCCTGGGAAGCGCTGCCATTCATGGGCTGGATGTGCTTTTCTTGAACTACTCATCCTGTGTGAGCCTTACTCTGGCTCTCTCACTTGGATCCACCCGAGGCAAGCTGCAAGCCCTGTATATTGAAAAATATCTCAGAGGGAATTTGGAGGATACACGATCTAAAGCCATTTTAGTCTTTTATCAGGTGAGTGCATAAAATTGTGCACCCTTTAAAGACTATAATATTGTGTTTACGCACTTAGGGCGCCGCGATTTGTCTGTTCTTCTCTCCCAAACAGGTTTTTTTTGTATATCCTCACAGGGATTGCGATTGTGCTATAAATTTAATTCCAGGCAGTAAATTTCCTAAAGGTCGTTTGTTCAATCTGTCAGTGCCAGAGCATACTGCTATGCGGGATTATGTTGAGGAGTCCTTGGAAAAGGGACATATCCGTCCATCTTTGTCCCCTTTGGGAGCAGGTTTTTTTTTTGTGGCCAAAAAAGATGGTTCCTTGAGGCCTTGTATAGATTATCGTCTTTTGAATAAGATTACCGTAAAATATCAGTATCCTTTGCCATTGTTGACTGATTTGTTTGCTCGCATTAAGGGGGCTAAATGGTTCACTAAGATTGATCTTCGGGGTGCGTATAATCTTATACGAATAAAGCAAGGTGATGAGTGGAAAACCGCATTTAATACGCCTGAGGGCCATTTTGAGTATTTGGTAATGCCTTTCGGACTTTCTAATGCTCCTTCAGTCTTCCAGTCCTTTATGCACGATATTTTCCGTGAATATCTGGATAAATTTATGATTGTGTATTTGGATGATATTTTGGTTTTTTCTGATGACTGGGAGTCTCATGTTCAGCAGGTCAGGAAGGTGTTTCAGGTCCTGCGGGCCAATTCCTTGTTTGTAAAAGGCTCAAAGTGTCTCTTTGGAGTCCAGAAGATTTCTTTCTTGGGGTATATTTTTTCCCCTTCTACTATTGAGATGGATCCCGTCAAGGTTCAGGCTATTTGTGACTGGACGCAGCCTACATCTCTTAAGAGTCTACAGAAGTTCTTGGGCTTTGCTAATTTCTATCGTCGTTTTATAACTAATTTTTCTAGTGTTGTTAAGCCTTTGACGGATTTGACTAAGAAGGGTGCTGATGTTGCTAATTGGTCTCCTGCGGCTGTGGAGGCCTTTCAGGAACTTAAGCGCCGGTTTTCTTCTGCTCCTGTGTTACGTCAGCCAGATGTTTCGCTCCCTTTTCAGGTTGAGGTTGATGCTTCCGAGATTGGAGCGGGGGCGGTTTTGTCACAGAGAAGCTCCGATGGCTCAGTGATGAAGCCATGCGCGTTTTTTTCTAGAAAGTTTTCGCCGGCTGAGTGGAATTATGATGTTGGTAATCGGGAACTTTTGGCCATGAAGTGGGCATTTGAGGAGTGGCGTCATTGGCTAGAGGGTGCTAGACATCGTGTGGTGGTCTTGACTGATCACAAAAATTTGATTTACCTTGAGTCTGCCAGGCGTCTGAATCCTAGACAGGCTCGTTGGTCACTGTTTTTCTCTCGTTTCAATTTTGTGGTTTCATACCTGCCAGGTTCAAAGAATGTGAAGGCGGATGCTCTTTCTAGGAGTTTTGTGCCTGACTCCCTTGGAAATTCTGAGCCCTCTGGTATCCTTAGGGATGGGGTGATTTTGTCTGCTGTCTCTCCAGACTTGCGACGTGCTTTGCAGGAGTTTCAGGCGGGTAAATCTGATCGTTGTCCGCCTGAGAGACTGTTTGTTCTGGATAATTGGACCAGTAGAGTCATCTCCGAGGTCCATTCTTCTGCGTTGGCAGGTCATCCTGGAATATTTGGTACTAGAGACTTGGTGGCCAGGTCTTTTTGGTGGCCTTCATTGTCGAGGGATGTGCGTTCTTTTGTGCAGTCTTGTGAGGTTTGTGCTCGGGCTAAGCCTTGCTGTTCTCGGGCCAGTGGATTGTTGTCACCTTTGCCTATCCTGAAGAGGCCTTGGATGCACATTTCCATGGACTTTATTTTGGATCTCCCTGTCTCTCAAAAAATGTCCGTCATCTGGGTTGTGTGTGATCGCTTTTCTAAAATGGTTCATCTGGTACCCTTGCCTAAGTTACCTTCCTCCTCTGAGTTGGTCCCTCTGTTTTTTCAGAATGTGGTTCGTTTGCATGGGATTCCTGAGAACATCGTTTCTGACAGTGGATCCCAGTTTGTGTCTAGATTTTGGCGGACGTTCTGTGCTAAGATGGGCATTGATTTGTCCTTTTCGTCTGCATTCCATCCTCAGACGAATGGCCAGACTGAACGAACTAATCAGACCTTGGAAACTTATTTAAGGTGTTTTGTTTCTGCTGATCAGGATGACTGGGTTACCTTTTTGCCGCTGGCCGAGTTTGCCCTTAATAATCGGGCTAGTTCTGCTACCTTGGTTTCTCCTTTCTTTTGTAATTCGGGGTTTCATCCTCGTTTTTCCTCTGGTCAGGTGGAACCTTCTGATTGTCCTGGAGTGGACATGGTGGTGGATAGGTTGCATCGGATTTGGAGTCATGTGGTGGACAATTTGAAGTTGTCCCAGGAGAAGGCTCAGCAGTTTGCTAATTGCCGTCGCCGCGTGGGTCCTCGACTTCGTGTTGGGGACTTGGTGTGGTTGTCTTCTCGTTTTGTTCCTATGAAGGTCTCTTCTCCTAAGTTCAAGCCTCGGTTCATCGGTCCCTATAGGATCTTGGAAATTCTTAACCCTGTGTCGTTTCGTTTGGATCTCCCGGCATCGTTTGCTATTCATAATGTGTTCCATCGGTCGTTGTTGCGGAAGTATGAGGTACCTGTTGTTCCTTCGCTTGAGCCTCCTGCTCCAGTGCTGGTGGAGGGAGAATTGGAGTATGTTGTGGAGAAGATCTTGGATTCTCGTATTTCCAGACGGAAACTCCAGTATTTGGTCAAGTGGAAGGGTTATGGTCAGGAGGATAATTCTTGGGTCGTTGCCTCGGATGTTCATGCTGATGATTTGGTTCGCGCTTTTCATAGGGCTCATCCTGGTCACCCTGGTGGTTCTCGTGAGGGTTCGGTGACCCCTCCTCAAGGGGGGGGTACTGTTGTGAGTTCTGTTTTTGGGCTCCCTCTGGTGGTTACTGATGGTACTGGGTGACTTGTCTTTCCTGGGTCTCTGGGTTCCACCTGTTCCATCAGGATATGGGAGTTTCCTATTTTACCTGGCTTTGCTGGCATTTCCTCGCCGGTTATCAATGTATCCAGTGTGTCTTGTTACCTCTGCTCCCTGCTCCTAGAACCTTCTGGTCAAGCTAAGTTTGGATTTTCCTGTTTTGGTGTTTTGCTTTATTTGGTTTTTTAGTCCAGCCTGCAGATATGTGATTCTTTGCTGCTGGTTGCTCTAGTGGGCTGAAATTGCTCCTCATGTACCATGAGTTGGCACATGAGTTCAAGTAATTTCAGGATGGTTTTTTGAAGGGTTTTTCGCTGACCGCGCAGTTCACTTTTGTATTCTCTGCTATCTAGCTTTAGCGGGCCTCATTTTGCTGAAACTGTTTTCATACTGCGTATGTGCTTTCCTCTCATTTCACCGTCATTATATGTGGGGGGCTGCTATTTCTGTGGGGTATTTCTCTGGAGGCAAGAGAGGTCTGTGTTTCTTCTAATAGGGGAAGTTAGATCTTCGGCTGGAGCGAGACGTCTAGGATCATCGTAGGCACGTTCCCCGGCTACTTTTATTTGTGTGTTAGGTTCAGGGTCGCGGTCAGCTCAGGTTCCATCGCCCTAGAGCTTGTTTGTATCTGTGCTTGTCCTTTAGTGATCCCCTGCCATTGGGATCATGACAGGACATAATCTGAGCAATCAGTGGACTTTAGACCCTTCAACAGATTCATAACACAGGCAGTAGTATTGTCATCAGGAAAAAACAATGCATGTGTGTATAGATGTGTATTCGCTGCAGCACAAGCAATACATCCTACAGAGATACTCTGGACTCTTACATTGTATCTTACCCATAAATTTTTCCTTGGGGCTGTTTGTGTTTCTATGGAGAAAACTTCTTGCCAACTAAGACCTGGAATGGGGATTACTTCGTTAACTATATTTTGCAAACGTTCACCTAGGCCTTTTTTAGCTATACTGGTAACGGGGGCCTTGGTTGGTCTGAGGCTAATATCCTGGAGCTGTATATGGCCTAAATTCCCATAGTATCCACTATTAAACACATTATGAAAATATCTTCCCAGCACAATTGTTATCTCTGGTAACACATATATAATACTGGATAATTCCCTCTACCTCTCGCTGAGTCTCGGGGCACTTGACTACATCGCAGAAATCAAATCACCAGATATTTACCGGGGCCGTTAGGTTTACCCAGAGAATAGTAGCACCGGAATTCTTATTTACAATAGGGGCCGGAAAGGTAGGGGCGAGGATGGCCCCCAGCCTCACGACCAAAAACATCAGCAACATTTTCCTTCGATCATCACTGTAAGTAAGCGCTGGTTCGGTCTCTTTTGCAGTGTGAAGCGTAGATCCAGGTGCTCTTTCCTTCAAGTTTTACTGACATGGCTTTTCACGACCATAAAACCACCAGGCTTCAAATTGTGACCAATATCGGTTTCTGCTGAATCTGGAAGGGAAGAAACTAAAACATGGGTGTTAGCAACATTTTTACTAAGCTGAATAACATATTGAACAGCACGGTCAATTTCTTCTGACAACTACTGAGACTGAAAATTTGCAACTGAAGACCTAGCACCAAGCAATATCTCATATGGGGACAGGCCATGTTTTGCAATAGGGGTAATACGAATGTGTAAGAGCCCTGGGCATGGAGCCGTAGTCTCCTGCATCAATTTGGTCAATTGTCCCTCCAGTGTGCCGTTCAGCCTCTTAACTTTCCCACTGGATTGTGGATGGTACGGAGTATGGAGGGCTACAGTGGATCCAAGCATTGTCAGAACCTCCTGATACACATGAGAAGAAAAGGCCGGGCCTTGGTCACTTTCAGCAACTTCTGGAACACCATATCTGCATATAACTTCCATCACCAGTTTCTTTGCTGTGGTCTTTGCAGTCACGTTGGTAACGGGGAATGCTTCTGGCCAACTGGAGAACATGTCGACAACCACCAGACAATATTCATACCTTCCAGACTTAAGCAACGTGATGAGGTCCTGTCGTCCACCTGGAGCTTTTGGAAAGGATAATCGGGCTTAGCAAGATGCTTCGGGGGTACACGTTGAAGTTGACCGGGTAAGCAGGTCTGACAGATACCTCGATGTGTGGGCCCATGCACCCACGTGGCAATAGCAGGGTACATCCGCTTAGGGAGACACACAAGTTGGTCCTTTTTCCAGCGACCATGTCCATACGTGCTCCATCAGCTTTCCACTGCTTCACTTCTTCCTTTGGAGACATTCTCTGCATCGTCATTAAGCGGTCTTGCGGGGTCCGGCAGAAAACCTCAGTCTGTTGTAGATCATCAGGTTCCTGTAGAGTCAGTGTTTCTTGTAACTGTTTACGCTGAGTGCGTGTGGTCACCACAGCTGGTATGGTCTGTTCAACGGGAAGAAGAGCAGCAGCTTTTGCTTGCATATCCGCAGAGGCGTTACCAACAGTCTGTGGACTGTTCCATAGTACCGTGCTCCTTAACTTTGATAATGGCCACCTGAGTAGGTAATTCGATTGAGTCCATAAGGGTTTAACAGCTTCAGCATTCTTCACTGGGTCCCGGCAGTAGTAACAAATCCTCGATTGGTCCATAGAGCTCCGAAATCATGAGCAATACCAAATGCATACTGTGAGTCCGTGTATATTAGCCCGCCTGTCTTTGGCCAGAACACATGCAGCAGACAGAGCCTGACGTTCTGCTTCTTGTGCTGACAGGGTGGTAGGGAGGGAGTGCAGCTCCGTGCACTACAGTGTCTTCCATAGTAACAGCGTATCCTGTGTGGAGTCTGCCAAAATCATCAGCATATCTTGAACAGTCTTTCAGGGCTTTGTAGAGAGGTAGCATTATGCGGGATGGGTCCGGTATCCACTGACAACAATAAGTACATAGTCCAAGGAAACGTTGGAGTTCAGTCTCATCCTTTGTAGCTGACGGCTATTTTTCTTTCTTCTGTGAGGTGTCTGGCACCCTGAAGGAGACAGTGACCCAAAAATATCACTTGACCAAGGCAGAACCGAAGTCTCGAGGCCGAAACTCAACAGTTCAGATCTGCCAGATACTTGTGAAAACTAACAGTGGCAACAATGGCTTCCTGCTCTGTCTGTGCACACAACAAAAAAAAACAAAAAATTACCCACATACTGAAGCAGCGTGATATAGGGATATTCTAACTGACAGGGTTAAACACACTATCCCCCCTATTTTTTTTTTTTTTTTTCAAACTCATTGGGAAAGGACATGTAAGATACACATCTCATTATACTCATCTACATAGGGGTTATATAACATAAATACAATCTGACCATCATCTTGGGTCACCAACTCTCTAGGTCTGCTCAGGTGCACTTATACGTCCATCATATTATCTTTGTCTGTATAATGGGAAAGGTTTGTTCTCAGGGTCAGCCAATTATTTTAGCGTAGCTAGCTAGTCAGAGGGCTTCCAGGGATAATACTCCTGTATCTGTCTTACACTACCTGATATGGTTGGTTCTCTGGTGGTGGGGGTGACTAGATGACCGGTTGGGTGTGACATGACTTGCTGGTCTACAGCTCCTTCCCAAAAGGATTACTGTCAGCCTACTCCCAAAATTAATGTCCCCACTACCCACTATCCTGTGTCAGCTTCTTATATCACTACATGTGATCTTATCTGGACAGGAATCAGTGTAATTCACTTAGATTGGGTTGCAGCACAGTTTATACAAGTATTTCTCCAGTCTGGGTTTGTCTGACCGCAATATTTACAAGTCCATCTGTCTTGTCTTGGTCTGAGAATTAACATGGCAAGGGAGATTTCCAGACACAGGGTTAAAATAAATATTGGAGTGTAAGACTGGATTTGTGTAAGGGAGGGGGCTGGAGCTGAAGTCTTCTGCTTCTTGGGCCACTGATAAGGAACCGAGCTGCGAGCTGTGTGTCCTTGAAGCTGCGGGGGCTAGAGAGCGGTGGGGGCTGAGAGCAGTGGGGCTAGAGAGCGAGTGAGGATCGCTGCAGCTGCTGATACAGAATAGGTTAAATTCTTCTGGACTCAGCGCGTACTGAACCAAGGACAGAATATACACAACTCCATATTCTTCAGCGCAGCTGGCCCCCCTTTCTCTGGCCCGCAGCACAAAGAGGAGAAGTCAAAAAACAATTTGCGCAGGGGTTCACCCCTCCCATCAGCTTCAAACACACAGATAAGAATTTACAGCATTCCTCAACACAAAAGAAGAAAAACAACAACGCAGCTATTTGACTCCCCCCTCCCATGGGGTGTTTTGGAAAACCACAGTAACGGAATACAGCAATTCTCAGACTCAATTAATTTCTACAAAACCTTCACACAACTCATTTGCCAGAACACCCTAGAAAAACTAATAATTGAGGTATTTTATAGCCAAACACGGGCTCTGCATCCTTTCATCTTTCCTCTCCATCAACCTTTTTCCTCGTTCTTTAAACCTCGCGCAACTCGCAGATGAGCTTGCACTTGTTCTAACAGTCCTTCATCTTTCAACATTCTTGACTGCCTTCTTGCCAGCCCGTGACTCTACTATTGTCTTGACTTCCACAGCATCCTCATCTAACTCGTGGGGCACGGACTTCTTCTTTAAGAGACGCAACATGACTCACAGAATACTATGCCCTGCTGCAGCCCAGGATCACTGACAGCGGTAACAACACAGGTTTCCCATCAAAAAACAACACGGAGCCTCGCGCTCGACGTGTTATGAATAAAGAGCTTCGCGCTCGATATCCTGTCCCTAACCCCTGAACACCCGTGATTAACAGTCTACCCTGTCACGATATTCTAACCAGTCGGGAGGCGGTCTCCTAGTGAGAGCCCTCCACAGAAAAACAGGTGGTCCCCTCTCGGGACGTCTTAATTACCTAGTTGATACAATATCACAGAGGCTGCGTCTCCTGTCCCTTCTCTCAGCCGCCCCCAATCCACAAACTTCCTCAATCTTTCACTCTATCACTAATAGGCAACAGTCACGGGTAGGGTGGTTGAATGGAGTACAATGACCGGTGGAGGAGGTGTGGTGTACACGAGGACGCGCAGAGTGCGACGTCTCTCAGTTGCTGGTTCGAAGCATGGCACGGGAACGCGCTCGGTCTCACCACTCGACCGGTCACTCCCCAGACCCAAGGAGACCACAGACTAACCAATAACGGCTGAAACACTAGCAAGTGTGACACATACAAAGTATGTGATCTCCACTTACCGTGTTTGGAGGGTGATCAGTCCTCGAGGTCAGCCACTACGGGTGTCGTCCACGGACGTCCAGGCATGGGTCCAGGGGGTCTCGGATCGCGGCCACGCCCCACGTTGGTTGCGCCAAATTGTCGGGGTCGTCACGACAATACCCTTCCTTCACCAGTCATTCCAAATCAGATTAGAAGCAGTGGTACCGGAGTGAAGAATGAGTCAGACAAAATGCTGGTTCAAACTCATTGCCTGCTTATGCTTCCACACGTAGTGGTAACCTCACAGCAACTGAACTCTTTATTTCATATACACAACATTATATGATCTATTGGGGGAAGGTGTGCAGAGGGCAGGGTTAGGCGGGGTTTAAGCAATGTATCTAGTATTCAGTCCCTCTGGTTGGCCGGACATCTTCTGATGAATCTTTCTTTGTCCACATCTTGTTAAGTTTCGATTTCCAGAGAAATGACACTTTAGCGTCAGAAATGAAAGTAGATTCTTGGCAAGTACAAAAACTAAGGCAAAGGTGAATACTGGCAGCCATCTTAAATACAGTTAAATTTGCATTGGCAAGTATGAAGGGAAAAACTTATTGTTTCACAGCATAAGAATATATAAAAGTACAAAAGTGTATAAAGACATATATTTTTACCTTGACATATAGTGTAGGGTATAGAGTGTAGGGTATAGATTGTAGGGTATAGAGTGTAGGGTGTAGAGTGTAGTGTGTAGGGTATAGAGTGTAGGGTATAGATTGTATGGTATAGAGTGTAGGGTGTAGAGTGTAGGGTATAGAGTGTATGGTATAGAGTGTGGGGTGTAAGGTATAGAGTGTATGGTATAGAGTGTAGGGTATAGAGTGTAGGGTATAGAGTGTAGGGTGAATAGTGTAGAGTGTAGGGTATAGACTGTAGGGTATAGAGTGTATGGTATAGAGTGTAGGGTGTAGGGTATAGAGTATAGGGTATAGAGTGTGGAGTGTAGGGTATAGAGTGTAGGGTATAGAGTGTATGGTATAAAGTGTAGGGTGTAGGGTATACAGTGTAGGGTATAGAGTGTAGGGTAAAGAGTGTAGGGTATAGAGTGTAGGGTATAGAGTGTAGGGTATAGAGTGCAGAGTGTATGGTATAGAGTGTAGGGTGTAGGGTATAGAGTGTATGGTATAGAGTGTAGAGTGTAGGGTATAGAGTGTATGGTATAGAGTGTAGAGTGTAGGGTATAAAGTGTGGGGTATAGAGTGTAGAGTGTAGGGTATAGAATGTAGGGTATAGAGTGTAGAGTGTAGGGTATAGAGTGTCTGGTATAGAGTGTAGGGTATAGAGTGTAGGGTATAGAGTGTATGGTATAGAGTGTAGGGTATAGAGTGTAGGGTATAGAGTGTATGCTATAGAGTGTAGTGTATAGAGTGTAGGGTATAGAATGTAGAGTGTAGAGTGTAGGGTATAGAGTGTAGAGTGTAGGGTATAGAGTGTAGGGTATAGAGTGTATGGTATAGAGTGTAGGGTATGGAGTGTAGGGTATAGAATGTAGAGTGTAGAGTGTAGGGTATAGAATGTAGGGTATAGAGTGTATGGTATAAAGTGTAGGGTGTAGGGTATAAAGTGTAGGGTATAGAGTGTAGGGTATAGAGTGTAGGGTATAGAGTGCAGAGTGTAGGGTATAGAGTGTATGGTATAGAGTGTAGGGTGTAGGGTATAGAGTGTATGGTATAGAGTGTAGAGTGTAGGGTATAGAGTGTATGGTATAGAGTGTAGGGTATAGAGTGTGGGGTATAGAGTGTAGAGTGTAGGGTATAGAGTGTAGGGTATAGAGTGTAGAGTGTAGGGTATAGAGTGTAGGGTATAGAGTGTATGGTATAGAGTGTAGGGTATAGAGTGTAGGGTATAGAGTGTATGGTATAGAGTGTAGGGTAAAGAGTGTAGGGTATAGAGTGTAGAGTGTAGAGTAAAGAGTGTATGGTATAGAGTGTAGAGTATAGAGTGTAGAGTGTAGGGTATAGAGTGTAGAGTGTAGGGTATAGAGTGTAGTGTATAGAGTGTAGGGTATAGAGTGTAGGGTATAGAGTGTATGATATAGAGTGTAGGGTATAGAGTGTAGGGTATAGAGTGTATGGTATAGAGTGTAGGGTATAGAGTGTAGGGTATAGAATGTAGAGTGTAGAGTGTAGGGTATAGAGTGTAGAGTGTAGGGTATAGAGTGTAGGGTATAGAGTGTATGGTATAGAGTGTAGGGTATGGAGTGTAGAGTATAGAATGTAGAGTGTAGAGTGTAGGGTATAGAGTGTAGGGTATAGAGTGTATGGTATAGAGTGTAGGGTAAAGAGTGTAGGGTATAGAGTGTAGAGTGTAGAGTATAGAGTGTATGGTATAGAGTGTAGAGTATAGAGTGTAGAGTGTAGGGTATAGAGTGTAGAGTGTAGGGTATAGAGTGTATGGTATAGATTGTAGAGTGTAGGGTATAGAGTGTATTGTATAGAGTGTAGGGTATAGAGTGTAGGGTATAGAGTGTAGATTGTAGGGTATAGAGTGTAGGGTATAGAGTGTATGGTATAGAGTGTAGAGTGTAGGGTATAGAGAGTAGGGTATAGAGTGTTGAGTGTAGGGTATAGAGTGTATGGCATAGAGTGTAGAGTGTAGGGTATAGAGTGTAGGGTATAGAGTGTAGGGTATAGAGTGTATGGTATAGAGTGTAGGGTGTAGAGTGTAGGGTATAGAGTGTAGAGTGTAGGGTATAGAGTGTAGGGTATAGAGTGTATGGTATAGAGTGTAGGGTATAGAGTGTAGGGTATAGAGTGTATGGTATAGAGTGTAGGGTATAGAGTGTAGGGTATAGAGTGTAGGGTATAGAATGTAGAGTGTAGAGTGTAGGGTATAGAGTGTAGAGTGTAGGGTATAGAGTGTAGGGTATAGAGTGTATGGTATAGAGTGTAGGGTATGGAGTGTAGGGTATAGAATGTAGAGTGTAGAGTGTAGGGTATAGAGTGTAGGGTATAGAGTGTATGGTATAGAGTGTAGGGTAAAGAGTGTAGGGTATAGAGTGTAGAGTGTAGAGTATAGAGTGTATGGTATAGAGTGTAGAGTATAGAGTGTAGAGTGTAGGGTATAGATTGTAGAGTGTAGGGTATAGAGTGTATGGTATAGAGTGTGGAGTGTAGGGTATAGAGTGTAGTGTATAGAGTGTAGGGTATAGAGTGTAGGGTATAGAGTGTAGAGTGTAGGGTATAGAGTGTAGGGTATAGAGTGTATGGTATAGAGTGTAGAGTGTAGGGTATAGAGTGTAGAGTATAGAGTGTAGAGTGTAGGGTATAGAGTGTATGGTATAGAGTGTAGAGTGTAGGGTATAGAGTGTAGGGTATAGAGTGTAGAGTGTAGGGTAAAGAGTGTATGGTATAGAGTGTAGAGTGTACGGTATAGAGTGTAGAGTGTAGGGTATAGAGTGTAGAGTGTAGGGTATAGAGTGTATAGTATAGAGTGTAGAGTGTAGGGTATAGAGTGTAGGGTATAGAGTGTATGGTATAGAGTGTAGGGTATAGAGTGTAGGGTATAGAGTGTATAGTATAGAGTGTAGGGTATGGAGTGTAAGGTATAGAATGTAGAGTGTAGAGTGTAGGGTATAGAGAGTAGGGTATAGAGTGCATGGTATAGAGTGTAGGGTATAGAGGGTATAGTGTAGGGTATAGAGTGTAGGGTATAGATTGTAGGGTATAGAGTGTAGGGTGTAGTGTGTAGGGTATAGAGTGTAGGGTATAGATTGTATGGTATAGAGTGTAGGGTGTGTGGTATAGAGTGTAGGGTATAGAGTGTAGAGTGTAGGGTATAGAGTGTATGGTATCGAGTGTAGGGTGTAGAGTGTAGGGTATAGAGTGTATGGTATAGAGTGTAGGGTGTAAGGTATATAGTGTATGGTATAGAGTGTAGGGTATAGAGTGTAGGGTATAGAGTGTAGGGTGTAGAGTGTAGGGTATAGACTGTAGGGTATAGAGTGTATGGTATAGAGTGTAGGGTGCAGGGTATAGAGTGTAGTGTATAGAGTGTGGAGTGTAGGGTATAGAGTGTATGGTATAGAGTGTAGGGTATAGAGTGTAGGGTATAGAGTGTATGGTATAAAGTGTAGGGTGCAGGGTATAGAGTGTAGGGTATAGAGTGTAGGGTATAGAGTGCAGGGTATAGAGTGTAGGGTATAGAGTGTAGAGTGTAGGGCATAGAGAGTATGGTATAGAGTGTAGGGTGTAGGGTATAGAGTGTATGGTATAGAGTGTAGAGTGTAGGGTATAGAGTGTATGGTATAGAGTGTAGAGTGTAGGGTATAGAGTGTAGATTGTAGGGTATAGAGTGTAGGGTATAGAGTGTATGGTATAGAGTGTAGAGTGTAGGGTATAGAGAGTAGGGTATAGAGTGTTGAGTGTAGGGTATAGAGTGTATGGCATAGAGTGTAGAGTGTAGGGTATAGAGTGTAGGGTATAGAGTGTAGGGTATAGAGTGTATGGTATAGAGTGTAGGGTGTAGAGTGTAGGGTATAGAGTGTAGAGTGTAGGGTATAGAGTGTAGGGTATAGAGTGTATGGTATAGAGTGTAGGGTATAGAGTGTAGGGTATAGAGTGTATGGTATAGAGTGTAGGGTATAGAGTGTAGGGTATAGAGTGTAGGGTATAGAATGTAGAGTGTAGAGTGTAGGGTATAGAGTGTAGAGTGTAGGGTATAGAGTGTAGGGTATAGAGTGTATGGTATAGAGTGTAGGGTATGGAGTGTAGGGTATAGAATGTAGAGTGTAGAGTGTAGGGTATAGAGTGTAGGGTATAGAGTGTATGGTATAGAGTGTAGGGTAAAGAGTGTAGGGTATAGAGTGTAGAGTGTAGAGTATAGAGTGTATGGTATAGAGTGTAGAGTATAGAGTGTAGAGTGTAGGGTATAGATTGTAGAGTGTAGGGTATAGAGTGTATGGTATAGAGTGTGGAGTGTAGGGTATAGAGTGTAGTGTATAGAGTGTAGGGTATAGAGTGTAGGGTATAGAGTGTAGAGTGTAGGGTATAGAGTGTAGGGTATAGAGTGTATGGTATAGAGTGTAGAGTGTAGGGTATAGAGTGTAGAGTATAGAGTGTAGAGTGTAGGGTATAGAGTGTATGGTATAGAGTGTAGAGTGTAGGGTATAGAGTGTAGGGTATAGAGTGTAGAGTGTAGGGTAAAGAGTGTATGGTATAGAGTGTAGAGTGTACGGTATAGAGTGTAGAGTGTAGGGTATAGAGTGTAGAGTGTAGGGTATAGAGTGTATAGTATAGAGTGTAGAGTGTAGGGTATAGAGTGTAGGGTATAGAGTGTATGGTAAAGAGTGTAGGGTATAGAGTGTAGGGTATAGAGTGTATAGTATAGAGTGTAGGGTATGGAGTGTAAGGTATAGAATGTAGAGTGTAGAGTGTAGGGTATAGAGAGTAGGGTATAGAGTGCATAGTATAGAGTGTAGGGTATAGAGGGTATAGTGTAGGGTATAGAGTGTAGGGTATAGATTGTAGGGTATAGAGTGTAGGGTGTAGTGTGTAGGGTATAGAGTGTAGGGTATAGATTGTATGGTATAGAGTGTAGGGTGTGTGGTATAGAGTGTAGGGTATAGAGTGTAGAGTGTAGGGTATAGAGTGTATGGTATCGAGTGTAGGGTGTAGAGTGTAGGGTATAGAGTGTATGGTACAGAGTGTAGGGTGTAAGGTATATAGTGTATGGTATAGAGTGTAGGGTATAGAGTGTAGGGTATAGAGTGTAGGGTGTAGAGTGTAGGGTATAGACTGTAGGGTATAGAGTGTATGGTATAGAGTGTAGGGTGCAGGGTATAGAGTGTAGTGTATAGAGTGTGGAGTGTAGGGTATAGAGTGTATGGTATAGAGTGTAGGGTATAGAGTGTAGGGTATAGAGTGTATGGTATAAAGTGTAGGGTGCAGGGTATAGAGTGTAGGGTATAGAGTGTAGGGTATAGAGTGCAGGGTATAGAGTGTAGGGTATAGAGTGTAGAGTGTAGGGCATAGAGTGTATGGTATAGAGTGTAGGGTGTAGGGTATAGAGTGTATGGTATAGAGTGTAGAGTGTAGGGTATAGAGTGTATGGTATAGAGTGTAGAGTGTAGGGTATAGAGTGTATGGTATAGAGTGTAGAGTGTAGGGTATAGAGTGTGGGTTATAGAGTGTAGTGTGTAGGGTATAGAGTGTAGGGTATAGAGTGTAGAGTGTAGGGTATAGAGTGTAGGGTATAGAGTGTATGGTATAGAGTGTAGGGTATAGAGTGTAGGGTATAGAGTGTATGGTATAGAGTGTAGGGTATAGAGTGTAGGGTATAGAGTGCAGGGTATAGAGTGCAGGGTATAGAGTGTAGAGTATAGAGTGTAGAGTGTAGGGCATAGAGTGTATGGTATAGAGTGTAGGGTGTAGGGTATAGAGTGTATGGTATAGAGTGTATAGTGTAGGGAATAGAGTGTATGGTATAGAGTGTAGAGTGTAGGGTATAGAGTGTAGGGTATAGAGTGTGGGGTATAGAGTGTAGTGTGTAGGGTATAGAGTGTAGGGTATAGAGTGTAGAGTGTAGGGTATAGAGTGTAGGGTATAGAGTGTATGGTATAGAGTGTAGGGTATAGAGTGTAGGGTATAGAGTGTAGGGTATAGAATGTAGAGTGTAGAGTGTAGGGTATAGAGTGTAGAGTGTAGGGTATAGAGTGTAGGGTACAGAGTGTATGGTATAGAGTGTAGGGTATGGAGTGTAGGGTATAGAATGTAGAGTGTAGAGTGTAGGGTATAGAGTGTAGGGTGTAGAGCGTAGGGTATAGAGTGTATGGTATAGAGTGTAGAGTATAGAGTGTAGGGTATAGAGTGTAGAGTGTAGGGTATCGAGTGTATGGTATAGAGTGTAGAGTGTAGGGTATATATTGTAGGGTATAGAGTGTAGGGTATAGAATGTAGGGTATAGCGTGTAGAGTGTAGGGTATAGAGTGTAGGGTATGAAGTGTATGGTATAGAGTGTAGAGTGTAGGGTATAGAGTGTAGGGTATAGAGTATAGAGTGTAGGGTATAGAGTGTATGGTATAGAGTGTAGAGTGTAGGGTATAGAGTGTAGGGTATAGAGTGTTTGGTATAGAGTGTAGGGTGTAGGGTAAAGAGTGTAGGGTATAGAGTGTAGAGTGTAGGGTATAGAGTGTATGGTATAGAGTGTAGAGTATAGAGTGTAGAGTGTAGGGTATAGAGTGTAGAGTGTAGGGTATCGAGTGTAGGGTATTGAGTGTAGAGTGCAGGGTATAGAGTGTAGGGTATAGAGTGTATGGTATAGAGTGTAGAGTGTTGGGTATAGAGTGTAGGGTATAGAGTGTAGAGTGTAGGGTATAGAGTATAGGGTATAGAGTGTATGGTATAGAGTGTAGGGTATAGAGTGTAGAGTATATAGTGTATGGTATAGAGTGTAGGGTATAGAGTGTAGGGTATAGAGTGTATGGTATAGAGTGTAGGGTATTGAGTGTAGGGTATAGAATGTAGAGTGTAGAGTGTAAGGTATAGAGTGTAGAGTGTAGGGTATAGAGTGTAGGGTATAGAGTGTAGGGTATAGAGTGTAGGGTATAGAGTGTATGGTATAAAGTGTAGGGTGCAGGGTATAGAGTGTAGGGTATAGAGTGTAGAGTGTAGAGTGTAGGGTATAGAGTGTAGAGTGTAGGGTATAGAGTGTAGGGTATGGAGTGTAGGGTATATAATGTAGAGTGTAGAGTGTAGGGTATAGAGTGTAGGGTATAGAGTGTATGGTATAGAGTGTAGGGTTAAGAGTGTAGGGTATAGAGTGTAGAGTGTAGAGTATAGAGTGTATGGTATAGAGTGTAGAGTATAGAGTGTAGAGTGTAGGGTATAGAGTGTAGAGTGTAGGGTATAGAGTGTATGGTATAGAGTGTAGAGTGTAGGGTTTAGAGTGTAGTGTATAGAGTGTAGGGTATAGAGTGTAGGGTATAGAGTGTAGAGTGTAGGGTATAGAGTGTAGGGTATAGAGTGTATGGTATAGAGTGTAGAGTGTAGGGTATAGAGAGTAGGGTATAGAGTGTTGAGTGTAGGGTATAGAGTGTATGGCATAGAGTGTAGAGTGTAGGGTATAGAGTGTAGGGTATAGAGTGTAGGGTATAGAGTGTAGAGTGTAGGGTATAGAGTGTATGGTATAGAGTGTAGGGTATAGAGTGTAGGGTATAGAGTGTAGGGTATAGAGTGTAGGGTATAGAGTGTATGGTATAGAGTGTAGGTTATAGAGTGTAGGGTATAGAGTGTATGGTATAGAGTGTAGGGTATAGAGTGTACGGTATAGAGTGTAGGGTATAGAATGTAGAGTGTAGAGTGTAGGGTATAGAGTGTAGAGTGTAGGGTATAGAGTGTAGGGTATAGAGTGTATGGTATAGAGTGTAGGGTATGGAGTGTAGGGTATAGAATGTAGAGTGTAGAGTGTAGGGTATAGAGTGTAGGGTATAGAGTGTATGGTATAGAGTGTAGGGTAAAGAGTGTAGGGTATAGAGTGTAGAGTGTAGAGTATAGAGTGTATGGTATAGAGTGTAGAGTGTAGGGTATAGAGTGTATGGTATAGAGTGTAGAGTGTAGGGTATAGAGTGTATGGTATAGAGTGTAGAGTGTAGGGTATAGAGTGTAGGGTATAGAGTGTAGAGTGTAGGGTAAAGAGTGTATGGTATAGAGTGTAGAGTGTACGGTATAGAGTGTAGAGTGTAGGGTATAGAGTGTAGAGTGTAGGGTATAGAGTGTATAGTATAGAGTGTAGAGTGTAGGGTATAGAGTGTAGGGTATAGAGTGTATGGTATAGAGTGTAGGGTATAGAGTGTAGGGTATAGAGTGTATAGTATAGAGTGTAGGGTATGGAGTGTAGGGTATAGAATGTAAAGTGTAGAGTGTAGGGTATAGAGAGTAGGGTATAGAGTGCATGGTATAGAGTGTAGGGTATAGAGGGTATAGTGTAGGGTATAGAGTGTAGGGTATAGATTGTAGGGTATAGAGTGTAGGGTGTAGTGTGTAGGGTATAGAGTGTAGGGTATAGATTGTATGGTATAGAGTGTAGGGTGTATGGTATAGAGTGTAGGGTATAGAGTGTAGAGTGTAGGGTATAGAGTGTATGGTATCGAGTGTAGGGTGTAGAGTGTAGGGTATAGAGTGTATGGTATAGAGTGTAGGGTGTAAGGTATATAGTGTATGGTATAGAGTGTAGGGTATAGAGTGTAGGGTATAGAGTGTAGGGTGTAGAGTGTAGAGTGTAGGGTATAGACTGTAGGGTATAGAGTGTATGGTATAGAGTGTAGGGTGTAGGGTATAGAGTGTAGTGTATAGAGTGTGGAGTGTAGGGTATAGAGTGTATGGTATAGAGTGTAGGGTATAGAGTGTAGGGTATAGAGTGTATGGTATAAAGTGTAGGGTGCAGGGTATAGAGTGTAGGGTATAGAGTGTAGGGTATAGAGTGCAGGGTATAGAGTGTAGGGTATAGAGTGTAGAGTGTAGGGCATAGAGTGTATGGTATAGAGTGTAGGGTGTAGGGTATAGAGTGTATGGTATAGAGTGTAGAGTGTAGGGTATAGAGTGTATGGTATAGAGTGTAGAGTGTAGGGTATAGAGTGTATGGTATAGAGTGTAGGGTATAGAGTGTGGGTTATAGAGTGTAGTGTGTAGGGTATAGAGTGTAGGGTATAGAGTGTAGAGTGTAGGGTATAGAGTGTAGGGTATAGCGTGTATGGTATAGAGTGTAGGGTATAGAGTGTAGGGTATATAGTGTATGGTATAGAGTGTAGGGTAAAGAGTGTGGGGTATAGAGTATAGGGTATAGAGTGTAGGGTATAGAATGTAGAGTGTAGAGTGTAGGGTATAGAGTGTAGAGTGTAGGGTATAGAGTGTAGGGTATTGAGTGTATGGTATAAAGTGTAGGGTGCAGGGTATAGAGTGTAGGGTATAGAGTGTAGGGTATAGAGTGCAGGGTATAGAGTGTAGAGTATAGAGTGTAGAGTGTAGGGCATAGAGTGTATGGTATAGAGTGTAGGGTGTAGGGTATAGAGTGTATGGTATAGAGTGTAGAGTGTAGGGTATAGAGTGTATGGTATAGAGTGTAGAGTGTAGGGTATAGAGTGTATGGTATAGAGTGTAGAGTGTAGGGTATAGAGTGTGGGGTATAGAGTGTAGTGTGTAGGGTATAGAGTGTAGGGTATAGAGTGTAGAGTGTAGGGTATAGAGTGTATGGTATAGAGTGTATGGTATAGAGTGTAGGGTATAGAGTGTAGGGTATAGAGTGTATGGTATAGAGTGTAGGGTATAGAGTGTAGGGTATAGAGTGTAGGGTATAGAGTGTAGGGTATAGAATGTAGAGTGTAGAGTGTAGGGTATAGAGTGTAGAGTGTGAGGTATAGAGTGTAGGGTATAGAGTGTATGGTATAGAGTGTAGGGTATGGAGTGTAGGGTATAGAATGTAGAGTGTAGAGTGTAGGGTATAGAGTGTACGGTGTAGAGTGTAGGGTATAGAGTGTATGGTATAGAGTGTAGAGTATAGAGTGTAGGGTATAGAGTGTAGAGTGTAGGGTATCGAGTGTATGGTATAGAGTGTAGAGTGTAGGGTATATAGTGTAGGGTATAGAGTGTAGGGTATAGAGTGTAGAGTGTAGGGTATAGAGTGTAGGGTATGAAGTGTATGGTATAGAGTGTAGAGTGTAGGGTATAGAGTGTAGGGTATAGAGTATAGAGTGTAGGGTATAGAGTGTATGGTATAGAGTGTAGAGTGTAGGGTATAGAGTGTAGGGTATAGAGTGTTTGGTATAGAGTGTAGGGTGTAGGGTAAAGAGTGTAGGGTATAGATTGTAGAGTGTAGAGTGTAGGGTATAGAGTGTATGGTATAGAGTGTAGAGTATAGGGTGTAGAGTGTAGGGTATAGAGTGTAGAGTGTAGGGTATCGAGTTTATGGTATAGAGTGTAGAGTGTAGGGTATAGAGTGTAGGGTATAGAGTGTAGGGTATAGAATGTAGGGTATAGAGTGTAGAGTGCAGGGTATAGAGTGTAAGGTATAGAGTGTATGGTATAGAGTGTAGAGTGTTGGGTATAGAGTGTAGGGTATAGAGTGTAGAGTGTAGGGTATAGAGTGTAGGGTATAGAGTGTATGGTATAGAGTGTAGGGTATTGAGTGTAGGGTATAGAATGTAGAGTGTAGAGTGTAAGGTATAGAGTGTAGAGTGTAGGGTATAGAGTGTAGGGTATAGAGTGTATGGTATAGAGCGTAGGGTATGGAGTGTAGGGTATAGAATGTAGAGTGTAGAGTGTAGGGTATAGAGTGTAGGGTATAGAGTGTATGGTATAGAGTGTAGGGTAAAGAGTGTAGGGTATAGAGTGTATGGTTTAACAAAAACTGACATACTGGATATACATTGAGAATATATGGTCCTAAAAATACGGGACCAGAAAATGAGAGCGCAACCGCAACTCCACAAAATATACAAAACCTACAAACGAACAGGAGTATACTCTCATATATAAATGTAAATAGAATGAAGCCCTGAGTCTAAAAATAATTATATCAAAAAGTGAAATTTTATTAAACAAGGCTCATTGTAAATACAGAGATGGCTAAAAGCCTAAATGCACAAAAACATGATGAGAAAACAGGGAAAAACCACATAAAAAACAACAGCTGCCTAAGGAGGTACACCCCTAAATGTTGGTGCTACGAGTGGGCATAGAAGGAATATATAGGGCATCCTACCATTAAAGGACAGTTGCAAAGGGAGCCCATATATGCTAATATTACAGCCCCTACGCCCAGTGTAATCTCACTTGTGCAGCCCAGCATAACCGTAACTTACCCATGTGGGAAGGAGGAACCTAAAAAGGCAGCAGGAAGGGCCCCAACGCGCGTTTCGCGATGTTGGCTTCCTCAGGGGACCATAAAAGACACCCACCAGTACCCGGCTATATATACTAACTAGATGGCACCTAGATCAATCTCAAACGCCGCGCCAGGTGCGGCGCGTGCGCAGTGCCGCCCACGGCGTCAGCCGCCACATCCGGCCATCCAGACCCCGGCGCGGGTCATGGAAAACATTTCCTGTGACGTCAGAGACCCGCGCCGGGTCTTCAGGATGCCTTCGGTGATGCAGACGGAGTCGGGGCCGCAATGCGCACGCGCACAGCGCGGCGGCCATCTTACATCCTGGACGAAGTGTGGGCAGGGACTGAAGGACTACTAGTAGGTATACAAAACTGCGGTATAAGTACAAAAACACAAACATTGCACCATTAAAAACACTGTTTAAGAGAAAAGAGGAAGAGGGACACAAGGAAAGCGTATGACGGAATCCATAGCAGGAACAATCAGAGCGGAACGTATAAGCTGTAGTGATCCATTAGTGTTCTGGTCCGAAATGTACGCAATCCAAAGAGTGCTCCCATGCAGTCCATATATGAATTTGTTCCATGGTGAAAGGAATCACTCCACATCTAGCCAAAACTGGTCAAGGGAAGATATGTTTCAGGAGCACAAAGAATTGATGGACCTCTTATCACTAAACAAATTAAAAATAAGAAACATAAAATAATTAAAATGCAAACCATGCAAAACCCAAAATATAAGGGAGAAAAAGGCGACGCGAAGGCAAACTGTCAAACAAGTGACAATTACCACTACTAATATAGAACATTATTAAGTGTACACGATCCGGAAAGAGTTCCCTTCAGCCATGAAGGAAATGCAGCAAAAGAAGAAGTGAGGTACATATCTATGATTTCTTCTTAAAGAAAAGGGGTAAAGGATAGTTGTTCGTTAAGCCCGTGCGGGGACATCGTGCCCAGAGTCACGATCCATCGGCACTCCAGCTGCGCCAGAATACGTTTGCGGTCACCCCCTCTGATGCCACAATGTACCCTGTCTATGCCCCGCACTTTAAAAGAGGCGGGGTCACATCCATGGCACAGTCTGAAGTGCCGAGGGACCGGTTCCAACTCAGTGGTATCCACCACATTTCTGGCCGCAATGATGCCCCGCACGTGCTCACGTATCCTCACCCTGAGCTCACGAGATGTGAGTCCCACATAACCGAGATTGCAGGCACAGACGGCATAGTACACCACATAGGTAGTGTTACACGTGATATAATTGGTGATATGATATTCCTTATCGCCATTAGCTGATGTAAATGATGTTGCTCTAACAAGGTTGCGACAGGCCAAACATGACCCACACGGAAAGAAACCCCATTTTTGTTTGCCCATCCCAAAAAGGGTGGTCGGTGTTGCCACATAGTGACTTTTTGTCAAGATGTCTTTCAAATTTCTTCCTCTCCTTGCTGTTAGGAGAGGATATTCTGGAATTAGTCTTTCCAAGGTAGGTTCGGTCTTGAGGACCGGCCAATGTTTAGACAAGATGTTCCGGATGGACCCCCATTGATCATTATACGTTGTAATAAAACGTACAGGTTGTTCTTTATTCGCTGCCCTAGACCTCATAGTACCAAGAAGATGTTCTCTTGGTGCTCTCTTGGCTCGCAAGTATCCCTGTTTTATGCTCCTGTTGCTGTACCCCCTCTCCCGGAATCTGCTGGAGAGGTCACGAGCCTGGGCCTCAAACATTCCATCCAATGAGCAAATCCTCTTCATCCGTAAGAATTGTCCTATAGGGACCGCTCGTATTGTAGAGGAAATGTGAGCACTGGATGCATGAAGAAGTGCATTTACTGAAGTTTCCTTTCGGAAAACATCAGTTTGTAGCATCCCTGAGTCATCAATCAGAATTTTCACATCCAGAAAGTCAATGGTTTTGGAGGCAATCTTATGGGTAAGTCTGATGTTATATTGGTTCTGGTTAAGCTCATGGATGAAATGTCGGAGCCCAGGCCCGCCACCCTGCCAAATAAGGAGGAAGTTTTGAAATTGGGCTTGACTTTTGTTCCCACTAACGGTTTTAATTATTTTGTAGCCATGAAGGATTTGCAGCTCTTTTTGCGGAAGGTCGTACTCCGCAAACTTCATGCGAGACCAACAGGCACGGACGGCCTAGACACCACCATGGATCGGGAGACATTGGCCACTTTGGAAGAACTTGAAAGTGAGAGTGCTGCCCCTACCAAAGGTACCTTCCCTGCCTCCGTCGTACCAAGGTCATCCACGTTCCCCCCCTTCTCTATATGCCCCCAAATTGAGATTTTTAATAAGTTGGTTCTGGCCGATTTTAAGGCTATTTCACAGAGTAGGGGGAGAGATAATTTAAGTAGATCTCAACGTCAGGCTCTAAAAGAATTGAGATCTATGACTGACGTGGTCATTAAGCCTGCAGACAAGGGGGGGAATGTGGTGATCTGGCCGACGGATATGTATGAAAGGGAGGCCTTTCGCCAACTTAGGGATAGGGGGGGATACACACTCTTACCTAGTAATCCATTGGCAATGTTCTCGGAGCTTCTGTATGAAATATTGGATAGGGCTTTTCAACTAGGGATTATTCCCAAAAATTTTTTTGATGGACTATGTGTTAAAACCCCAGTGATACCAACACTATATTTGCTGCCCAAGGTCCATAAGGATCCCGTCACACCTCCTGGGCGTCCTATTGTCTCTGGCATAGGAGGGCTATGCGATCCAGCTTGTAAATTTATTGAATATTATCTTCATCCGCTGGTTGAGACGTTGCCCTCCTATGTCAGGGACACTACGGACGTCCTGAGGAAATTGGACGGTTTGGTAATGGAACCAGATATGCTTCTCGCAACAATTGATGTCGAGTCGCTCTATACGAGCATTGGCCATACAGATGGCATCAGGGCCACTAAATTCTATCTGGAATCAAGTAACCTGAATCCTGAGCTGTGCTCCCTCGTCCTGGAACTGCTGGAGTTTATTTTGACACACAATTTTTTTGTTTTTAAGGATCGTTATTTTTTACAACAGCGCGGCACTGCGATGGGCGCGGCGTGTGCGCCATCCTACGCAAACCTCTTTCTCGGTTATTGGGAGAGGGAGGTTTTCGGTGATGGCGCATGCGCCGCCTCCCAGGCGCAGTGCTGGTATCGATACATCGATGACATCCTTCTTATTTGGCAGGGTGGCGGGCCTGGGCTCCGACATTTCATCCATGAGCTTAACCAGAACCAATATAACATCAGACTTACCCATAAGATTGCCTCCAAAACCATTGACTTTCTGGATGTGAAAATTCTGATTGATGACTCAGGGATGCTACAAACTGATGTTTTCCGAAAGGAAACTTCAGTAAATGCACTTCTTCATGCATCCAGTGCTCACATTTCCTCTACAATACGAGCGGTCCCTATAGGACAATTCTTACGGATGAAGAGGATTTGCTCATTGGATGGAATGTTTGAGGCCCAGGCTCGTGACCTCTCCAGCAGATTCCGGGAGAGGGGGTACAGCAACAGGAGCATAAAACAGGGATACTTGCGAGCCAAGAGAGCACCAAGAGAACATCTTCTTGGTACTATGAGGACTAGGGCAGCGAATAAAGAACAACCTGTACGTTTTATTACAACGTATAATGATCAATGGGGGTCCATCCGGAACATCTTGTCTAAACATTGGCCGGTCCTCAAGACCGAACCTACCTTGGAAAGACTAATTCCAGAATATCCTCTCCTAACAGCAAGGAGAGGAAGAAATTTGAAAGACATCTTGACAAAAAGTCACTATGTGGCAACACCGACCACCCTTTTTGGGATGGGCAAACAAAAATGGGGTTTCTTTCCGTGTGGGTCATGTTTGGCCTGTCGCAACCTTGTTAGAGCAACATCATTTACATCAGCTAATGGCGATAAGGAATATCATATCACCAATTATATCACGTGTAACACTACCTATGTGGTGTACTATGCCGTCTGTGCCTGCAATCTCGGTTATGTGGGACTCACATCTCGTGAGCTCAGGGTGAGGATACGTGAGCACGTGCGGGGCATCATTGCGGCCAGAAATGTGGTGGACACCACTGAGTTGGAACCGGTCCCTCGGCACTTCAGACTGTGCCATGGATGTGACCCCGCCTCTTTTAAGGTGCGGGGCATAGACAGGGTACATTGTGGCATCAGAGGGGGTGACCGCAAACGTATTCTGGCGCAGCTGGAGTGCCGATGGATCGTGACTCTGGGCACGATGTCCCCGCACGGGCTTAACGAACAACTATCCTTTACCCCTTTTCTTTAAGAAGAAATCATAGATATGTACCTCACTTCTTCTTTTGCTGCATTTCCTTCATGGCTGAAGGGAACTCTTTCCGGATCGTGTACACTTAATAATGTTCTATATTAGTAGTGGTAATTGTCACTTGTTTGACAGTTTGCCTTCGCGTCGCCTTTTTCTCCCTTATATTTTGGGTTTTGCATGGTTTGCATTTTAATTATTTTATGTTTCTTATTTTTAATTTGTTTAGTGATAAGAGGTCCATCAATTCTTTGTGCTCCTGAAACATATCTTCCCTTGACCAGTTTTGGCTAGATGTGGAGTGATTCCTTTCACCATGGAACAAATTCATATATGGACTGCATGGGAGCACTCTTTGGATTGCGTACATTTCGGACCAGAACACTAATGGATCACTACAGCTTATACGTTCCGCTCTGATTGTTCCTGCTATGGATTCCGTCATACGCTTTCCTTGTGTCCCTCTTCCTCTTTTCTCTTAAACAGTGTTTTTAATGGTGCAATGTTTGTGTTTTTGTACTTATACCGCAGTTTTGTATACCTACTAGTAGTCCTTCAGTCCCTGCCCACACTTCGTCCAGGATGTAAGATGGCCGCCGCGCTGTGCGCGTGCGCATTGCGGCCCCGACTCCGTCTGCGTCACCGAAGGCATCCTGAAGACCCGGCGCGGGTCTCTGACGTCACAGGAAATGTTTTCCATGACCCGCGCCGGGGTCTGGATGGCCGGATGTGGCGGCTGACGCCGTGGGCGGCACTGCGCACGCGCCGCACCTGGCGCGGCGTTTGAGATTGATCTAGGTGCCATCTAGTTAGTATATATAGCCGGGTACTGGTGGGTGTCTTTTATGGTCCCCTGAGGAAGCCAACATCGCGAAACGCGCGTTGGGGCCCTTCCTGCTACCTTTTTAGGTTCCTCCTTCCCACATGGGTAAGTTACGGTTATGCTGGGCTGCACAAGTGAGATTACACTGGGCGTAGGGGCTGTAATATTAGCATATATGGGCTCCCTTTGCAACTGTCCTTTAATGGTAGGATGCCCTATATATTCCTTCTATGCCCACTCGTAGCACCAACATTTAGGGGTGTACCTCCTTAGGCAGCTGTTGTTTTTTATGTGGTTTTTCCCTGTTTTCTCATCATGTTTTTGTGCATTTAGGCTTTTAGCCATCTCTGTATTTACAATGAGCCTTGTTTAATAAAATTTCACTTTTTGATATAATTATTTTTAGACTCAGGGCTTCATTCTATTTACATTTATATATGAGAGTATACTCCTGTTCGTTTGTAGGTTTTGTATAGAGTGTATGGTATAGAGTGTAGAGTGTACGGTATAGAGTGTAGAGTGTAGGGTATAGAGTGTAGAGTGTAGGGTACAGAGTGTATAGTATAGAGTGTAGAGTGTAGGGTATAGATTGTAGGGTATAGAGTGTATGGTATAGAGTGTAGGGTATAGAGTGTAGGGTATAGAGTGTATAGTATAGAGTGTAGGGTATGGAGTGTAGGGTATAGAGTGTAGGGTATAGAGGGTATAGTGTAGGGTATAGAGTGTAGGGTATAGATTGTAGGGTATAGAGTGTAGGGTGTACAGTGTAGTGTGTAGGGTATAGAGTGTAGGGTATAGATTGTATGGTATAGAGTGTAGGGTGTATGGTATAGAGTGTAGGGTATAGAGTGTAGAGTGTAGGGTATAGAGTGTATGGTATTGAGTGTAGGGTGTAGAGTGTAGGGTATAGAGTGTATGGTATAGAGTGTAGGGTGTAAGGTATATAGTGTATGGTATAGAGTGTAGGGTATAGAGTGTAGGGTATAGAGTGTAGGGTGTAGAGTGTAGAGTGTAGGGTATAGACTGTAGGGTATAGAGTGTATGGTATAGAGTGTAGGGTGTAGGGTATAGAGTGTAGTGTATAGAGTGTGGAGTGTAGGGTATAGAGTGTATGGTATAGAGTGTAGGGTATAGAGTGTATGGTATAAAGTGTAGGGTGCAGGGTATAGAGTGTAGGGTATAGAGTGTAGGGTATAGAGTGCAGGGTATAGAGTGTAGGGTATAGAGTGTAGAGTGTAGGGCATAGAGTGTATGGTATAGAGTGTAGGGTGTAGGGTATAGAGTGTATGGTATAGAGTGTAGAGTGTAGGGTATAGAGTGTATGGTATAGAGTGTAGAGTGTAGGGTATAGAGTGTATGGTATAGAGTGTAGAGTGTAGGGTATAGAGTGTGGGGTATAGAGTGTAGCGTGTAGGGTATAGAGTGTAGAGTGTAGGGTATAGAGTGTAGGGTATAGAGTGTATGGTATAGAGTGTAGGGTATAGAGTGTAGGGTATAGAGTGTATGGTATAGATTGTAGGGTATAGAGTGTAGGGTATAGAGTGTAGGGTATAGAGTGTAGGGTATAGAATGTAGAGTGTAGAGTGTAGGGTATAGAGTGTAGAGTGTAGGGTATAGAGTGTAGGGTATAGAGTGTATGGTATAGAGTGTAGGGTATGTAGTGTAAGGTATAGAATGTAGAGTGTAGAGTGTAGGGTATAGAGTGTAGGGTGTAGAGTGTAGGGTATAGAGTGTATGGTATAGAGTGTAGAGTATAGAGTGTAGGGTATAGAGTGTAGAGTGTAGGGTATCGAGTGTATGGTATAGAGTGTAGAGTGTAGGGTATATAGCGTAGGGTATAGAGTGTAGGGTATAGAATGTAGGGTATAGAGTGTAGAGTGTAGGGTATAGAGTGTAGGGTATGAAGTGTATGGTATAGAGTGTAGAGTGTAGAGTATAGAGTGTAGGGTATAGAGTATAGAGTGTAGGGTATAGAGTGTATGGTATAGAGTGTAGAGTGTAGGGTATAGAGTGTAGGGTATAGAGTGTTTGGTATAGAGTGTAGGGTGTAGGGTAAAGAGTGTAGGGTATAGAGTGTAGAGTGTAGAGTGTAGGGTATAGAGTGTATGGTATAGAGTGTAGAGTATAGAGTGTAGAGTGTAGGGTATAGAGTGTAGAGTGTAGGGTATCGAGTTTATGGTATAGAGTGTAGAGTGTAGGGTATAGAGTGTAGGGTATAGAGTGTAGGGTATAGAATGTAGGGTATAGAGTGTAGAGTGCAGGGTATAGAGTGTAGGGTATAGAGTGTATGGTATAGAGTGTAGAGTGTTGGGTATAGAGTGTAGGGAATAGAGTGTAGAGTGTAGGGTATAGAGTGTAGGGTATAGAGTGTATGGTATAGAGTGTAGGGTATTGAGTGTAGGGTATAGAATGTAGAGTGTAGAGTGTAAGGTATAGAGTGTAGAGTGTAGGATATAGAGTGTAGGGTATAGAGTGTAGAGTGTAGGGTATAGAGTGTAGGGAATAGAGTGTAGAGTGTAGGGTATAGAGTGTAGGGTATAGAGTGTATGGTATAGAGTGTAGGGTATGGAGTGTAGGGTATAGAATGTAGAGTGTAGAGTGTAGGGTATAGAGTGTAGGGTATAAAGTGTATGGTATAGAGTGTAGGGTAAAGAGTGTAGGGTGTAGAGTGTACGGTATAGAGTGTAGAGTGTAGGGTATAGAGTGTAGAGTGTAGGGTATAGAGTGTATAGTATAGAGTGTAGAGTGTAGGGTATAGATTGTAGGGTATAGAGTGTATGGTATAGAGTGTAGGGTATAGAGTGTAGGGTATAGAGTGTAGGGTATAGAGTGTATAGTATAGAGTGTAGGGTATGGAGTGTAGGGTATAGAGTGTAGGGTATAGAGGGTATAGTGTAGGGTATAGAGTGTAGGGTATAGATTGTAGGGTATAGAGTGTAGGGTGTAGAGTGTAGTGTGTAGGGTATAGAGTGTAGGGTATAGATTGTATGGTATAGAGTGTAGGGTGTATGGTACAGAGTGTAGGGTATAGAGTGTAGAGTGTAGGGTATAGAGTGTATGGTATCGAGTGTAGGGTGTAGAGTGTAGGGTATAGAGTGTATGGTATAGAGTGTAGGGTGTAAGGTATATAGTGTATGGTATAGAGTGTAGGGTATAGAGTGTAGGGTATAGAGTGTAGGGTGTAGAGTGTAGAGTGTAGGGTATAGACTGTAGGGTATAGAGTGTATGGTATCGAGTGTAGGGTGTAGAGTGTAGGGTATAGAGTGTATGGTATAGAGTGTAGGGTGTAAGGTATATAGTGTATGGTATAGAGTGTAGGGTATAGAGTGTAGGGTATAGAGTGTAGGGTGTAGGGTATAGAGTGTAGTGTATAGAGTGTGGAGTGTAGGGTATAGAGTGTATGGTATAGAGTGTAGGGTATAGAGTGTAGGGTATAGAGTGTATGGTATAAAGTGTAGCGTGTAGGGTATAGAGTGTAGGGTATAGAGTGTAGGGTATAGAGTGCAGGGTATAGAGTGTAGGGTATAGAGTGTAGAGTGTAGGGCATAGAGTGTATGGTATAGAGTGTAGGGTGTAGGGTATAGAGTGTATGGTATAGAGTGTAGAGTGTAGGGTATAGAGTGTATGGTATAGAGTGTAGAGTGTAGGTTATAGAGTGTGGGGTATAGAGTGTAGAGTGTAGGGTATAGAGTGTAGGGTATAGAGTGTAGAGTGTAGGGTATAGAGTGTAGGGTATAGAGTGTAGGGTATAGAGTGTAGGGTATAGAGTGTAGGGTATAGAATGTAGGGTATAGAGTGTAGAGTGCAGGGTATAGAGTGTAGGGTATAGAGTGTATGGTATAGAGTGTAGAGTGTTGGGTATAGAGTGTAGGGTATAGAGTGTAGAGTGTAGGGTATAGAGTGTAGGGTATAGAGTGTATGGTATAGAGTGTAGGGTATTGAGTGTAGGGTATAGAATGTAGAGTGTAGAGTGTAAGGTATAGAGTGTAGAGTGTAGGGTATAGAGTGTATGGTATAGAGTGTAGGGTATGGAGTGTAGGGTATAGAATGTAGAGTGTAGAGTGTAGGGTATAGAGTGTAGGGTATAGAGTGTATGGTATAGAGTGTAGGGTAAAGAGTGTAGTGTGTAGAGTGTACGGTATAGAGTGTAGAGTGTAGGGTATAGAGTGTAGAGTGTAGGGTATAGAGTGTATAGTATAGAGTGTAGAGTGTAGGGTATAGATTGTAGGGTATAAAGTGTATGGTATAGAGTGTAGGGTATAGAGTGTAGGGTATAGAGTGTATAGTATAGAGTGTAGGGTATGGAGTGTAGGGTATAGAGTGTAGGGTATAGAGGGTATAGTGTAGGGTATAGAGTGTAGGGTATAGATTGTAGGGTATAGAGTGTAGAGTGTAGTGTGTAGGGTATAGAGTGTAGGGTATAGATTGTTTGGTATAGAGTGTAGGGTGTATGGTACAGAGTGTAGGGTATAGAGTGTAGAGTGTAGGGTATAGAGTGTATGGTATCGAGTGTAGGGTGTAGAGTGTAGGGTATAGAGTGTATGGTATAGAGTGTAGGGTGTAAGGTATATAGTGTATGGTATAGAGTGTAGGGTATAGAGTGTAGGGTATAGAGTGTAGGGTGTAGAGTGTAGAGTGTAGGGTATAGACTGTAGGGTATAGAGTGTATGGTATCGAGTGTAGGGTGTAGAGTGTAGGGTATAGAGTGTATGGTATAGAGTGTAGGGTGTAAGGTATATAGTGTATGGTATAGAGTGTAGGGTATAGAGTGTAGGGTATAGAGTGTAGGGTGTAGGGTATAGAGTGTAGTGTATAGAGTGTGGAGTGTAGGGTATAGAGTGTATGGTATAGAGTGTAGGGTATAGAGTGTAGGGTATAGAGTGTATGGTATAAAGTGTAGGGTGTAGGGTATAGAGTGTAGGGTATAGAGTGTAGGGTATAGAGTGTAGAGTGTAGGGCATAGAGTGTATGGTATAGAGTGTAGGGTGTAGGGTATAGAGTGTATGGTATAGAGTGTAGAGTGTAGGGTATAGAGTGTATGGTATAGAGTGTAGAGTGTAGGTTATAGAGTGTGGGGTATAGAGTGTAGAGTGTAGGGTATAGAGTGTAGGGTATAGAGTGTAGAGTGTAGGGTATAGAGTGTAGGGTATAGAGTTTAGGGTATAGAGTGTAGGGTATAGAGTGTATGGTATAGAGTGTAGGGTATAGAGAGTAGGGTATAGAGTGTATGGTATAGAGTGGAAGGTATAGAGTGTAGGGTATAGAATGTAGAGTGTAGAGTGTAGGGTATAGAGTGTAGAGTGTAGGGTATAGAGTGTAGGGTATAGAGTGTATGGTATAGAGTGTAGGGTATGGAGTGTAGGGTATAGAATGTAGAGTGTAGAGTGTAGGGTATAGAGTGTAGGGTGTAGAGTGTAGGGTATAGAGTGTATGGTATAGAGTGTAGAGTATAGAGTGTAGAGTGTAGGGTATAGAGTGTAGAGTGTAGGGTATAGCGTGTATGGTATAGAGTGTAGAGTGTAGGGTATATAGTGTAGGGTATAGAGTGTAGGGTATAGAATGTAGGGTATAGAGTGTAGAGTGTAGGGTATAGAGTGTAGGGTATGAAGTGTATGGTATAGAGTGTAGAGTGTAGGGTATAGAGTGTAGGGTATAGAGTATAGAGTGTAGGGTATAGAGTGTATGGTATAGAGTGTAGAGTGTAGGGTATAGAGTGTAGGGTATAGAGTGTTTGGTATAGAGTGTAGGGTATAGGGTAAAGAGTGTAGGGTATAGAGTGTAGAGTGTAGGGTTTAGAGTGTATGGTATAGAGTGTAGAGTATAGAGTGTAGGGTATAGAGTGTAGAGTGTAGGGTATCGAGTGTATGGTATAGAGTGTATAGTGTAGGGTATAGAGTGTAGGGTATAGAGTGTAGGGTATAGAATGTAGGGTATAGAGTGTATAGTGCAGGGTATAGAGTGTAGGGAATAGAGTGTATGGTATAGAGTGTAGAGTGTTGGGTATAGATTGTAGGGCATAGAGTGTAAAGTGTAGGGTATAGAGTGTAGGGTATAGAGTGTATGGTATAGAGTGTAGGGTATAGAGTGTAGGGTATAGAGTGTATGGTATAGAGTGTAGGGTATAGAGTGTAGGGTATAGAGTGTAGGGTATAGAGTGTAGGGTATAGAATGTAGAGTGTAGAGTGTAGGGTATAGAGTGTAGAGTGTAGGGTATAGAGTGTAGGGTATAGAGTGTATGGTATAGAGTGTAGGGTATGGAGTGTAGTGTATAGAATGTAGAGTGTAGGGTATAGAGTGTAGGGTATAGAGTGTATGGTATAGAGTGTAGGGTAAAGAGTGTAGGGTATAGAGTGTAGAGTGTAGAGTATAGAGTGTATGGTATAGAGTGTAGAGTGTAGAGTGTAGAGTGTAGGGTATAGAGTGTAGAGTGTAGGGTATACAGTGTATGGTATAGAGTGTAGAGTGTAGGGTATAGAGTGTAGTGTATAGAGTGTAGGGTATAGAGTGTAGGGTATAGAGTGTAGAGTGTAGGGTATAGAGTGTAGGGTATAATGTGTATGGTATAGAGTGTAGAGTGTAGGGTATAGAGTGTAGGGTATAGAGTGTAGAGTGTAGGGTATAGAGTGTATTTTATAGAGTGTAGAGTGTAGGGTATAGAGTATAGGGTATAGAGTGTAGGGTATAGAGTGTATGGTATAGAGTGTAGAGTGTAGAGTGTACAGTATAGAGTGTAGAGTGTAGGGTATAGAGTGTAGAGTGTAGGGTATAGAGTGTATGGTATAGAGTGTAGAGTGTAGGGTATAGAGTGTAGGGTATAGAGTGTAAGGTATAGAGTGTATAGTATAGATTGTAGGGTATGGAGTGTAGGGTATAGAATGTAGAGTGTAGAGTGTAGGGTATAGAGAGTAGGGTATAGAGTGCATGGTATAGAGTGTATGGTATAGAGTGTATAGTGTAGGGTATAGAGTGTAGTGTATAGATTGTAGGGTATAGAGTGTAGGTTGTAGAGTGAAGTGTGTAGGGTATAGAGTGTAGGGTATAGATTGTATGGTATAGAGTGTAGGGTGTATGGTATAGAGTGTAGGGTATAGAGTGTAGAGTGTAGGGTATACAGTGTATGGTATAGAGTGTAGAGTGTAGGGTATAGAGTGTAGTGTATAGAGTGTAGGGTATAGAGTGTAGGGTATAGAGTGTAAAGTGTAGGGTATAGAGTGTAGGGTATAATGTGTATGGTATAGAGTGTAGAGTGTAGGGTATAGAGTGTAGGGTATAGAGTGTAGAGTGTAGGGTATAGAGTGTATTTTATAGAGTGTAGAGTGTAGAGTGTAGGGTATAGAGTATAGGGTATAGAGTGTAGGGTATAGAGTGTATGGTATAGAGTGTAGAGTGTAGAGTGTACAGTATAGAGTGTAGAGTGTAGGGTATAGAGTGTAGAGTGTAGGGTATAGAGTGTATGGTATAGAGTGTAGAGTGTAGGGTATAGAGTGTAGGGTATAGAGTGTAAGGTATAGAGTGTATAGTATAGATTGTAGGGTATGGAGTGTAGGGTATAGAATGTAGAGTGTAGAGTGTAGGGTATAGAGAGTAGGGTATAGAGTGCATGGTATAGAGTGTATGGTATAGAGTGTATAGTGTAGGGTATAGAGTGTAGTGTATAGATTGTAGGGTATAGAGTGTAGGTTGTAGAGTGAAGTGTGTAGGGTATAGAGTGTAGGGTATAGATTGTATGGTATAGAGTGTAGGGTGTATGGTATAGAGTGTAGGGTATAGAGTGTAGAGTGTAGGGTATAGAGTGTATGGTATCGAGTGTAGGGTGTAGAGTGTAGGGTATAGAGTGTATGGTATAGAGTGTAGGGTGTAAGCTATATAGTGTATGGTATAGAGTGTAGGGTATAGAGTGTAGGGTATAGCGTGTAGGGTGTAGAGTGTAGAGTGTAGGTTATAGACTGTAGGGTATAGAGTGTATGGTATAGAGTGTGGGGTGTAGGGTATAGAGTGTAGGGTATAGAGTGTGGAGTGTAGGGTATAGAGTGTATGGTATAGAGTGTAGGGTATAGAGTGTAGGGTATAGAGTGTATGGTATAAAGTGTAGGGTGTAGGGTATAGAGTGTAGGGTATAGAGTGTAGGGTATAGAGTGCAGGGTATAGAGTGTAGGGTATAGAGTGTAGAGTGTAGGGCATAGAGTGTATGGTATAGAGTGTAGGGTGTAGGGTATAGAGTGTATGGTATAGAGTGTAGAGTGTAGGGTATAGAGTGTATGGTATAGAGTGTAGAGTGTAAGGTATAGAGTGTATGGTATAGAGTGTAGAGTGTAGGGTATAGAGTGTGGGGTATAGAGTGTAGAGTGTAGAGTATAGAGTGTAGGGTATAGAGTGTAGAGTGTAGGGTATAGCGTGTAGGGTATAGAGTGTATGGTATAGAGTGTAGGGTATAGAGTGTAGGGTATAGAGTGTATGGTATAGAGTGTAGGGTATAGAGTGTAGGGTATAGACTGTATGGTATAGAGTGTAGGGTATAGAGTGTAGGGTATAGAATGTAGAGTGTAGAGTGTAGGGTATAGAGTGTAGAGTATAGGGTATAGAGTGTAGGGTATAGAGTGTATGGTATAGAGTGTAGGGTATGGAGTGTAGGGTATAGAATGTAGAGTGTAGAGTGTAGGGTATAGAGTGTAGGGTGTTGAGTGTAGGGTATAGAGTGTATGGTATTGAGTGTAGAGTATAGAGTGTAGAGTGTAGGGTATAGAGTGTAGAGTGTAGGGTATCGTGTGTATGGTATAGAGTGTAGAGTGTAGGGTATAGCGTGTAGGGTATAGAGTGTATGGTATAGAGTGTAGGGTATAGAGTGTAGGGTATAGAGTGTATGGTATAGAGTGTAGGGTATAGAGTGTAGGGTATAGAGTGTATGGTATAGAGTGTAGGGTATAGAGTGTAGGGTATAGAATGTAGAGTGTAGAGTGTAGGGTATAGAGGGTAGGGTGTAGAGTGTAGAGTATAGAGTGTATGTTATAGAATGTCGGGAATAGAGTGTAGAGTGTAGGGTATAGAGTGTAGGGTATAGAGTGTAGAGTGTAGGGTATAGAGTGTAGGGTATAGAGTGTATGGTATAGAGTATAGGGTATAGAGTGTAGGGTATAGAGTGTAGGGTATAGAGTGTAGGGTATAGAATGTGAAGTGTAGAGTGTAGGGTATAGAGTGTAGGGTAATAAGTGTATGGCATAGAGTGTAGGGTGTAGGGTAAAGAGTGTAGGGTATGGAGTGTAGAGTGTAGGGTATAAAGTGTATGGTATAGAGTGTAGAGTATAGAGTGTAGAGTGTAGGGTATAGAGTGTAGAGTGTAGGGTATAGAGTGTATGGTATAGAGTGTAGAGTGTAGGGTATAGAGTGTAGGGTATAGAGTGTGGAGTATAGGGTATAGAGTGTATGGTATAGAGTGTAGGGTATAGAGTGTAGGGTATAGAGTGTATGGTATAGAGTGTAGGGTGTAGGGTATAGAGTGTAGGGTATAGAGTATAGGGTATAGAGTGTAGAGTGTAGGGTATAGAGTGTAGGGTATAAAGTGTAGGGTATAGAGTGTATGGTATAGAGTGTAGGGTATAGAGTGTAGAGTGTAGGGTATAGAGTGTAGAGTGTAGGGTATAGAGTGTATGGTATAGAAAGTAGGGTGTAGGGTATAGAGTGTAGGGTATATAGTGTAGTGTATAGAGTGTAGAGTGTAGGGTATAGAGTGTAGGGTATAGAGTGTAGGGTATAGAGTGTAGAGTGTAGGGTATAGAGTGTATGGTATAGAGTGTAGGGTTTAGAGTATAGAGTGTATGGTATAGAGTGTAGAGTATAGGGTATAGAGTGTAGGGTATAAATTGTAGGGTATAGAGTGTAGGGTGTAGAGTGTAGAGTGTAGGGTATAGAGTGTAGGGTATAGATTGTATGGTATAGAGTGTAGGGTGTAGGGTATAGAGTGTAGGGTATAGAGTGTAGAGTGTAGGGTATAGAGTGTACGGTATCAAGTGTAGGGTGTAGAGTGTAGGGTATAGAGTGTATGGTATAGATTGTAGGGTGTAAGGTATAGAGTGTATGGTATAGAGTGTAGGGTATAGAGTGTAGGGTATAGAGTGTAGGGTGTAGAGTGTAGAGTGTAGGGTATAGAGTGTAGGGTATAAAGTGTATGGTATAGAGTGAAGGGTGTAGGGTATAGAGTGTAGGGTATAGAGTTTGGAGTGTAGGGTATAGAGTGTATGGTATAGAGTGTAGTGTATAGAGTGTAGGGTATAGAGTGTATGGTATAGAGTGTAGGGTGTTGAGTATAGAGTGTAGGGTATAGAGTGTAGAGTGTAGGGTATAGAGTGTATGGTATCGAGTGTAGGGTGTAGAGTGTATGGTATAGAGTGTATGGTATAGATTGTAGGGTGTAAGGTATAGAGTGTATGGTATAGAGTGTAGGGTATAGAGTGTAGGGTATAGAGTGTAGGGTGTAGAGTGTAGAGTGTAGGGTATAGAGTGTAGGGTATAAAGTGTATGGTATAGAGTGAAGGGTGTAGGGTATAGAGTGTAGGGTATAGAGTGTAGGGTATAGAGTGTATGGTACAGAGTGTAGGGTGTAGGGTATAGAGTTCTAAGGTATAGAGTGTAGGGTATAGAGTGTAGGGTATAGAGTGTAGGATATAGAGTGTAGAGTGTAGAGTGTAGGGTATGGAGTGTATGGTATAGAGTGTAGGGTGTAGGGTATAGAGTGTATGGTATGGAGTGTAGAGTGTAGGGTATAGAGTGCATGGTATAGAGTGTAGAGTGTAGGGTATTGAGTGTGGGGTATAGAGTGTAGAGTGTAGGGTATAGAGTGTAGGGTATAGAGTGTAGAGTGTATGGTATATAGTGTGGGCTATAGAGTGTATGGTATAGAGTGTAGGGTATAGGGTGTAGGGTATAGAGTGTAGGGTATAGAGTGTATGGTATAGAGTGTAGGGTATAGAATGTAGAGTGTAGAGTGTAGGATATAGAGTGTAAAGTGTAGGGTATAGAGTGTAGGGTATAGAGTGTATGGTATAGAGTGTAGGGTGTAGGGTAAAGAGTGTAGGGTATAGAGTGTAGGGTATAGAGTGTAGAGTGTAAGGTATATAGTGTAGGGTATAGAGTGTATGGTATAGAGTGTAGGGTATAGAGTGTAGGGTATAGAGTGTAGAGTGTAGAGTGTAGGGTATAGATTGTATGGTATAGAGTGTAGAGTATAGAGTGTAGAGTGTAGGGTATAGAGTGTAGAGTGTAGGGGATAGAGTGTATGGTATAGAGTGTAGAGTGTAGGGTATAGAGTGTAGGCTATAGAGTGTAGAGTGTAGGGTACAGAAAGTAGGGTATAGAGTGTAGAGTGTAGGGTATAGAGTGTATGGTATAGAGTGTAGAGTGTAGGGTATAGAGTGTAGGGTATAGAGTGTAGAGTGTGGGGTATAGAGTGTATGGTATAGAGTGTAGAGTTTACGGTATAGAATGTAGAGTGTAGGGTATAGAGTGTAGAGTGTAGGGTGTAGAGCGTATGGTATAGAGTGTAGAGTTTACGGTATAGAATGTAGAGTGTAGGGTATAGAGTGTAGAGTGTAGGGTGTAGAGCGTATGGTATAGAGTGTAGGGTATAGAGTGTATGGTATAGAGTGTAGGGTATGGAGTGTAGGGTATAGAATGCAGAGTGTAGAGTGTAGAGTGTAGAGTGTAGGGTATAGAGTGTATGGTATAGAGTGTAGAGTATTGAGTGTAGAGTGTAGGGTATAGAGTGTAGAGTGTAGGGTATAAAGTGTATGGTATAGAGTGTAGAGTGTAGGGTATAGAGTGTAGGGTATAGAGTGTAGGGTATAGAGTGTATGGTATAGAGTGTAGAGTGTAGGGTATAGAGTGTAGGGTATAGAGTGTAGAGTGTAGGGTATAGAGTGTATGGTATAGAGTGTAGAGTGTAGGGTATACAGTGTAGGGTATATAGTGTAGAGTGTAGGGTATAGAGTGTATGGTATAGAGTTTAGAGTTTAGAGTGTACAGTATAGAGTGTAGAGTGTAGGGTATAGAGTGTAGGGTGTAGGGTATAGAGTGTATGGTATAGAGTGTAGAGTGTAGGGTATAGAGTGTATGGTATAGAGTGTAGAGTGTAGGGTATTGAGTGTGGGGTATAGAGTGTAGAGTGTAGGGTATAGAGAGTAGGGTATAGAGTGTAGAGTGTAGGGTATAGAGTGTAGGGTATAGAGTGTAGGGTATAGAGTGTATGGTATAGAGTGTAGGGTATAGAATGTAGAGTGTAGAGTGTAGGGTATAAAGTGTAAAGTGTAGGGTATAGAGTGTAGGGTATAGAGTGTATGGTATTGAGTGTAGGGTGAAGGGTAAAGAGTGTAGGGTATAGAGTGTAGAGTGTAGAGTGTAGGGTATAGAGTGTATGGTATAGAGTGTAGAGTATAGAGTGTAGAGTGTAGGGTATAGAGTGTAGAGTGTAGGGGATAGAGTGTAGAGTATAGAGTGTAGAGTGTAGGGTATAGAATGTAGGGTATAGAGTGTAGAGTGTAGGGTATAGAGTGTAGGGTATAGAGTGTAGAGTGTGGGGTATAGACTGTATGTTATAGAGTGTAGATTGTACGGTATAGAGTGTAGAGTGTAGGGTATGGAGTGTAGAGTGTAGGGTGTAGAGTGTATGGTATAAGTGTAGAGTGTAGGGTATAGAGTGTAGGGTATAGAGTGTTGGGAATAGAGTGTAGGGTATAGAGTGTAGGGTATAGAGTGTATGGTACAGAGTGTAGGGTATGGAGTGTAGGGTATAGAATGCAGAGTGTAGAGTGTAGGGTATAGAGTGTAGGGTATAGAGTGTATGGTATAGAGTGTAGGGTGTAGGGTAAAGAGTGTAGGGTATAGAGTGTAGAGTGTAGAGTGTAGGGTATAGAGTGTATGGTATAGAGTGTAGAGTATAGAGTGTAGAGTGTAGGGTATAGAGTGTAGAGTGTAGGGTATAGAGCGTATGGTATAGAGTGTAGAGTGTTGGGTATAGAGTGTAGGGTATAAAGTGTAGGGTATAGAGTGTAGGGTATAGAGTGTATGGTATAGAGTGTAGAGTGTAGGGTATAGAGTGTAGGGTATAGAGTGTAGAGTGTAGGGTATAGAGTGTATGGTATAGAGTGTAGAGTGTAGGGTATAGAGTGTAGGGTATAGAGTGTAGAGTGTAGGGTATAGAGTGTATGGAATAGAGTTTAGAGTTTAGAGTGTACAGTATAGAGTGTAGAGTGTAGGGTATAGAGTGTAGGGTGTAGGGTATAGAGTGTATGGTATAGAGTGTAGAGTGTAGGGTATAGAGTGTATGGTATAGAGTATAGAGTGTAGGGTATTGAGTGTGGGGTATAGAGTGTAGAGTGTAGGGTATAGAGAGTAGGGTATAGAGTGTAGAGTGTAGGGTATAGAGTGTATGGTATAGAGTGTAGGGTATAGAGTGTAGGGTATAGGGTGTAGGGTATAGAGTGTATGGTATAGAGTGTAGGGTATAGATTGTAGAGTGTAGAGTGTAGGGTATAGATTGTAAAGTGTAGGGTATAGAGTGTAGGGTATAGAGTGTATGGTATTGAGTGTAGGGTGAAGGGTAAAGGGTGTAGGGTATAGAGTGTAGAGTGTAGAGTGTAGGGTATAGAGTGTATGGTATAGAGTGTAGAGTATAGAGTGTAGAGTGTAGAGTGTAGGGGATAGAGTGTAGAGTATAGAGTGTAGAGTGTAGGGTATAGAATGTAGGGTATAGAGTGTAGAGTGGAGGGTATAGAGTGTATGGTACAGAGTGTAGAGTGTAGGGTATAGAGTGTAGGGTATAGAGTGTAAAGTATGGGGTATAGAGTGTATGATATAGAGTGTAGAGTGTACGGTATAGAGTGTAGAGTGTAGGGTATAGAGTGTAGAGTGTAGGGTGTAGAGTGTATGGTATAGAGTGTAGAGTGTAGGGTATAGAGTGTAGGGTATAGAGTGTTGGGAATAGAGTGTAGGGTATAGAGTGTAGGGTATAGAGTGTATGGTATAGAGTGTAGGGTATGGAGTGTAGGGTATAGAATGCAGAGTGTAGAGTGTAGGGTATAGAGTGTAGGGTATAGAGTGTATGGTATAGAGTGTAGGGTGTAGGGTAAAGAGTGTAGGCTATAGAGTGTAGAGTGTAGAGTGTAGGGTATAGAGTGTATGGTATAGAGTGTAGAGTATAGAGTGTAGAGTGTAGGGTATAGAGTGTAGAGTGTAGGGTATAGAGTGTATGGTATAGAGTGTAGAGTGTAGGGTATAGAGTGTAGGATATAGAATGTAGGGTATAGAGTGTAGAGTGTAGGGTATAGAGTGTAGGGTATAGAGTGTAGAGTGTAGGGTATAGAGTGTAGGGTATAGAGTGTAGACTGTAGGGTATAGAGTGTATGGTATAGAGTGTAGAGTGTAGAGTGTACGGTATAGAGTGTAGAGTGTAGGGTATAGAGTGTAGAGTGTAGGGTATAGAGTGTATGGTATAGAGTGTAGATTGTAGGGTATAGAGTGTAGGGTATAGAGTGTATGGTATAGAGAGTAGGGTATAGAGTGTAGGGTATAGAGTGTATGGTATAGAGTGTAGGGTATGGAGTGTAGGGTATAGAATGTAGAGTGTAGAGTGTAGGGTATAGAGTGTAGGGTATAGAGTGTATGGTATAGAGTGTAGGGTGTAGGGTAAAGAGTGTAGGGTATAGACGAAGGCTGACGCCGAAACGCGCGTCGGGGATAGGCACATCCAGGAGACGATCCCTCATTTATTCAAGTAGTTGCGGCTCTGGTTATTGCGTTATTACCACACTGTTGGAATATTTCCTGAATTGATTTGTATATTTACCAATACTTCAGCGCATCTACCTAGATCTGGTTATTTCTTTTCTCTTAGTGGCTGCTCACCTGCACTTTTTTGTATAGCACTTATACATACACGCCCATGTTCTAACAATTAGTACTATATGCACTTTATTTTATAAGTGGTCTTCTAGTATTTTTCAATAGTATATACTATCTTTGCACATGCACTTTTACTCATTAGGCCATTGTTTACATATATAATAATTTTTGTACCGCGTGTATGTACATGTATATATATATATATTTATTTATTTATTTATTTATATACATGTAGCAATATCCCATTACTTACCCACATTTTTTTTGGTTTTTCTTATTTTGTGTAGCCATTTTTATACATTCTTTGTCTAAATATTTTTCGTCTCCTGGTTTTTGTGCTTTTCATTTGGTTTCTTCCCCCCTACCACATGGTGTACTCTACCCCTTAAATAAATATTTATCAATTGATTTGGGCTTGAGTTCGGTTTGTTTCTTCTTTTCTTTTTGTATAGAGTGTAGAGTGTAGAGTGTAGGGTATAGAGTGTATGGTATAGAGTGTAGAGTATAGAGTGTAGAGTGTAGGGTATAGAGTGTATGGTATAGAGTGTAAAGTGTAGGGTATAGAGTGTAGGGTATAGAATGTAGGGTATAGAGTGTAGAGTGTAGGGTATAGAGTGTAGGGTATAGAGTGTATGGTATAGAGTGTAGAGTGTAGGGTATAGAGTGTAGGGTATAGAGTGTAGAGTGTAGGGTATAGAGTGTAGGGTATAGAGTGTATGGTATAGAGTGTGAAGTGTAGAGTGTAAGGTATAGAGTGTAGAGTGTAGGGTATAGAGTGTAGAGTGTAGGGTATAGAGTGTATGGTATAGAGTGTAGAGTGTAGGGTATAGAGTGTAGGGTGTAGAGTGTAGGGTATAGAGTGTATGGTATAGAATTTAGAGTGTAAGGTATAGAGTGTAGGGTATAGAGTGTAGGGTATAGAGTGTAGGGTATAGAGTGTAGAGTGTAGAGTATAGAGTGTAGGGTATAGAGTGTATGGTGCAGAGTGTAGGGTGTAGGGTATAGAGTGTAGGGTATAGAGTGTGAAGTGTAGGGTATAGAGTGTATGGTATAGAGTGTAGGGTATAGAGTGTAGGGTGTAGAGTGTATGGTATAGAGTGTAGTGTATAGAGTGTAGGGTATAGAGTGTAGAGTGTAGGGTATAGAGTGTAGGGTATAGAGTGTAGGGTATAGAGTGTAGAGTGTAGAGTGTAGGGTATAGAGTGTATGGTATAGAGTGTAGGGTATAGAGTGTAGAGTGTAGGGTATAGAGTGTAGAGTGTAGGGTATAGAGTGTATGGTATAGAGTGTAGGGTGTAGGGTATAGAGTGTAGGGTATAGAGTGTAGGGTATAGAGTGTAGAGTGTAGGGTATAAAGTGTAGGGTATAGAGTGTAGGGTATAGAGTGTAAGGTATAGAGTGTAGGGTATAGAGTGTAGAGTGTAGGGTATAGAGTGTATGGTATAGAGTGTAGAGTATAGAGTGTATGGTATAGAGTGTAGAGTGTAGGGTATAGCGTGTCGGGTATAGAGTGCATGGTATAGAGTGTAGGGTATAGAGTGTATAGTGTAGGGTATAGAGTGTAGGGTATAGATTGTAGGGTATAGATTCTAGTGTGTACAGTGTAGGGTGTAGAGTGTAGAGTGTAGGGTATAGAGTGTAGGGTATAGATTGTATGGTATAGAGTGTAGGGTGTAGGGTATAGAGTGCAGGGTATAGAATGTAGAGTGTAGGGTATAGAGTGTATGGTATCGAGTGTAGGGTGTAGAGTGTAGGGTATAGAGTGTATGGTATAGAGTGTAGGGTGTAAGGTATAGAGTGTATGGTATAGAGTGTAGGGTATAGAGTGTAGAGTGTAGAGTGTAGGGTATAGAGTGTAGGGTATAGAGTGTGGAGTGTAGGGTATAGAGTGTATGGTATAGAATGTAGGGTATAGAGTATAGAGTGTATGGTATAGAGTGTAGGGTGTAGGGTATAGAGTGCAGGGTATAGAGTGTAGGGTATAGAGTGTAGAGTGTAGGGTATAGAGTGTATGGTATAGAGTGTAGGGTGTAGAGTGTAGAGTGTAGGGTATAGAGTGTAGGGTATAGGGTGTATGGTATAGAGTGTAGGGTGTAGGGTATAGAGTGTAGAGTGTCGGGTATAGAGTGTATGGTATAGAGTGTAGAGTGTAGGGTATAGAGTGTAGGGTATAGAGTGAAGGGAATAGAGTGTAGAGTTTAGGGTATAGAGTGTAGGGTGTAGAGTGTAGGGTATAGAGTGTATGTTATAGAATGTCGGGAATAGAGTGTAGAGTGTAGGGTATAGAATGTAGGGTATAGAGTGTAGAGTGTAGGGTATAGAGTGTAGGGTATAGAGTGTATGATATAGAGTGTAGAGTGTAGGGTATAGAGTGTAGGGTGTAGGGTATAGAGTGTAGGGTATAGAGTGTAGAGTGTAGGGTATAGAGTGTATGGTATCGAGTGTAGGGTGTAGAGTGTAGGGTATAGAGTGTATGGTATAGAGTGTAGGGTGTAAGGTATAGAGTGTATGGTATAGAGTGTAGGGTATAGAGTGTAGGGTATAGAGTGTAGAGTGTAGAGTGTAGGGTATAGAGTGTAGGGTATAGAGTGTGGAGTGTAGGGTATAGAGTGTATGGTATAGAATGTAGGGTATAGAGTATAGAGTATAGAGTGTATGGTATAGAGTGTAGGGTGTAGGGTATAGAGTGCAGGGTATAGAGTGTAGGGTATAGAGTGTAGAGTGTAGGGTATAGAGTGTATGGTATAGAGTGTAGGGTGTAGAGTGTAGAGTGTAGGGTATAGAGTGTAGGGTATAGGGTGTATGGTATAGAGTGTAGGGTTTAGGGTATAGAGTGTAGAGTGTCGGGTATAGAGTGTATGGTATAGAGTGTAGAGTGTAGGGTATAGAGTGTAGGGTATAGAGTGAAGGGAATAGAGTGTATTGTGTAGGGTATAGAGTGTAGGGTGTAGAGTGTAGGGTATAGAGTGTATGTTATAGAATGTCGGGAATAGAGTGTAGAGTGTAGGGTATAGAGTGTAGGGTATAGAGTGTAGAGTGAAGGGTATAGAGTGTAGGGTATAGAGTGTATGGTATAGAGTGTAGGGTATAGAGTGTAGGGTATAGAGTGTAGGGTATAGAGTGTAGGGTATAGAATGTGAAGTGTAGAGTGTAGGGTATAGAGTGTAGGGTAATAAGTGTATGGTATAGAGTGTAGGGTGTAGGGTAAAGAGTGTAGGGTATAGAGTGTAGAGTGTAGAGTGTAGGGTATGGAGTGTAGAGTGTAGGGTATAGAGTGTATGGTATAGAGTGTAGAGTGTAGGGTATAGAGTGTAGGGTATAGAGTGTGGAGTGTAGGGTATAGAGTGTATGGTATAAAGTGTAGGGTATAGAGTGTAGGGTATAGAGTGTATGGTATAGAGTGTAGGGTGTAGGGTATAGAGTGTAGGGTATAGAGTGTAGAGTGTAGGGTATAGAGTGTAGGGTATAAAGTGTAGGGTATAGAGTGTAGGGTATAGAGTGTAGAGTGTAGGGTATAGAGTGTATGGTATAGAGTGTAGGGTATAGAGTGTAGAGTGTAGGGTATAGAGTGTAGAGTGTAGAGTGTAGGGTATAGCGTGTATGGTATAGAGAGTAGGGTGTAGGGTATAGAGTGTAGGGTATAGAGTGTAGTGTATAGAGTGTAGAGTGTAGGGTATAGAGTGTAGGGTATAGAGTGTAGGGTATAGAGTGTAGAGTGTAGGGTATAGAGTGTAGTGTATAGAGTGTAGAGTGTAGGGTATAGAGTGTAGGGTATAGAGTGTAGGGTATAGAGTGTAGAGTGTAGGGTATAGAGTGTATAGTATAGAGTGTAGGGTGTAGAGTATAGAGTGTATGGTATAGAGTGTAGAGTGTAGGGTATAGAGTGTAGGGTATAGATTGTAGGGTATAGAGTGTAGGGTGTAGAGTGTAGAGTGTAAGGTATAGAGTGTAGGGTATAGATTGTATGGTATAGCGTGTAGGGTGTAGGGTATAGAGTGTAGGGTATAGAGTGTAATGTGTAGGGTATAGAGTGTATGGTATCGAGTGTAGGGTGTAGAGTGTAGGGTATAGAGTGTATGGTATAGATTGTAGGGTGTAAGGTATAGAGTGTATGGTATAGAGTGTAGGGTATAGAGTGTAGGGTATAGAGTGTAGGGTGTAGAGTGTAGAGTGTAGGTTATAGAGTGTAGGGTATAAAGTGTATGGTATAGAGTGAAGGGTGTAGGGTATAGAGTGTAGGGTATAGAGTGTAGGGTGTAGAGTGTAGAGTGTAGGGTATAGAGTGTATGGTATAGAGTGTAGGGTGTAGGGTAAAGAGTGTATGGTATAGAGTGTAGAATGTAGGGTATAGAGTGCATGGTATAGAGTGTAGAGTGTAGGGTATTGAGTGTGGGGTATAGAGTGTAGAGTGTAGGGTATTGAGTGTAGGGTATAGAGTGTAGAGTGTAAGGTATATAGTGTAGGGTATAGAGTGTATGGTATAGAGTGTAGGGTATAGAGTGTAGGGTATAGAGTGTAGGGTATAGAGTGTATGGTATAGAGTGTAGGGTATAGAATGTAGAGTGTAGAGTGTAGGGTATAGAGTGTAAAGTGAAGGGTATAGAGTGTAGGGTATATAGTGTATGGTATAGAGTGTAGGGTGTAGGGTAAAGAGTGTAGGGTATAGAGTGTAGGGTATAGAGTGTAGAGTGTAAGGTATATAGTGTAGGGTATAGAGTGTATGGTATAGAGTGTAGGGTATAGAGTGTAGGGTATAGAGTGTAGAGTGTAGGGTATAGATTGTATGGTATAGAGTGTAGAGTATAGAGTGTAGAGTGTAGGGTATAGAGTGTAGAGTGTAGGGGATAGAGTGTATGGTATAGAGTGTAGAGTGTAGGGTATAGAGTGTAGGGTATAGAGTGTACATTGTAGGGTACAGAAAGTAGGGTATAGAGTGTAGAGTGTAGGGTATAGAGTGTATGGTATAGAGTGTAGAGTGTAGGGTATAGAGTGTAGGGTATAGAGTGTAGAGTGTGGGGTATAGAGTGTATGGTATAGAGTGTAGAGTGTAGAGTGTACGGTATAGAGTGTAGAGTGTAGGGTATAGAGTGTATAGTGTAGGTTGTAGAGCGTATGGTATAGAGTGTAGAGTGTAGGGTATAGAGTGTAGGGTATAGAGTGTTGGGAATAGAGTGTAGTGTATAGAGTGTAGGGTTTAGAGTGTATGGTATAGAGTGTAGGGTATGGAGTGTAGGGTATATAATGCAGAGTGTAGAGTGTAGGGTATAGAGTGTAGGGTATAGAGTGTATGGTATAGAGTGTAGGGTGTAGGGTAAAGAGTGTAGGGTATAGAGTGTAGAGTGTAGAGTGTAGGGTATAGAGTGTATGGTATAGAGTGTAGAGTATAGAGTGTAGAGTGTAGGGTATAGAGTGTAGAGTGTAAGGTATAGAGTGTATGGTAAAGAGTGTAGAGTGTAGGGTATAGAGTGTATGGTATAGAGTGTAGGGTGTAGAGTGTAGAGTGTAGGGTATAGAGTGTAGGGTATAGGGTGTATGGTATAGAGTGTAGGGTTTAGGGTATAGAGTGTAGAGTGTCGGGTATAGAGTGTATGGTATAGAGTGTAGAGTGTAGGGTATAGAGTGTAGGGTATAGAGTGAAGGGAATAGAGTGTATTGTGTAGGGTATAGAGTGTAGGGTGTAGAGTGTAGGGTATAGAGTGTATGTTATAGAATGTCGGGAATAGAGTGTAGAGTGTAGGGTATAGAGTGTAGGGTATAGAGTGTAGAGTGAAGGGTATAGAGTGTAGGGTATAGAGTGTATGGTATAGAGTGTAGGGTATAGAGTGTAGGGTATAGAGTGTAGGGTATAGAGTGTAGGGTATAGAATGTGAAGTGTAGAGTGTAGGGTATAGAGTGTAGGGTAATAAGTGTATGGTATAGAGTGTAGGGTGTAGGGTAAAGAGTGTAGGGTATAGAGTGTAGAGTGTAGAGTGTAGGGTATGGAGTGTAGAGTGTAGGGTATAGAGTGTATGGTATAGAGTGTAGAGTGTAGGGTATAGAGTGTAGGGTATAGAGTGTGGAGTGTAGGGTATAGAGTGTATGGTATAAAGTGTAGGGTATAGAGTGTAGGGTATAGAGTGTATGGTATAGAGTGTAGGGTGTAGGGTATAGAGTGTAGGGTATAGAGTGTAGAGTGTAGGGTATAGAGTGTAGGGTATAAAGTGTAGGGTATAGAGTGTAGGGTATAGAGTGTAGAGTGTAGGGTATAGAGTGTATGGTATAGAGTGTAGGGTATAGAGTGTAGAGTGTAGGGTATAGAGTGTAGAGTGTAGAGTGTAGGGTATAGCGTGTATGGTATAGAGAGTAGGGTGTAGGGTATAGAGTGTAGGGTATAGAGTGTAGTGTATAGAGTGTAGAGTGTAGGGTATAGAGTGTAGGGTATAGAGTGTAGGGTATAGAGTGTAGAGTGTAGGGTATAGAGTGTAGTGTATAGAGTGTAGAGTGTAGGGTATAGAGTGTAGGGTATAGAGTGTAGGGTATAGAGTGTAGAGTGTAGGGTATAGAGTGTATAGTATAGAGTGTAGGGTGTAGAGTATAGAGTGTATGGTATAGAGTGTAGAGTGTAGGGTATAGAGTGTAGGGTATAGATTGTAGGGTATAGAGTGTAGGGTGTAGAGTGTAGAGTGTAAGGTATAGAGTGTAGGGTATAGATTGTATGGTATAGCGTGTAGGGTGTAGGGTATAGAGTGTAGGGTATAGAGTGTAATGTGTAGGGTATAGAGTGTATGGTATCGAGTGTAGGGTGTAGAGTGTAGGGTATAGAGTGTATGGTATAGATTGTAGGGTGTAAGGTATAGAGTGTATGGTATAGAGTGTAGGGTATAGAGTGTAGGGTATAGAGTGTAGGGTGTAGAGTGTAGAGTGTAGGTTATAGAGTGTAGGGTATAAAGTGTATGGTATAGAGTGAAGGGTGTAGGGTATAGAGTGTAGGGTATAGAGTGTAGGGTGTAGAGTGTAGAGTGTAGGGTATAGAGTGTATGGTATAGAGTGTAGGGTGTAGGGTAAAGAGTGTATGGTATAGAGTGTAGAATGTAGGGTATAGAGTGCATGGTATAGAGTGTAGAGTGTAGGGTATTGAGTGTGGGGTATAGAGTGTAGAGTGTAGGGTATTGAGTGTAGGGTATAGAGTGTAGAGTGTAAGGTATATAGTGTAGGGTATAGAGTGTATGGTATAGAGTGTAGGGTATAGAGTGTAGGGTATAGAGTGTAGGGTATAGAGTGTATGGTATAGAGTGTAGGGTATAGAATGTAGAGTGTAGAGTGTAGGGTATAGAGTGTAAAGTGAAGGGTATAGAGTGTAGGGTATATAGTGTATGGTATAGAGTGTAGGGTGTAGGGTAAAGAGTGTAGGGTATAGAGTGTAGGGTATAGAGTGTAGAGTGTAAGGTATATAGTGTAGGGTATAGAGTGTATGGTATAGAGTGTAGGGTATAGAGTGTAGGGTATAGAGTGTAGAGTGTAGGGTATAGATTGTATGGTATAGAGTGTAGAGTATAGAGTGTAGAGTGTAGGGTATAGAGTGTAGAGTGTAGGGGATAGAGTGTATGGTATAGAGTGTAGAGTGTAGGGTATAGAGTGTAGGGTATAGAGTGTACATTGTAGGGTACAGAAAGTAGGGTATAGAGTGTAGAGTGTAGGGTATAGAGTGTATGGTATAGAGTGTAGAGTGTAGGGTATAGAGTGTAGGGTATAGAGTGTAGAGTGTGGGGTATAGAGTGTATGGTATAGAGTGTAGAGTGTAGAGTGTACGGTATAGAGTGTAGAGTGTAGGGTATAGAGTGTATAGTGTAGGTTGTAGAGCGTATGGTATAGAGTGTAGAGTGTAGGGTATAGAGTGTAGGGTATAGAGTGTTGGGAATAGAGTGTAGTGTATAGAGTGTAGGGTTTAGAGTGTATGGTATAGAGTGTAGGGTATGGAGTGTAGGGTATATAATGCAGAGTGTAGAGTGTAGGGTATAGAGTGTAGGGTATAGAGTGTATGGTATAGAGTGTAGGGTGTAGGGTAAAGAGTGTAGGGTATAGAGTGTAGAGTGTAGAGTGTAGGGTATAGAGTGTATGGTATAGAGTGTAGAGTATAGAGTGTAGAGTGTAGGGTATAGAGTGTAGAGTGTAAGGTATAGAGTGTATGGTAAAGAGTGTAGAGTGTAGGGTATAGAGTGTAGGGTATAGAGTGTAGGGTATAGAGTGTATGGTATAGAGTGTAGAGTGTAGGGTATTGAGTGTAGGGTATAGAGTGTAGGGTATAGAGTGTATGGTATAGAGTGTAGAGTGTAGGGTATAGATTGTATGGTATAGAGTGTAGAGTGTAGGGTATAGAGTGTAGGGTATAGAGTGTATGGTATAGAGTGTAGGGTATAGAGTGTAGGGTATAGAGTGTATGGTATAGAGTGTAGGGTATGGAGTGTAGAGTGTAGGGTATAGAGTGTATAGTGTATGGTATAGAGTGTAGAGTGTAGGGTATAGAGTGTAGGGCAGGGGTCGGGAACCTATGGCTCGCGAGCCAGATATGGCTCTTTTGATGGCCGTATCTGGCTCGCAGACAGGGGGCCCGGGGCCGGCAAGTCAGACGCCCCTGGTCACCGCACTATGTCCGCCTCCTGCTCCCGCACACTTCCGTCACTTACTTCCAGGGGCGGATTATCAGAGGGTCAATATGGGCGGTAGCCCAGGGCCCAGTGGTCTGGGGGGGCCCTGGGCTACCGCAGATTAACCCTCTGATAATCATTTGTGAATGCCGGCCCGTGCCGGCCGCCGCCGCTGGCGTTTATGTGCCCCCCGGACCCGGTGGGCGGAGAGAGGGGGCCGCATCGGGCCCCTTCTCATCTGCTCACCGGGCCCCTTGCAGCGCTGCGGCGGTTTCCTATTGATGTGCGGGCGCGCGCCCGCACATCAATAGTTAACAACAACAGCCGCCAGCCAATTGGAGGCTGGCGGCTGATGTCGGCCGCAGCGCACACGTCGCCGGCGTCTGACGTCATTGTCAGTCGCCGGCGAGTGTGCGCTGCTGCAGGGAGCTCGCCGCCTGGAGCGCGGACAGGTGAGGAGACTGCTTGTTTTTTTTGTTTTTTTTTTGGATCAGTTATCGGTGGACACACTGGGGGAGTGGGGGGCAATGCTGGAGGACACACTGGGGGGCAATGCTGGAGACACTGGGGCAGATTGGAGGACACACTGGGGGCAATGCTGGAGACACTGGGGCAGATTGGAGGACACACTAAGCGGGCAAAGCTGGAGACAGTAGGGCAGATTGGAGGACACACTGGGGGCAATGCTGGAGACAGTGAGGCAGATTGGAGGACACACTGGGGGCAATGCTGGAGACAGTGGGGCAGATTGGAGGACACACTGGGGGCAGATTGCTGGAGGACACACTGGGGGCAGATTGCTGGAGACACTGGGGGCAGATTGCTGGAGACACTGGGGGCAGATTGCTGGAGACACTGGGGCAGATTGCTGGAGACACTGGGGCAGATTGCTGGAGACACTGGGGCAGATTGCTGGAGACACTGGGGCAGATGATTGCTGGACACACTGGGGCAATGCTGGATACACTGGGGCAATGCTGGAGACACTGGGCCAGATTGCTGGACACACTGGTGGTAATATGCTGGACACACTGGGGCAGATTGCTGGACACACTGTCTGGGGGCAATATGCTGGACATACTGGGGCAGATTGCTGGACACACTGGGGGTAATATGCTGGACACACTGGGGGTAATATGCTGGACACACTGGGGGCAGGACTGGAGGCATGGGCAGAATGTAGACACGGGGCATGATTGGAGACATGGGGCAGGATGGATGCAATAATAAAATAGACAATTGACATAACTGACAATGCGTTGTGTGACATGTCCAACATTCCAGCTTCTTTCTTCTGTGAATGCCTCAAAGCTGGCATTCTCTCAACATCAGGTGGGAAGAATGCCAGCTTCCAGTCATGCGCAGGAAAAAGAAGAAGCCAGACTGCTGGACTGATGTCATGCATCGCAAGCTCACAATGTAAGTTATTTATTTAATTTTTTACTGCTAATTACCATTGTTTCAGTCCAGTTGTGGCTTTATACAGCAGGGAGGAGCATTCCTTGCTGTACTAAGTGAACATTGGAGCGATTGATCGGTCAATGGCCCTTTAAACATATTGTACGGCTCTCGCGGAATTATATTTCAAAATATGTGGCGTTTACGGCTCTCTTAGCCAAAAAGGTTCCTGACCCCTGGTGTAGGGTATAGAGTGTAGGGTATAGAATGTAGGGTATAGAGTGTAGAGTGTAGGGTATAGAGTGTAGGGTATAGAGTGTATGGTATAGAGTGTAGAGTGTAGGGTATAGAGTGTAGGGTATGGAGTGTAGAGTGTAGGGTATAGAGTGTAGGGTATAGAGTGTATAGTATAGAGTGTGGAGTGTAGAATGTACGGTATAGAGTGTAGAGTGTAGGGTATAGAGTGTAGAGTGTAGGGTATAGAGTGTATGCTATAGAGTGTAGAGTATAGGGTATAGAGTGTAGGGTATAGAGTGTAGGGAATAGAGTATAGAGTGTAGGGTATAGAGTGTAGGGTGTAGAGTGTAGGGTATAGAGTGTATGGTATAGAATTTAGAGTGTAAGGTATAGAGTGTAGGGTATAGAGTGTAGAGTGCAGAGTGTAGGGTATAGAGTGTAGGGTACAGATTGTATGGTACAGAGTGCAGGGTGTAGGGTATAGAGTGTAGAGTGTAAGGTATATAGTGTAGGGTATAGAGTGTATGGTATAGAGTGTAGGGTATAGAGTGTAGGGTATAGAGTGTATGGTATAGAGTGTAGGGTATAGAATGTAGAGTGTAGAGTGTAGGGTATAGAGTGTAAAGTGAAGGGTATAGAGTGTAGGGTATATAGTGTATGGTATAGAGTGTAGGGTGTAGGGTAAAGAGTGTAGGGTATAGAGTGTAGGGTATAGAGTGTAGAGTGTAAGGTATATAGTGTAGGGTATAGAGTGTATGGTATAGAGTGTAGGGTATAGAGTGTAGAGTGTAGAGTGTAGGGCATAGATTGTATGGTATAGAGTGTAGAGTATAGAGTGTAGAGTGTAGGGTATAGAGTGTAGAGTGTAGGGGATAGAGTGTATGGTATAGAGTGTAGAGTGTAGGGTATAGAGTGTAGGGTATAGAGTGTAGAGTGTGGGGTATAGAGTGTATGGTATAGAGTGTAGAGTGTAGAGTGTACGGTATAGAGTGTAGAGTGTAGGGTATAGAGTGTAGAGTGTAGGTTGTAGAGCGTATGGTATAGAGTGTAGAGTGTAGGGTATAGAGTGTAGGGTATAGAGTGTTGGGAATAGAGTGTAGGGTATAGAGTGTAGGGTATAGAGTGTATGGTATAGAGTGTAGGGTATGGAGTGTAGGGTATATAATGCAGAGTGTAGAGTGTAGGGTATAGAGTGTAGGGTATAGAGTGTATGGTATAGAGTGTAGGGTGTAGGGTAAAGAGTGTAGGGTATAGAGTGTAGAGTGTAGAGTGTAGGGTATAGAGTGTATGGTATAGAGTGTAGAGTATAGAGTGTAGAGTGTAGGGTATAGAGTGTAGAGTGTAGGGTATAGAGTGTATGGTAAAGAGTGTAGAGTGTAGGGTATAGAGTGTAGGGTATAGAGTGTAGGGTATAGAGTGTAGGATATAGAGTGTATGGTATAGAATGTAGAGTGTAGGGTATTGAGTGTAGGGTATAGAGTTTAGGGTATAGAGTGTATGGTATAGAGTGTAGACTGTAGGGTATAGAGTGTAGGATATAGAGTGTAGAGTGTAGGGTATAGAGTGTATGGTATAGAGTTTAGAGTTTAGAGTGTACGGTATAGAGTGTAGAGTGTAGGGTATAGAGTGTAGGGTATAGATTGTATGGTATAGAGTGTAGAGTGTAGGGTATAGAGTGTAGGGTATAGAGTGTATGGTATAGAGTGTAGGGTATAGAGTGTAGGGTATAGAGTGTATGGTATAGAGTGTAGGGTATGGAGTGTAGAGTGTAGGGCATAGAGTGTAGAGTGTAGGGTATAGAGTGTATGGTATAGAGTGTAGAGTGTAGGGTATAGAGTGTAGGGTATAGAGTGTAGGGTATAGAATGTAGGGTATAGAGTGTAGAGTGTAGGGTATAGAGTGTATGGTATAGAGTGTAGAGTGTAGGGTATAGAGTGTAGGGTATGGAGTGTAGAGTGTAGGGTATAGAGTGTATGGTATAGAGTGTAGGGTATAGAGTGTAGGGTGTAGAGTGTATGGTATAGAGTGTAGGGTATAGAGTGTAGGGTATAGAGTGTAGGGTATAGAGTGTAGAGTGTAGGGTATAGAGTGTAGGGTATAGAGTGTAGGGTATAGAGTGTAGGGTATAGAGTGTAGAGTGTAGGGTATAAAGTGTATGGTATAGAGTGTAGGGTATAGAGTGTAGAGTGTAGGGTATAGAGTGTAGAGTGTAGGGTATAGAGTGTATGGTATAGAGTGTAGGGTGTAGGGTATAGAGTGTAGGGTATAGAGTGTAGGGTATAGAGTGTAGAGTGTAGGTATAAAGTGTAGGGTATAGAGTGTAGGGTATAGAGTGTAGGGTATAGAGTGTAGGGTATAGAGTGTAGAGTGTAGGGTATAGAGTGTATGGTATAGAGTGTAGGGTGTAGAGTATAGAGTGTATGGTATAGATTGTAGAGTGTATGGTATAGAGTGTCGGGTATAGAGTGCATGGTATAGAGTGTAGGGTATAGAGTGTATAGTGTAGGGTATAGAGTGTAGGGTATAGATTGTAGGGTATAGTTTGTAGTGTGTACAGTGTAGGGTGTAGAGTGTAGAGTGTAGGGTATAGAGTGTAGGGTATAGATTGTATGGTATAGAGTGTAGGGTGTAGGGTATAGAGTGTAGGGTATAGAGTGTAGAGTGTAGGGTATAGAGTGTATGGTATCGAGTGTAGGGTGTAGAGTGTAGGTTATAGAGTGTATGGTATAGAGTGTAGGGTGTAAGGTATAGAGTGTATGGTATAGAGTGTAGGGTATAGAGTGTAGGGTATAGAGTGCAGGGTGTAGAGTTTAGGGTATAGAGTGTAGGGTATAGAGTGTATGGTAAAGAGTGTAGGGGGTAGGGTATAGAGTGTAGGGTATAGAGTGTGGAGTGTAGGGTATAGAGTGTATGGTATAGAATGTAGGGTATAGAGTGTAGAGTATAGAGTGTATGGTATAGAGTGTCGGGTATAGAGTGCATGGTATAGAGTGTAGGGTATAGAGTGTATAGTGTAGGGTATAGAGTGTAGGGTATAGATTGTAGGGTATAGTTTGTAGTGTGTACAGTGTAGGATATAGAGTGTAGGGTATAGAGTGTAGAGTGTAGGGTATAGAGTGTATGGTATCGAGTGTAGGGTGTAGAGTGTAGGGTATAGAGTGTATGGTATAGAGTGTAGGGTGTAAGGTATAGAGTGTATGGTATAGAGTGTAGGGTATAGAGTGTAGGGTATAGAGTGCAGGGTGTAGAGTTTAGGGTATAGAGTGTAGGGTATAGAGTGTATGGTAAAGAGTGTAGGGTGTAGGGTATAGAGTGTAGGGTATAGAGTGTGGAGTGTAGGGTATAGAGTGTATGGTATAGAATGTAGGGTATAGAGTGTAGAGTATAGAGTGTATGGTATAGAGTGTAGGGTGTAGGGTATAGAGTGTAGGGTATAGAGTGTAGGGTATAGAGTGTAGAGTGTAGGGTATAGAGTGTATGGTATAGAGTGTAGGGTGTAGAGTGTAGAGTGTAGGGTATAGAGTGTAGGGTATAGGGTGTATGGTATAGAGTGTAGGGTGTAGGGTATAGAGTGTAGAGTGTCGGGTATAGAGTGTATGGTATAGAGTGTAGAGTGTAGGGTATAGAGTGTAGGTTATAAAGTGAAGGGAATAGAGTGTAGAGTGTAGGGTATAGAGTGTAGGGTGTAGAGTGTAGAGTGTAGGGTATAGAGTGTAGGGTATAGAGTGTATGGTATAGAGTGTAGGGTATAGAGTTTAGGGTATAGAGTGTAGGGTATAGAGTGTATGGTACAGAGTGTAGGGTATAGAGTGTAGGGTATAGAATGTAGGGTGTAGAGTGTAGGGTATAGAGTATAGGGTAATAAGTGTATGGTATAGAGTGTAGGGTGTAGGGTAAAGAGTGTAGGGTATAGAGTGTAGAGTGTAGGGTATAGAGTGTATGGTATAGAGTGTAGAGTGTAGAATGTAGGGTATAGAGTGTAGAGTGTAGGGTATAGAGTGTATGGTATAGAGTGTAGAGTGTAGGGTATAGAGTGTCGGGTATAGAGTGTAGGGCATAGAGTGTATGGTATAAAGTGTAGAGTGTAGGGTATAGAGTGTAGGGTATAGAGTGTATGGTATAGAGTGTAGAGTGTAGGGTATAGAGTGTAGGGTATAGAGTGTAGAGTGTAGGGTATAGAGTGTAGGGTATGGAGTGTATGGTATAGAGTGTAGAGTGTAGAGTGTACGGTATAGAGTGTAGAGTGTAGGGTATAGAGTGTAGAGTGTAGAGTGTAGGGTATAGAGTGTAGGGTATAGAGTGTAGAGTGTAGGGTATAGAGTGTAGGGTATAGAGTGTAGGGTATAGAGTGTAGAGTGTAGGGTATAGAGTGTATGGTATAGAGTGTAGGGTGTAGAGTATAGAGTGTATGGTATAGATTGTAGAGTGTAGGGTATAGAGTGTCGGGTATAGAGTGCATGGTATAGAGTGTAGGGTATAGTGTAGGGTATAGAGTGTAGGGTATAGATTGTAGGGTATAGATTGTAGTGTGTACAGTGTAGGGTGTAGAGTGTAGAGTGTAGGGTATAGAGTGTAGGGTATAGATTGTATGGTATAGAGTGTAGGGTGTAGGGTATAGAGTGTAGGGTATAGAGTGTAGAGTGTAGGGTATAGAGTGTATGGTATCGAGTGTAGGGTGTAGAGTGTAGGGTATAGAGTGTATGGTATAGAGTGTAGGGTGTAAGGTATAGAGTGTATGGTATAGAGTGTAGGGTATAGAGTGTAGGGTATAGAGTGTAGGGTGTAGAGTGTAGGGTATAGAGTGTAGGGTATAGAGTGTATGGTAAAGAGTGTAGGGTGTAGGGTATAGAGTGTAGGGTATAGAGTGTGGAGTGTAGGGTATAGAGTGTATGGTATAGAATGTAGGGTATAGAGTGTAGAGTATAGAGTGTATGGTATAGAGTGTAGGGTGTAGGGTATAGAGTGTAGGGTATAGAGTGTAGGGTATAGAGTGTAGAGTGTAGGGTATAGAGTGTATGGTATAGAGTGTAGGGTGTAGAGTGTAGAGTGTAGGGTATAGAGTGTAGGATATAGGGTGTATGGTATAGAGTGTAGGGTGTAGGGTATAGAGTGTAGAGTGTCGGGTATAGAGTGTATGGTATAGAGTGTAGGGTGTAGAGTGTAGAGTGTAGGGTATAGGGTGTATGGTATAGAGTGTAGGGTGTAGTGTATAGAGTGTAGAGTGTAGGGTACAGAGTGTAGGTTATAGAGTGAAGGGAATAGAGTGTAGAGTGTAGAGTGTAGGGTATAGAGTGTAGGGTGTAGAGTGTAGAGTGTAGGGTATAGAGTGTAGGGTATAGAGTGTATGGTATAGAGTGTAGGGTATAGAGTGTAGGGTATAGAGTGTAGGGTATAGAGTGTATGGTATAGAGTGTAGGGTATAGAGTGTAGGGTATAGAATGTAGGGTGTAGAGTGTAGGGTATAGAGTGTAGGGTAATAAGTGTATGGTATAGAGTGTAGGGTGTAGGGTAAAGAGTGTAGGGTATAGAGTGTATGGTATAGAGTGTAGAGTGTAGAATGTAGGGTATAGAGTGTAGAGTGTAGGGTATAGAGTGTATGGTATAGAGTGTAGAGTGCAGGGTATAGAGTGTAGGGTATAGAGTGTAGGGCATAGAGTGTATGGTATAAAGTGTAGAGTGTAGGGTATAGAGTGTAGGGTATAGAGTGTATGGTATAGAGTGTAGAGTGTAGGGTATAGAGTGTAGGGTATAGAGTGTAGAGTGTAGGGTATAGAGTGTAGGGTATAGAGTGTATGGTATAGAGTGTAGAGTGTAGAGTGTACGGTATAGAGTGTAGAGTGTAGGGTATAGAGTGTAGAGTGTAGGGTATAGAGTGTAGGGTATAGAGTGTATGGTATAGAGTGTAGAGTGTAGAGTGTACGGTATAGAGTGTAGAGTGTATGGTATAGAGTGTAGAGTGTAGGGTATAGAGTGTAGGGTATAGAGTGTAGGGAATAGAGTGTAGAGTGTAGAGTGTAGGGTATAGAGTGTAGGGTGTAGAGTGTAGGGTATAGAGTGTATGGTATAGAATGTAGGGTGTAAGGTGTAGAGTGTAGGGCATAGAGTGTAAGGTATAGAGTGTAGGGTGTAGAGTGTAGGGTATAGAGTGTAGGGTATAGAGTGTATGGTACAGAGTGTAGGGTGTAGGGTATATAGTATAGGGTATAGAGTGTGGAGTGTAGGGTATAGAGTGTATGGTATAGAGTGTATGGTATAGAGTGTAGGGTATAGAGTGTATGGTATAGAGTGTACGGTGTAGGGTATAGAGTGTAGGGTATAGAGTGTAGAGTGTAGGGTATAGAGTGTAGGGTATAGAGTGTAGAGTGTAGAGTGTAGGGTATAGAGTGTATGGTATAGAGTGTAGGGTATAGAGTGTAGAGTGTAGGGAATAGAGTGTATAGTATAGAGTGTAGGGTGTAGAGTATAGAGTGTAGGGTATAGAGTGTAGGGTATAGAGTGTAGAGTGTAGGGTATAGAGTGTAGGGTATAGAGTGTAGGGTATAGAGTGTAGGGTATAGAGTGTAGAGTGTAGTGTATAAAGTGTATGGTATAGAGTGTAAGGTGTAGAGTATAGAGTGTATGGTATAGAGTGTAGAGTGTAGGGTATAGAGTGTAGGGTATAGAGTGCATGGTATAGAGTTTAGGGTATAGAGTGTATAGTGTAGGGTATAGAGTGTAGGGTATAGATTGTAGGGTATAGAATGTAGGGTGTAGAGTGTAGAGTGTAGGGTATAGATTGTAGAGTGTAGGGTATAGAGTGTATGGTATCGAGTGTAGGGTATAGAGTATAGGGTATAGAGTGTAGGGTGTAGAGTGTAGAGTGTAGGGTATAGAGTGTAGGGTATAGAGTGTATGGAATAGAGTGTAGGGTGTAGGGTATAGAGTGTGGAGTGTAGTGTATAGAGTGTAAGGTATAGAGTGTAGGGTATAGAGTGTAGGGTGTAGGGTATAGAGTGTAGGGTATAGAGTGTGGAGTGTAGGGTATAGAGTGTATGGTATAGAGTGTAAGGTATAGAGTGTAGGGTATAGAGTGTAGGGTGTAGGGTATAGAGTGTAGGGTGTAGGGTATAGAGTGTAGGGTATAGAGTGTAGGGTATAGAGTGTAGAGTGTAGGGTATAGATTGTAGGGTATAGAGTGTAGAGTGTAGGGTATATAGTGTATGGTATAGAGTGTAGGGTGTAGAGTGTAGAGTGTAGGGTATAGAGTGTAGGGTATAGGGTGTATGGTATAGAGTGTAGGGAGTAGGGTATAGAATGTAGGGTATAGAGTGTAGAGTGTAGGGAATAGAGTGTATGGTATAGAGTGTAGGGTGTATGGTATAGAGTGTATGGTATAGAGTGTAGGGTATAGAGTGTAGAGTGTAGAGTGTAGGGTATAGAGTATAGAGTGTAGGGTATAGAGTGTAGAGTGTAGGGTATAGAGTGTAGAGTGTAGAGTGTAGGGTATAGAGAGTATGGTATAGAGTGTAGGGTGTAGGGTATATAGTGTAGGGTATAGAGTGTAGGGTATAGAGTGTAGAGTGTAGGGTATAGAGTGTATGGTATAGAGTGTAGGGTGTAGAGTATAGAGTGTATGGTATAGAGTGTAGAGTGTAGGGTATAGAGTGTAGGGTATAGAGTGTAGAGTGTAGGGTATAGAGTGTATGGTATAGAGTGTAGAGTGTAGGGTATAGAGTGTAGGGTATAGAGTGTATGGTATAAAGTGTAGAGTGTAGGGTATAGAGTGTAGGTTATAGAGTGTATGGTATAGAGTGTAGAGTGTAGGGTATAGAGTGTAGGGTATAGAGTGTAGAGTGTAGGGTATAGAGTGTAGGGTATAGAGTGTATGGTATAGAGTGTAGAGTGTACGGTATAGAGTGTAGAGTGTAGGGTATAGAGTGTAGAGTGTAGGGTATAGAGTGTAGGGTATAGAGTGTATGGTATAGAGTGTAGAGTGTAGAGTGTACGGTATAGAGTGTAGAGTGTATGGTATAGAGTGTAGAGTGTAGGGTATAGAGTGTAGGGTATAGAGTGTAGGGAATAGAGTGTAGAGTGTAGAGTGTAGAGTGTAGGGTATAGAGTGTAGGGTGTAGAGTGTAGGGTATAGAGTGTATGGTATAGAATGTAGGGTGTAAGGTGTAGAGTGTAGGGCATAGAGTGTAAGGTATAGAGTGTAGGGTGTAGAGTGTAGGGTATAGAGTGTAGGGTATAGAGTGTATGGTACAGAGTGTAGGGTGTAGGGTATAGAGTATAGGGTATAGAGTGTGGAGTGTAGGGTATAGAGTGTATGGTATAGAGTGTATGGTATAGAGTGTAGGGTATAGAGTGTATGGTATAGAGTGTACGGTGTAGGGTATAGAGTGTAGGGTATAGAGTGTAGAGTGTAGGGTATAGAGTGTAGGGTATAGAGTGTAGAGTGTAGGGTATAGAGTGTATGGTATAGAGTGTAGGGTATAGAGTGTAGAGTGTAGGGTATAGAGTGTATAGTATAGAGTGTAGGGTGTAGGGTATAGAGTGTAGGGTATAGAGTGTAGGGTATAGAGTGTAGAGTGTAGGGTATAGAGTGTAGTGTATAGAGTGTAGGGTATAGAGTGTAGGGTATAGAGTGTAGAGTGTAGTGTATAAAGTGTATGGTATAGAGTGTAAGGTGTAGAGTATAGAGTGTATGGTATAGAGTGTAGCGTGTAGGGTATAGAGTGTAGGGTATAGAGTGCATGGTATAGAGTTTAGGGTATAGAGTGTATAGTGTAGGGTATAGAGTGTAGGGTATAGATTGTAGGGTATAGAATGTAGGGTGTAGAGTGTAGAGTGTAGGGTATAGATTGTAGAGTGTAGGGTATAGAGTGTATGGTATCGAGTGTAGGGTGTAAGGTATAGAGTGTATGGTATAGAGTGTAGGGTATAGAGTATAGGGTATAGAGTGTAGGGTGTAGAGTGTAGAGTGTAGGGTATAGAGTGTAGGGTATAGAGTGTGTGGAATAGAGTGTAGGGTGTAGGGTATAGAGTGTGGAGTGTAGTGTATAGAGTGTAAGGTATAGAGTGTAGGGTATAGAGTGTAGGGTGTAGGGTATAGAGTGTAGGGTATAGAGTGTGGAGTGTAGGGTATAGAGTGTAGGGTATAGAGTGTAGGGTGTAGGGTATAGAGTGTAGGGTATAGAGTGTAGGGTATAGAGTGTAGAGTGTAGGGTATAGAGTGTAGGGTATAGATTGTAGGGTATAGAGTGTAGAGTGTAGGGTATATAGTGTATGGTATAGAGTGTAGGGTGTAGAGTGTAGAGTGTAGGGTATAGAGTGTAGGGTATAGGGTGTATGGTATAGAGTGTAGGGAGTAGGGTATAGAATGTAGGGTATAGAGTGTAGAGTGTAGGGAATAGAGTGTATGGTATAGAGTGTAGGGTGTATGGTATAGAGTGTATGGTATAGAGTGTAGGGTATAGAGTGTAGAGTGTAGAGTGTAGGGTATAGAGTATAGAGTGTAGGGTATAGAGTGTAGAGTGTAGGGTATAGAGTGTAGAGTGTAGAGTGTAGGGTATAGAGAGTATGGTATAGAGTGTAGGGTGTAGGGTATATAGTGTAGGGTATAGAGTGTAGGGTATAGAGTGTAGAGTGTAGGGTATAGAGTGTATGGTATAGAGTGTAGGGTGTAGAGTATAGAGTGTATGGTATAGAGTGTAGAGTGTAGGGTATAGAGTGTAGGGTATAGAGTGTAGAGTGTAGGGTATAGAGTGTATGGTATAGAGTGTAGAGTGTAGGGTATAGAGTGTAGGGTATAGAGTGTAGAGTGTAGGGTATAGAGTGTATGGTATCGAGTGTAGGGTGTAGAGTGTAGGGTATAGAGTGTATGCTATAGAGTGTAGGGTGTGATATAGATGGGATAGACTCTGTGCAGTGTTGTTATTTTGGTCATTTTGGATTGGCAGTACATTATATGAAGCTGTATTTTGTATTAAGGCCGTGGTTTTTGTGGTTTGGCCTTAAAGTGCTTTCAGAGTGTTAGTGGACACTGCTGCAGTTTGTGTTATATAGAGTTGTGTTAATACCTTCCTTGGGTCCTGGGGTAAGGCTAAGTACAGCATAGTCCTTGCAGATACTGGGCTGTGTGCACAGATCCAACAGTCCAGCAGTTTTTGTCCTTCCACGTCTTTTATAAGAAAAGCAAGATGTTGAATAAGTTTGTTTATCCAGTGTCTCTGTAAGGTGCAAACATCCTATCACTGCCAGCAAGGTGATTAGGACAACAGTCATTCTGCTGGTGAAAAGATCTTTTTGCAGTGACTGGCAAGGATCCAGGTGGGCTTTCCCTCAAGTTTCACTGAGGTGAATGTGGTCAGCTGGACTTAAACCGTGGATCTAGGCTCCTTCTCACGTGTCTGTGTATGACCACCAATCACCTGGATTCAGCTGATGTACATATGTGTATGACCACCAATCACCTGGATTCAGCTGATGTACATCTGTGTATGACCACCAATCACCTGGATTCAGCTGATATACGTCTGCACTGGCATTAGGATCTGGAATGGATGAAAACACATGTTTATGCACCACATTAAGTCTTTTCTGTAAGGCCTGGACATGGGCTGTCATAGCACCGTGTTGCTTTTGTAGCACCTGTGGGAAGTACAGACCAGCCTCTGGCAAACTACTAAACAGGACTTCAAAAGCAACACGGTGCTATGACAGCCCATGTCCAGGCCTTGCAGAAAAGACTTAATGTGGTGCATAAACATGTGTTTTCATCCATTCCAGATCCTAATGCCAGTGCAGACGTATATCAGCTGAATCCAGGTGATTGGTGGTCATACACAGATGTACATCAGCTGAATCCAGGTGATTGGTGGTCATACACAGATGTACATCAGCTGAATCCAGGTGATTGGTGGTCATACACAGACACGTGAGAAGGAGTCTAGATCCACGGTTTAAGTCCAGCTGACCACATTCACCTCAGGGAAACTTGAGGGAAAGCCCACCTGGATCCTTGCCAGTCACTGCAAAAAGATCTTTTCACCAGCAGAATGACTGTTGTCCTAATCACCTTGCTGGCAGTGATAGGATGTTTGCACCTTACAGAGACACTGGATAAACAAACTTATTCAACATCTTGCTTTTCTTATAAAAGACGTGGAAGGACAAAAACTGCTGGACTGTTGGATCTGTGCACACAGCCCAGTATCTGCAAGGACTATGCTGTACTTAGCCTTACCCCAGGACCCAAGGAAGGTATTAACACCACACTGCATGCACAAGTGAGACTTGGACTCAGATTTTCGTGGTTCCTTAAGGCTCTTAATGAGACTAATACAATATAGAGACTCCTTTTTAAATCCAGCCAATTGGCTTAGCGGCCTAGCGGGATGGATTATTTTTGGTGTTTTACAGACTTGTATGCAAATTTTGTTGCTTTGCTTATTGTTTTATGTAGCCATAAAAGCGCTAATATATATATTACCTAAGCTATGGAATAATGTATGTGTAGAAAAAAATCTAAGGCTGAACCTTCTGTAGTATATCATAGGCCCCGTATGGCCACTGTTGACGGGGGAGGTGAGTGTCCACACTGAGGGTGGATGGGTGAAGCAGGTAGGAAGTCCCCTTGTGGGTGTTAGACCCATGAGACAGTAGCTCCTTTGTGGACATCAGCTGACCCCGTAGCAGAGGTTATACCATTTACAAAAGGGGGAAATTGATATAGAAGGGTTAATAGTTTGCCTTTAAGTGCCTCTTTCCTCAAAGTGTTAGAATTACTAGAATCTGTTGACTCAGTAGTCTGACGGTCTCCTCTTCAAGGAGACTGTACTTCTTATCATGTATGTTCTCAAGAGTCAGTACAACATATTCTGGGTTATGGTAAATAAAGTATGACCCTGGGTGATGGTGGGGGCTACATGAGTTACATTGAAATGCATTATGTGTAAATGGTATAAAATATTGCTTCTTGCTCTATTACTTCAGATAAAAGTGACTTGCTCACAGGATATGTGTGAGGTGTCTTTTTGTCTCCAAGCGCGCTTGTAAAATGATGGGCGTAACTCCACAATTTGGCCCTCACTGGTGATCTGTCAGCTGACATTTGGGTCAGAACGAAAAACAGCTACGACAGGTGTAAGGTATAGAGTGTATGGTATAGAGTGTAGGGTATAGAGTGTATGGTATAGAGTGTAGGGTGTAAGGTATAGAGTGTAGGGTATAGAGTGTAGGGTATAGAGTGTATGGTATAGAGTGTACGGTGTAGGGTAAAGAGTGTAGGGTATAGAGTGTAGAGTGTAGGGTATAGAGTGTATGGTATAGAGTGTAGAGTATAGAGTGTAGAGTGTAGGGTATAGAGTGTAGAGTGTAGGGTATAGAGTGTATGGTATAGAGTGTAGAGTGTAGGGTATAGAGTGTAGGGTATAGAGTGTAGGGTATAGAGTGTATGGTATAGAGTGTAGAGTGTAGGGTATAGACTGTAGGGTATAGAGTGTATGTTATAGAGTGTAGGGTATAGAGTGTAGGGTATAGAGTGTATGGTATAGAGTGTAGAGTGTAGGGTATAGAGTGCAGGGTATAGAGTGTATGGTATAGAGTGTAGAGTGTAAGGTATAGAGTGTAGGGTATAGAGTGTAGAGTGTAGGGTATAGAGTGTAGGGTATAGAGTGTATGGTATAGAGTGTAGAGTGTAGAGTGTACGGTATAGAGTGTAGAGTGTAGGGTATAGAGTGTAGAGTGTAGGGTATAGAGTGTAGGGTATAGAGTGTATGGTATGAAGTGTAGAGTGTAGAGTGTACGGTATAGAGTGTAGAGTGTATGGTATAGAGTGTAGAGTGTAGGGTATAGAGTGTAGGGTATAGAGTGTAGGGAATAGAGTGCAGAGTGTAGAGTGTAGGGTATAGAGTGTAGGGTGTAGAGTGTAGGGTATAGAGTGTATGGTATAGAATGTAGGGTGTAAGGTATAGAGTGTAGGGCATAGAGTGTAGGGTATAGAGTGTAGGGTGTAGAGTGTAGGGTATAGAGTGTAGGGTATAGAATGTATGGTACAGAGTGTAGGGTGTAGGGTATAGAGTGTAGGGTATAGAGTGTGGAGTGTATGGTATAGAGTGTATGGTATAGAGTGTAGGGTATAGAGTGTAGGGTATAGAGTGTATGGTATAGAGTGTACGGTGTAGGGTATAGAGTGTAGGGTATAGAGTGTAGGGTATAGAGTGTAGAGTGTAGGGTTTAGAGTGTAGGCTATAAAGTGTAGGGTATAGAGTGTAGGGTATAGAGTGTAGAGTGTAGGGTATAGAGTGTATGGTATAGAGTGTAGGGTATAGAGTGTAGAGTGTAGGGTATAGAGTGTATGGTATAGAGTGTAGGGTGTAGGGTATAGAGTGTAGGGTATAGAGTGTAGGGTATAGAGTGTAGAGTGTAGGGTATAGAGTGTAGGGTATAGAGTGTAGGGTATAGAGTGTAGAGTGTAGGGTATAGAGTGTATGGTATAGAGTGTAGGGTGTAGAGTATAGAGTGTATGGTATAGAGTGTAGGGTGTAGGGTATAGAGTGTAGGGTATAGAGTGTAGGGTATAGAGTGTAGAGTGTAGGGTATAGAGTGTAGGGTATAGAGTGTAGGGTATAGAGTGTAGAGTGTAGGGTATAGAGTGTATGGTATAGAGTGTAGGGTGTAGAATATAGAGTGTATGGTATAAAGTGTAGAGTGTAGGTTATAGAGTGTAGGGTATAGAGTGCATGGTATAGAGTGTAGGGTATAGAGTGTATAGTGTAGGGTATAGAGTGTAGGGTATAGATTGTAGGGTATAGAGTGTAGAGTGTAGAGTGTAGGGTATAGAGTGTAGAGTGTAGGGTATAGAGTGTATAGTATCGAGTGTAGGGTGTAAGGGATAGAGTGTATGGTATAGAGTGTAGGGTATAGAGTGTAGGGTATAGAGTGTAGGGAGTAGAGTGTAGAGTGTAGGGTATAGAGTGTAGGGTACAGATTGTATGGAATAGAGTGTAGGGTGTAGGGTATAGAGTGTATGGTATAGAGTGTAGGGTATAGAGTGTAGGGTGTAGGGTATAGAGTGTAGGGTATAGAGTGTGGAGTGTAGGGTATAGAGTGTAGGGTATAGAGTGTGGGGTATAGAGTGTAGAGTGTAGGGTATAGAATGTAGGGTATAGAGTGTAGAGTGTAGGGTATAGAGTGTAGGGTATAGAGTGTATGGTATAGAGTGTAGGGTATAGAGTGTAGGGTATAGAGTGTATGGTATAGAGTGTAGGGTATAGAGTGTAGGGTATAGAGTGTAAGGTATAGAGTGCAGGGTATAGAATGTAGAGTGTAGGGTATAGAGTGTAGGGTATAGAGTGCATGGTATAGAGTGTAGGGTATAGAGTGTATATGTCGGGGTCGTCACGACAATACTATGCCCTGCTGCAGCCCAGGATCACTGACAGCGGTAACAACACAGGTTTCCCATCAAAAAACAACACGGAGCCTCGCGCTCGACGTGTTATGAATAAAGAGCCTCGCGCTCGATATCCTGTCCCTAACCCCTGAACACCCGTGATTAACAGTCTACCCTGTCACGATATTCTAACCAGTCGGGAGGCGGTCTCCTAGTGAGAGCCCTCCACAGAAAAACAGGTGGTCCCCTCTCGGGACGTCTTAATTACCTAGTTGATACAATATCACAGAGGCTGCGTCTCCTGTCCCTTCTCTCAGCCGCCCCCAATCCACAAACTTCCTCAATCTTTCACTCTATCACTAATAGGCAACAGTCACGGGTAGGGTGGTTGAATGGAGTACAATGACCGGTGGAGGAGGTGTGGTGTACACGAGGATGCGCAGAGTGCGACGTCTCTCAGTTGCTGGTTCGAAGCGTGGCACGGGATCGCGCTCGGTCTCACCACTCGACCGGTCACTCCCCAGACCCAAGGAGACCACAGACTAACCAATAACGGCTGAAACACTAGCAAGTGTGACACATACATAGTATGTGATCTCCACTTACCGTGTTTGGAGGGTGATCAGTCCTCGAGGTCAGCCACTACGGGTGTCGTCCACGGACGTCCAGGCATGGGTCCAGGGGGTCTCGGATCGCGGCCACGCCCCACGTTGGTTGCGCCAAATTGTCGGGGTCGTCACGACAATACCCTTCCTTCACCAGTCATTCCAAATCAGATTAGAAGCAGTGGTACCGGAGTGAAGAATGAGTCAGACAAAATGCTGGTTCAAACTCATTGCCTGCTTATGCTTCCACACGTAGTGGTAACCTCACAGCAACTGAACTCTTTATTTCATATACACAACATTATATGATCTATTGGGGGAAGGTGTGCAGAGGGCAGGGTTAGGCGGGGTTTAAGCAATGTATCTAGTATTCAGTCCCTCTGGTTGGCCTGACATCTTCTGATGAATCTTTCTTTGTCCACATCTTGTTAAGTTTTGATTTCCAGAGAAATGACACTTTAGCTTCAGAAACGAAAGTAGATTCTTGGCAAGTACAAAAACTAAGGCAAAGGTGAATACTGGCAGCCATCTTAAATACAGTTAAATTTGCATTGGCAAGTATGAAGGGAAAAACTTATTGTTTCACAGCATAAGAATATATAAAAGTACAAAAGTGTATTAAGACATATATTTTTACCTTGACAATCCCCCCTAAACACTAAGTTTTTCCCTAAAAAGAAAGTTCCTTCGAGACTGTCCATGTGATGGGGAAAGGGGAGGTGGATTTCTTCATCCAGACACCTCAGAAGCTCTCCCCTTGCGAGAGGCGTCCAGGCAGCTGAACCCTTCACTAGCTTCACATGGAGTTCTCCCACTGTCCCTAAACTAACTCTCTTTGCATCATCTGAGAATTGGGGGTTTTGTCTAATTTCTTGAGGGGGACATACTTGGGGATCTCCCCTGGATCAGTACCATCGTAGTCTGGTGGGTCTACTTCTTGGTTTGTTGAAGGTGCCATTCGGAGTTGCTTCAGCAATAACCTTTTTATACAGGGGAATAACACAACAGAGGATTATTGGTCCAACTACAAGAAGGGCAATCAGTACTAGACAAGCTCGTTGAAGAAATCCTTTGAGCCCACCCAACCAGCCGGAAAAGAAAGATGTGTCTACTCCAGCATTAGATTTTAATTCTGCTGCTAACCCATTTATCTTTTTAAGGGCTATCATGGTCTTTCCATTTACCCCAGAGTTCTGAGGGATATAGGTACAACATTCCTCTCCCACCATCCCACAGACTCCTCCTTTCTCAGCTAAGATCATATCAAGGGCTAGTCAGTTTTGGAGGGTCATTCTAGTGTTAGGGCTCAACTCCTCAACTATACCTTGGAAAGCATCACAGATAAAATTGACAAACCTTTGTTCACTGCAATATATGTAATTGATCCAATCAACATTTTTATTAATCTGCACCTGTGGGATTAAAGAAGCAAAGCCAGCATAGATCTAGTTCTGGGCTTTAAATTGGTCAGGCACCCCCCTTGGCACTCCAATGCCATCGACATATACCAATGGATCTTCTTCATAACTCATGTGGAGCTGATCGAGACTTCTCTTTCTGGTATATTCATCAGGTGTCTTCGGATCCCAAGGTAAAATCTTGAACTGCACAGCTAGTTTATCAAGGGTGCATTGACCTATCCAGGCATTAGGCAACCTAGGATGGAGCTTACCATCTCCACATAACCAGTAAATGTCGTACATATACTATGTATGATTAGCTAGCAAGTCAGTATCCAGGGAACTGTTCTCTTTGCAGAAACCTGTCTCGAAGACCCCTACTGGTGTACCTGTAGTGTCGTGGGAATTATAGCAGGTATAATTATCAGCTAATACGGTTATTCCCCCTGGGACCTTTAGTTTAGGTGCTTCATGAATTAGTGGGACATTGTTGTGAGTTCTGTTTTTGGGCTCCCTCTGGTGGTTACTGATGGTACTGGGTGACTTGTCTTTCCTGGGTCTCTGGGTTCCACCTGTTCCATCAGGATATGGGAGTTTCCTATTTTACCTGGCTTTGCTGGCATTTCCTCGCCGGTTATCAATGTATCCAGTGTGTCTTGTTACCTCTGCTCCCTGCTCCTAGAACCTTCTGGTCAAGCTAAGTTTGGATTTTCCTGTTTTGGTGTTTTGCTTTATTTGGTTTTTTAGTCCAGCCTGCAGATATGTGATTCTTTGCTGCTGGTCGCTCTAGTGGGCTGAAATTGCTCCTCATGTACCATGAGTTGGCACATGAGTTCAAGTAATTTCAGGATGGTTTTTTGAAGGGTTTTTCGCTGACCGCGCAGTTCACTTTTGTATTCTCTGCTATCTAGCTTTTGCTGAAACTGTTTTCATACTGCGTATGTGCTTTCCTCTCATTTCACCGTCATTATATGTGGGGGGCTGCTATTTCTGTGGGGTATTTCTCTGGAGGCAAGAGAGGTCTGTGTTTCTTCTAATAGGGGAAGTTAGATCTTCGGCTGGAGCGAGACGTCTAGGATCATCGTAGGCACGTTCCCCGGCTACTTTTATTTGTGTGTTAGGTTCAGGGTCGCGGTCAGCTCAGGTTCCATCGCCCTAGAGCTTGTTTGTATCTGTGCTTGTCCTTTAGTGATCCCCTGCCATTGGGATCATGACAGTATAACCGGCCCACAAAGTGTTAATTGTATTGGCTGAAGTAGGAGGATAAGTAGTCTGAGGAAGTTTTTTTTTTTTTTTTTTCTCTTTCCCTCAGAGTTTGCTGCCTAGCCTTATTGCAGCCTGGCTACTTCCTCCTCCTCTTAATCTTTGAATGGCTCTGATCCCAGCTGTTTATCATGGACGTCCAGAGTTTGGCTTCCAGCCTGAATAATCTTGCCGCTAAGGTTCAAAATATACAGGATTTTGTTGTACATGCTCCTATGTCTGAACCTAGAATTCCTGTCCCAGAGTTTTTTTCTGGAGATAGATCTCGTTTTCTGAATTTTAGGAACAATTGCAAGTTGTTTCTTTCTTTGAAATCTCGCTCCTCTGGAGACCCTGCTCAGCAAGTCAAGATTATTATATCTTTCCTGCGGGGTGACCCTCAGGATTGGGCATTTGCATTGGCACCAGGGGACCCTGCGTTGCTTAATGCGGATGCGTTTTTTCTGGCATTGGGTTTGCTCTATGAGGAACCTAACCAAGAGATTCAGGCTGAAAAAGCTTTGTTGGCCCTCTCTCAGGGGCAAGATGAAGCAGAAATTTATTGTCAAAAATTTCGGAAGTGGTCGGTGCTTACTCAGTGGAATGAGTGCGCCCTGGCTGCAAAGTTCAGAGATGGCCTTTCTGAGGCCATTAAAGATGTTATGGTGGGGTTCCCTGCGCCTACTGGTCTGAATGAGTCTATGACTATGGCTATTCAGATTGATCGGCGTTTACGGGAGCGCAAACCTGTGCATCATTTGGCGGTGTCGTCTGAACCGTCACCTGAGATAATGCAATGTGATAGAATTCAGTCCAGAAGTGAAGGGCAAAATTATAGGCGGAAAAAAAGGTTGTGCTTTTATTGTGGTGATTCAGCTCATGTTATATCAGCATGCTCTAAACGCACAAAAAAGGTTGATAAGTCTGTTGCCATTAGTACTTTACAGTCTAAGTTCATTCTGTCTGTGACTCTGATTTGTTCATTGTCGTCCATTTCCGTCGATGCCTATGTGGATTCGGGCGCTGCCCTGAGTCTTATGGATTGGTCATTTGCCAATCGCTGTGGGTTTAGTCTGGAGCCTCTGGAAGTCCCTATTCCTTTGAAGGGAATTGACTCTACACCTTTGGCTATGAATAAACCTCAGTACTGGACACAAGTGACCATGCGTATGACTCCTGTTCATCAGGAGGTGATTCGCTTGCTGGTACTGTATAATTTGCATGATGTCCTAGTGCTTGGTCTGCCATGGTTACAAACTCATAATCCAGTCCTTGACTGGAAATCGATGTCTGTGTTAAGCTGGGGTTGTCAGGGGGTTCATGATGATGCACCTCCGATTTCTATCGCTTCATCTACTCCTTCTGAGATTCCTGTGTTTTTGTCTGACTATCGGGATGTTTTTGAGGAGCCTAAGCTCAGTTCGCTTCCTCCTCACAGGGATTAATCGAGGAGCTGAGGGATATTGAATGGGAAGATAACTATTCCTTTATCTCATTGGATGTCAATTCATTATATTCCAACATAGACCACGAAATGGGGGTAAATGCAGTGGGTTTTTATTTAGCAAAAACTGAGATGCTCCCCGAACAAAGAGATTTTCTGTTAAAGGGTCTGAAATTCATTCTTGAACACAATGTGTTCATTTTTGAAGGCGTACTGTACTTACAGTTGCTCGGCACCGCGATGGGGACTCGGGTCGCGCCAAGTTTCGCAAACTTATTCATGGGGCGATTCGAGTCCTCATCGTCACTTTCTAAGCCTGTTTTCTATGACAAAATAAGGCTTTATAAGCGCTTCATAGATGATCTGATTATCATATGGAAGGGGACAGAGGAGGAAGCGGCACAATTCATAAAGGAGCTCAATAATAACACCTGGGGGATTACCTTTACATCACAAATTAATAAAGAAAAAATGGTATTTCTTGATTTAGAGATCAGCCATAGTGGTAAAAAAATCATCATGAAATCCCACTTCAAAAAAGTGGATTCAAATGGCTTTTTAGATTTCAATAGTGCACATTACAAGAAGTGGAAGGTTAATATACCCCACAGCCAATTTTATCGCATCAGAAAGAATTGTACGAGAGAATCTGATTATGTAGCTCAGTCTAAAATTTTAAAAAGAAAATTTAAAGAAAAAAGATACCCGAAAAATTTGATAAATGGTGCATATAGGGACAACAAAATAAAAACACAGGAGGAATGTTTAAAAGGAAAAGCCAGGAAGGGGGACACTTTGACCACTGGTAAGGAAAAAAGTGATGATCGCTGGAAATTGAATTTTGTGACAACATTCAATAGGGGCAATAAAATCATAAGAACTGTGCTTTCTAAATATTGGTACATCTTGAAGCGTGACCCTGTCTTGGGAAAACATCTCCCTGATAAACCAGGGATTACATATAGAAGGGGGAAAACTTTGAAAAATTTGGTGGCCCCCAGTAAATTAAAAAAACAGTTGGATCCAAAAAGAAAAAACATTTATAAAAATAAGGATCAAACTTTATGTGGAGTTCTTCAAGGCACCGGAGTTTTTAAATGTAACTCCAAAAAATGTTGTACCTGTGGGATCCTAGATCATGGGGCTAAAACTATTAAATGCAATAATACTGGTGATGTCTTTGAAATCTCACAAAGACTCACCTGTAGTAGTGATCATGTTGTATATGTCATCACATGCAGTTGTGGTTTGCAGTATGTGGGACGCACTGTACAGACACTGCGGTCCCGCATTAATGGCCACAGAAATAGAGCAAAAAATGGCTTTTTAAAACATAGTCTCTCAAGGCATCTACTACTTAAACATAATAAAATTTTTAACATAAAAGTAACTCCAGTGGAGCAGATACCCTCTGGAGTTGCAAACAGGAATGCTCTTTTAAACAGGAAAGAAACGTTTTGGATATATCGTTTGGGAACATTATTTCCAAATGGATTGAATGATATCATAGAGAGAGTTTAAAGGATTTTTTTTTTTTTTTTTTCTTGTGATTTTTTTTTTTTATTTTCTTCTTGTGTTTTCTTTTTTTTTTTTTTTTCCTTTGATATATTTTTTTTATTTATTTATTTTATTTTATTTTTCTTTTTTCTCTCTTTCTTGCATCAATGTTAACAAGGCTTGTTATTTATTGTTATATATTGTGATTTGTTTTTGTTGTTTTTCACTTTGATTATAATTTTTTTTGCACATTTCTATTGTTAGCAATAGACTTATTATGTACTCACTGTGTTCATATGTATACACATATCCGGCGTATATTCAGCTAGTGGTTAAACATTTATGTGGGTTTTTGCCAAGTTCTATAGGCATACGTATTACCATGGTTACTAGACTCACTCGGGACGCACCTCGACGGGATCTGTGTGGGGGTGCGTCATATCCGGCGATTACGGTGATGATGTGGGATAATGCGGCACTGACCCAGTGTGGAGACATGTGCGCATGTCTGCGATGTGTGCGGGCAGTGGCATTGCCTCGGCGTCTGTACTGCGGCGCGTGCTGGCTGCGGTTACCATGGCAATGACCGGGGCCGGCGCTCGTCGCATGAGGACGCTTAGCGGTGATGTCACTTCCGGCCCTGCGGACTTCGCCGACATGCGCCGCTGATTGCGTCCACATTTGGGACAGGTGTGTTAGGCATATAAAGAGCGCAGACTTACATGTGTGAGCACGGCCCCCTGAGTAAGCCCACGCGAAACGTGCGTTGGGGCTACGTCTAACCACACACACGGATCCATCTGGGTGAGATATCTTTACATTTGTTTGGCACACAGTACACTGAGTCTGGGACACTTAGTTTTGGGCCACATTTGTGGTGATCTATGTGGTTTTCCCTGGATCTCTCCTTTTGACTAGTGTATGATGCTGCTAGTTGCTAGATGCTGTTATATGTAACACCAGATGTATAGGGTCCTGTGCACACTATGTTAAGTGGTTAGGTTCTTGTTTGTGTCCTTCACAAATTTTATATGTTTGTTCATAAGTAATATACAAAAAAATCTTTTTGATACTATCCTGTATTATAATGCATGTTACAATTTTTATATATTAATATTAATAATAAATATCAGATTTTATTTACGGGTGGTTTGGTACTCCTTTCTCTTTTGTTTATATCCTTAGTGGAGTATGTGTTGTGCCTGTTTTTGACAGTGCTGTGTTTTATTATTGTTTCTGGGTATTTTTTATCCGTAGTATTTTCCTGTGGTTTCACAGTTGTATATCCAGAGAACATGGATTTTAGGGCACGTGAGAAATCGTGGCTCCTACAGTTGGACAAAGTATTTTGTGAAGGTCCTGACAGTGCTTTTAACGCTAAATCTAGAGACACATTTGAACTGACAAAGAAATTTAAAGATTTATTAAATGTACGGACTCGGGTATGGTGGAACAAAGCGTTCCTTGAGAAATATCTATCTTGCGGCTTGATCCCTAGAGGATTACGCATCCAAATATTTCCCTCGTTTCCAGTCGAAGAGGAGAGTTTTAGGGTCCAATGGGAAGAGACGGCATCTACTTGTTCCAAAGGTTTTATGGACTTATTGGTGAAATCTAATACCACGAAGTTGGATGAGCTAGATAGAGAATTGAACTTAGTTCAGGAAGAAATTAATAAACTTCTATCTAGTGATATGGCTGTGAAATTTAAGGAAGAAATTGATGCCGAGCTATTAAAATGGGAAGGTGATGTAGTGACTAGGAAAACCAAGAAATATCAACGCGATCTCTCTGACTCCAAAAATAATCGGATATATAGATGGCGGGGAGCTAATCATCAGAGCAGTAGAGTACAATCACGTGGCCGATCGGTCTCCGTTTCATCTATGTCATCAGTAGAGGAGAAGAGTATTAATGGTGATGCTGGGAAAAGTTTTACTGGCCGGAAAGAACAGAATAAGGAGAATTGGTTTAAAAACGGCAAATTTAGTAACAAACGGAAAATTACGGTATCGCCCCCGAGGGATAAAAAACCGAGATCAAACGCCCTAGAGGTAATTAATCTTTCCACCCACACCCTATCAAGGGCACAAATCGAAGTGTTGGGATTGGGATTATCGTTTTCACCCGCTAACAACTTTGATTATTTTCTAGCTTTAAAAGATCTACACCTCTTCTCCAGAAAACTGATTTTGAAACGATTACACTCCAGAGATGACCTTAGGTGTACGAGCGATACCGCACAAGATCTGGAAATCGTTAGTGCATTGGAAGAGTTGGAATCTGAATCTCATCCTGTGAGTGTGAGTATTTCTCCGCCGTCCATTACCCCTAAATCCACCACCTTCCCCCCTTTAGCATTGTGCTCCCAAGTGGATATATTCACCAAATTGGTTGCCAATGAATTTAAAACTATTGGCAACAAAGGTAGGAGGGATAATTTATCCTTTCAGCAAAGGAAGGCATTGGAAGAATTGGGACACTTAGATGATGTGGTTATTAAACCTGCCGATAAAGGGGGGAATGTGGTGGTTTGGCCGGTGGAGAAATACGAAAAAGAGGCTTTTAGGCAGTTGCGTGACAGGAAGACCTATTCCCTGTTACATGAGAACCCCATGAAAGGCTATCAAAACAAGATTGAGATCATACTTGATATAGCTTTTGAGAGGGGTATTATCTCTAAGAAGATACATGATGGCTTGTTGGTTCATAACCCTAGGGTGCCCACGTTCTATCTCCTCCCTAAGGTCCATAAGGATGCTGCCAGTCCACCGGGACGTCCGATTGTCTCGGGCATGGGGGGGCTTTGCGACCCTATATGTAAATATATTGACCACTATTTGAAATCACAGGTTGAAACGCTGCCCTCCCATGTCCGGGACACTACGGACGTCCTGAGGAGATTGGATGGTATGTATTTGGAGCCCGACATGTTGCTGGTGACTGCTGATGTTGAGTCACTCTATACTTGTATTGATCATGAGGAGGGCCTGATGGCATCACAATTCTTTTTGGAAGCAAGTAATATTGATCCAGATGTACGCGGTCTGGTGCTTGAGTTGTTGCGATTTGTCCTGACACATAATTTTTTTACTTTCAAAGATCGTTTTTATTTACAGCAACGCGGGACCGCCATGGGGGCGGCATGTGCACCGGCTTATGCAAATTTGTTTTTGGGTCTTTGGGAACGAACTATCTTCCCTGACGATGCACATGCCGTCCCCCAAATCATTGGCTGGTTCCGCTTTATTGATGACATTCTTTTTATTTGGCAGGGGACGGTTCAGGACCTGGATTTATTTATGTTGGATTTAAATCGCAACGACTCAAACATCAGACTTACTTATACATATCATAAGCGGGAGATCTCCTTCCTGGACATCAATATACAGGTCAGGGATGATGGATCTGTGGTGACGGATGTCTTCAGGAAGGAGACCTCCGTAAATGCCTTGCTTCATGCGTCATCAGCACATGTCGGGTCCACTATTAAAGCTATCCCTACGGGACAATTTCTCCGTATGCGAAGGATTTGTACTTCCTCGGATGATTTTGAAAAACAAGCATGGGACCTTGGGGAGCGATTGATGGAACGTGGGTACAGTAGGAGGAGTATTAAAAGGGGATACGAGAGAGCCAAAAAAAACAATAGAAATGTACTTCTTTCAAGCCATCATGGGTCGAATAGGGACAAGAGAAAGGGAGGCCAGGCTACTACAAGGTTTATATCTACCTATAATCACCAATGGGAAACCATGCGAGTAATACTATCTAAATATTGGTCGATATTAAAAACAGACCCGATATTGGCTAGGCATTTACCTGATAGACCCATGATGACAGCCAGAAGATCGAGAAATTTACGCGACATGCTTGTCGATAGTCATTATATTGCTAAACCAAATGACCTTTTTGGGGCGGGGAGACCAAGAGTGGGTTTTTTTACTTGTGGGAAATGTTTGGCCTGTAGTAACCTGACTAGGGCTACATCCTTCACATCTAGTGATGGTTCCCGTGAATTTAAAATTAAGGAGTATATTACCTGTAATACTACTTATGTAGTTTACTATGCCAGGTGTACGTGTTCACTGGTGTATGTGGGCCTAACCTCCAGAGAACTCCGCGTTAGAACGCGTGAACACGTAAGGGACATCATGGCAGCGACTAATGTGGAGGATGTTAGTGCCCTTAAAACCCTGCCCAGACATTTCAGGGAGAAACATAATTGTGACCCGAAATGCCTAACTATATTTGGTATAGATAGAGTTAGACTGGGAATTAGAGGGGGGGATTATAAGCGCATCTTGGCTCAAAAAGAATGCAAGTGGATAGCAACTCTTGGAACTATGGTCCCTGATGGGTTAAACGAACAGCTCAGCTTTGCCTCATACCTATGATATTGATTTAGCTTTTATTATGTATGTCTGTTTTCTAATTTTGTTTTTTTCTTTTTAGTTTTAACGTCCTTGTATATTATATGATTCCTCGATTGTGCTTATCACGTCCCATGTGTGGAGAGTTTTAAGAATTATGCCGTATTGACCGGACTATGGATTTCAGCTGTTTACGAGTGAGAACTATAACCCATCTGACTATGGCCGGATATAAGAACATTTAAATTCCTATTGGTGGATCTGAATTTACATTATTGTTACTTTGCTTTTGTTATCCTATATTTACTTATTTATTGTTATATATTGTGATTTGTTTTTGTTGTTTTTCACTTTGATTATAATTTTTTTTGCACATTTCTATTGTTAGCAATAGACTTATTATGTACTCACTGTGTTCATATGTATACACATATCCGGCGTATATTCAGCTAGTGGTTAAACATTTATGTGGGTTTTTGCCAAGTTCTATAGGCATACGTATTACCATGGTTACTAGACTCACTCGGGACGCACCTCGACGGGATCTGTGTGGGGGTGCGTCATATCCGGCGATTACGGTGATGATGTGGGATAATGCGGCACTGACCCAGTGTGGAGACATGTGCGCATGTCTGCGATGTGTGCGGGCAGTGGCATTGCCTCGGCGTCTGTACTGCGGCGCGTGCTGGCTGCGGTTACCATGGCAATGACCGGGGCCGGCGCTCGTCGCATGAGGACGCTTAGCGGTGATGTCACTTCCGGCCCTGCGGACTTCGCCGACATGCGCCGCTGATTGCGTCCACATTTGGGACAGGTGTGTTAGGCATATAAAGAGCGCAGACATACATGTGTGAGCACGGCCCCCTGAGGAAGCCCACGCGAAACGTGCGTTGGGGCTACGTCTAACCACACACACGGATCCATCTGGGTGAGATATCTTTACATTTGTTTGGCACACAGTACACTGAGTCTGGGACACTTAGTTTTGGGCCACATTTGTGGTGATCTATGTGGTTTTCCCTGGATCTCTCCTTTTGACTAGTGTATGATGCTGCTAGTTGCTAGATGCTGTTATATGTAACACCAGATGTATAGGGTCCTGTGCACACTATGTTAAGTGGTTAGGTTCTTGTTTGTGTCCTTCACAAATTTTATATGTTTGTTCATAAGTAATATACAAAAAAATCTTTTTGATACTATCCTGTATTATAATGCATGTTACAATTTTTATATATTAATATTAATAATAAATATCAGATTTTATTTACGGGTGGTTTGGTACTCCTTTCTCTTTTGTTTATATCCTTAGTGGAGTATGTGTTGTGCCTGTTTTTGACAGTGCTGTGTTTTATTATTGTTTCTGGGTATTTTTTATTCAATGTTAACAAGGCTGTATCAATCAGTGGGTGTTTTCCTGAATTTGGTCCACACCCCAAATCAAGTTTCTGAGACTGGGATAAAAGGTGTGATACTATATATAAGTGTAATTGAATTTTATACTAGTAGGATTTGTACTGTGTTTTTATGATACCTGAAGAAGGATATATACTGTATCCGAAACGCGTTGTATCTCTTCTATTTTAAGTTATGAAATAAAAAAATATGAAATACAAAAAAACCAGGGATTCAAGCTTCAGGAGGCTAATTTGCATATTCCAGGTGCCTTCTGGGAGAAGCGAAGTCTCCCTAAGCTAGAAGATCGTTGGGTACAGCCGGGACCAGCTGCTTCGAAAGCATCACCAAACCAGGGATTCAAGCTTCAGGAGGCTAATTTGCATATTCCAGGTGCCTTCTGGGAGAAGCGAAGTCTCCCTAAGCTAGAAGATCGTTGGGTACAGCCGGGACCAGCTGCTTCGAAAGCATCACCAAACCGAATTTTTGCCTGTAGGACATTATTGCAAGAGAGCTTGGCTGAGTAGATTACACAAGAAGGAAAACACACAGCAAGTCAGCAGGATCTAGGAGCAACATGGCAGATGTGACAACCTACATGGTGAGCTGCAGCATGTGCTACATGTTCACAGATCGACCAGAAGAAGAATCCAATTTCACCTGTCAGAAGTGTAGACTAGTGGCCCTTTTAGAAGAAAAGGTGCGGGGTCTGGAAGAAAGAATAGCAACTTTGAAACTCATCAAAGAGAATGAAGACTTTCTAGACAGAACAGAGGCATCTCTACTGGTCACAGAAGGTGCAAAAAGTGTCAGAGAACCTCCAAAAGCAGATGAGTGGAAGCATGTGACCAAAAGAAGCAAGAAGACCATGGAGAAATCACCAACCACAGAACTGAAGAACCGATATCAAATCTTTGTAGAGGATGAAGATGGCACACCTAAGAATGAAGCAATACCAGCAAGCAAAAAAGAAAAGGGCACACAGCAACAAGTGACAGCAAAAAGTACAGCCAAGAAGCAACGAAGAGTGGTGGTGGTGGGAGACTCACTACTGAGAGGCACCGAAGCAGCCATCTGCAGACCGGACATAACTGCAAGAGAAGTATGCTGCCTTCCAGGTGCGATGATCAAGGATGTGACCGATAGGATACCAAAGCTCTTCAGCTCCAAGGACGTCCACCCATTTCTTCTGATACATGTTGGCACCAATGACACGGCAAGGAAGGACCTACCGACAATCTGCAAGGACTTTGAAGAGTTGGGGAAGAAAGTAAAGGAACTGGATGCACAGGTAGTTTTTTCTTCTATCCTTCCAGTAGACGGGCATGGCACCAGGAGATGGAACAGGATCCTTGATGCAAACAACTGGCTAAGACGATGGTGCAGACAACAAGGATTTGGATTCCTGGACCACGGTGTGAATTACTGGTATGATGGACTCCTCGCCAGAGACGGACTACACCTCAACAAACCTGGGAAACACACATTCGCCAGAAGACTCGCTACACTCATCAGGAGGGCGTTAAACTAGAAGAAGAGGGGACGGGAAGAAAAACATTAGACTCGAACAAAGACGACCCAGGAAAACATACTCAGAAGGGAGGTAAGAACATTTCTAAAACAATCCACAGTGAGGAGATTGGAACAAAACAAAATCCTCTAAACTGCATGCTCGCAAACGCCAGAAGCCTGACAAACAAGATGGAAGAACTAGAAGCAGAAATATCTACAGGTAACTTTGACATAGTGGGAATAACCGAGACATGGTTAGATGAAAGCTATGACTGGGCAGTTAACTTACAGGGTTACAGTCTGTTTAGAAAGGATCGTAAAAATCGGAGAGGAGGAGGGGTTTGTCTCTATGTAAAGTCTTGTCTAAAGTCCACTTTAAGGGAGGATATTAGCGAAGGGAATGAGGATGTCGAGTCCATATGGGTCGAAATTCATGGAGGGAAAAATGGTAACAAAATTCTCATTAGGGTCTGTTACAAACCCCCAAATATAACAGAAACCATGGAAAGTCTACTTCTAAAGCAGATAGATGAAGCTGCAACCCATAATGAGGTCCTGGTTATGGGGGACTTTAACTACCCGGATATTAACTGGGAAACAGAAACCTGTGAAACCCATAAAGGCAACAGGTTTCTGCTAATAACCAAGAAAAATTATCTTTCACAATTGGTGCAGAATCCAACCAGAGGAGCAGCACTTTTAGACCTAATACTATCTAATAGACCTGACAGAATAACAAATCTGCAGGTGGTTGGGCATTTAGGAAATAGCGACCACAATATTGTGCAGTTTCACCTGTCTTTCACTAGGGGGACTTGTCAGGGAGTCACAAAAACATTGAACTTTAGGAAGGCAAAGTTTGAACAGCTTAGAGATGCCCTTAATCTGGTAGACTGGGACAATATCCTCAGAAATGAGAATACAGATAATAAATGGGAAATGTTTAAGAACATCCTAAATAGGCAGTGTAAGCGGTTTATACCTTGTGGGAATAAAAGGACTAGAAATAGGAAAAACCCAATGTGGCTAAACAAAGAAGTAAGACAGGCAATTAACAGTAAAAAGAAAGCATTTGCACTACTAAAGCAGGATGGCACCATTGAAGCTCTAAAAAACTATAGGGAGAAAAATACTTTATCTAAAAAACTAATTAAAGCTGCCAAAAAGGAAACAGAGAAGCACATTGCTAAGGAGAGTAAAACTAATCCCAAACTGTTCTTCAACTATATCAATAGTAAAAGAATAAAAACTGAAAATGTAGGCCCCTTAAAAAATAGTGAGGAAAGAATGGTTGTAGATGACGAGGAAAAAGCTAACATATTAAACACCTTCTTCTCCACGGTATTCACGGTGGAAAATGAAATGCTAGGTGAAATCCCAAGAAACAATGAAAACCCTATATTAAGAGTCACCAATCTTACCCAAGAAGAGGTGCGAAACCGGCTAAATAAGATTAAAATAGATAAATCTCCGGGTCCGGATGGCATACACCCACGAGTACTAAGAGAACTAAGTAATGTAATAGATAAACCATTATTTCTTATTTTTAGTGACTCTATAGCGACAGGGTCTGTTCCGCAGGACTGGCGCATAGCAAATGTGGTGCCAATATTCAAAAAGGGCTCTAAAAGTGAACCTGGAAATTATAGGCCAGTAAGTCTAACCTCTATTGTTGGTAAAATATTTGAAGGGTTTCTGAGGGATGTTATTCTGGATTATCTCAATGAGAATAACTGTTTAACTCCATATCAGCATGGGTTTATGAGAAATCGCTCCTGTCAAACCAATCTAATCAGTTTTTATGAAGAGGTAAGCTATAGACTGGACCACGGTGAGTCATTGGACGTGGTATATCTCGATTTTTCCAAAGCGTTTGATACCGTGCCGCACAAGAGGTTGGTACACAAAATGAGAATGCTTGGTCTGGGGGAAAATGTGTGTAAATGGGTTAGTAACTGGCTTAGTGATAGAAAGCAGAGGGTGGTTATAAATGGTATAGTCTCTAACTGGGTCGCTGTGACCAGTGGGGTACCGCAGGGGTCAGTATTGGGACCTGTTCTCTTCAACATATTCATTAATGATCTGGTAGAAGGTTTACACAGTAAAATATCGATATTTGCAGATGATACAAAACTATGTAAAGCAGTTAATACAAGAGAAGATAGTATTCTGCTACAGATGGATCTGGATAAGTTGGAAACTTGGGCTGAAAGGTGGCAGATGAGGTTTAACAATGATAAATGTAAGGTTATACACATGGGAAGAGGGAATCAATATCACCATTACACACTGAACGGGAAACCACTGGGTAAATCTGACAGGGAGAAGGACTTGGGGATCCTAGTTAATGATAAACTTACCTGGAGCAGCCAGTGCCAGGCAGCAGCTGCCAAGGCAAACAGGATCATGGGGTGCATTAAAAGAGGTCTGGATACACATGATGAGAGCATTATACTGCCTCTGTACAAATCCCTAGTTAGACCGCACATGGAGTACTGTGTCCAGTTTTGGGCACCGGTGCTCAGGAAGGATATAATGGAACTAGAGAGAGTACAAAGGAGGGCAACAAAATTAATAAAGGGGATGGGAGAACTACAATACCCAGATAGATTAGCGAAATTAGGATTATTTAGTCTAGAAAAAAGACGACTGAGGGGCAATCTAATAACCATGTATAAGTATATAAGGGGACAATACAAATATCTCGCTGAGGATCTGTTTATACCAAGGAAGGTGACGGGCACAAGGGGGCATTCTTTGCGTCTGGAGGAGAGAAGGTTTTTCCACCAACATAGAAGAGGATTCTTTACTGTTAGGGCAGTGAGAATCTGGAATTGCTTGCCTGAGGAGGTGGTGATGGCGAACTCAGTCGAGGGGTTCAAGAGAGGCCTGGATGTCTTCCTGGAGCAGAACAATATTGTATCATACAATTATTAGGTTCTGTAGAAGGACGTAGATCTGGGTATTTATTATGATGGAATATAGGCTGAACTGGATGGACAAATGTCTTTTTTCGGCCTTACTAACTATGTTACTATGTTACTATGTTACTATGTATAGAGTGTAGGGTACAGAGTGCAGGGTTTAGAGTGAAGGGTATAGAGTGCAGAGTGTAGGGGGTAGAGTGTAGGGTATAGAGTGTAGGGTATAGAGTGTAGGGTATAGAGTGTAGAGTATAGAGTGTAGGGTATAGAGTGTAGGGTAGAGAGTGTAGAGTGTAGGGTACAGAGTGTAGGGTATAGAGTGTAGGGTATAGAGTGTAGAGTGTAGGGTACAGAGTGTAGGGTATAGAGTGTAGGGTGTAGAATGTAGGGTATAGAGTGTAGAGTGTAGGGTATAGAGTGTAGAGTGTAGGGTATAGAGTGTAGGGTATAGAGTGTAGGGTATAGAGTGTAGGGTATAGAGTGTAGAGTGTAGGGTATAGAGTGTAGGGTATAGAGTGTAGGGTATAGAGTGTAGGGTAGAGAGTGTAGAGTGTAGGGTACAGAGTGTAGGGTATAGAGTGTAGGGTATAGAGTGTAGAGTGCAGGGTACAGAGTGTAGGGTATAGAGTGTAGGGTGTAGAGTGTAGGGTATAGAGTGTAGAGTGTAGGGTATAGAGTGTATGGTATAGAGTGTAGGGTATAGAGTGTAGGGTGTAGAGTGTAGGGTATTGAGTGTATGGTATAGAGTGTAGGGTATATAGTGTAGAGTGTAGGGTATAGAGTGTAGGGTATAGAGTGTAGAGTGTAGGGTATAGAGTGTAGAGTGTAGGGTATAGAGTGTAGGGTATAGACTGTAGGGTATAGAGTGTAGAGTGTAGGTTATAGAGTGTAGGGTATAGAGTGTAGGGTATAGAGTGTAGGGAATAAAGTGTAGAGTGTAAGGTATAGAGTGTAGAGTGTAGGGTATAGAGTGTAGGGTATAGACTGTAGGGTATAGAGTGTAGGATATAGAGTGTAGGGTATAGAGTGTAGAGTGTAGGCTATAGAGTGTAGGGTATAGAGTGTAGAGTGTAGGGTATAGAGTGTAGGGTATAAAGTGTAGGGTATAGAGTGTAGGGTATAGAGTGTAGAGTGTAGGGTATAGAGTGTAGGGTATAGAGTGCAGGGTGTAGAGTGTAGGGTATAGAGTGTAGGGTATAGAGTGTAGGGTATAAAGTGTAGACTGTAGGGTATAGAGTGTATAGTGTAGGGTATAGAGTGTAGGGTATAGAGTGTAGAGTGTAGGGTATAGAGTGTATGCTATAGAGTGTATGGTGTAGAGTATATGGTATAGAGTGTAGGGTATAGAGTGTAGAGTGTATGGTATAGAGTGTAGGGTATAGAGTGTAGGTAAAGAGTGTATGTTATAGAGTGTAAGGTATAGAGTGTAGAATGTAGGGTATAGAGTTTAGAGTGTAGGGTATAGAGTGTAGGGTATAGAGTGTAAGGTATAGAGTGTAGGGTGTAGAGTGTAGGGTATAGAGTGTAGGGTATAGAGTGTAGGGTATAGAGTGTATGTATAGAGTGTAGGGTATAGAGTGTATGATATGGAGTGTAGGGTATAGAGTGTAGAGTGTAGGGTATAGAGTGTAGGGTATAGAGTGTAGAGTGTAGGGTACAGAGTGTAGGATATAGAGTGTAGGGTATAGAGTGTAGGGTATAGAGTGTAGAGTGTAGGGATTAGAGTGTACTGTATAGAGTGTAGGGTATAGACTGTAGAGTGTAGGGTATAGAGTGTAGGGTATAGAGTGTAGGGTATAGAGTGTAGAGTGTAGGGATTAGAGTGTAGGGTATAGAGTGTAGGGTATAGAGTGTATGGTATAGAGTGTAGGGTATAGAGTGTATGGTATAGAGTGTAGGGTATAAAGTGTAGAATGTATGGTATAGAGTGTAGGGTATAGAGTGTAGAGTGTAGGGTATAGAGTGTATGGTATAGAGTGTAGGGTGTAGAGTGTATGGTATAGAGTGTAGGGTATAGAATGTAGGGTATAGAGTGTAGGGTATAGAGTGTAGGGCATAGAGTGTAGGGTATAGAGTGTAGGGTATAGACTGTAGGGTATAGAGTGTAGGGTATAGAGTGTAGGGTACAGAGTGTAGAGTGTAGGCTATAGAGTGTAGGGTATAGAGTGTAGAGTGTAGGTTATAGAGTGTAGGGTATAGAGTGTAGGGTATAGAGTGTAGGGTATAGAGTGTAGAGTGTATAGTGTAGGGTATAGAGTGTAGGGAATAGAGTGAAGGGTATAGAGTGTAGGGTATAGAGTGTAGAGTGTAGGGTATAGAGTGTATGCTATAGAGTGTATGGTGTAGAGTGTATGGTATAGAGTGTAGGGTATAGAGTGTAGAGTATATGGTATAGAGTGTAGGGTATAGAGTGTAGGGTATAGAGTGTAGGGTATAGAGTGTATGTTATAGAGTGTAGGGTATAGAGTGTAGAGTGTAGGGTATAGAGTTTAGAGTGTAGGGTATAGAGTGTAGGGTATAGAGTGTAGGTAAAGAGTGTATGTTATAGAGTGTAAGGTATAGAGTGTAGAATGTAGGGTATAGAGTTTAGAGTGTAGGGTATAGAGTGTAGGGTATAGAGTGTAAGGTATAGAGTGTAGGGTGTAGAGTGTAGGGTATAGAGTGTAGGGTATAGAGTGTAGGGTATAGAGTGTATGGTATAGAGTGTAGGGTATAGAGTGTATGATATGGAGTGTAGGGTATAGAGTGTAGAGTGTAGGGTATAGAGAGTAGGGTATAGAGTGTAGAGTGTAGGGCATAGAGTGTAGGATATAGAGTGTAGGGTATAGAGTGTAGGGTATAGAGTGTAGAGTGTAGGGATTAGAGTGTACTGTATAGAGTGTAGGGTATAGAGTGTAGAGTGTAGGGTATAGAGTGTAGGGTATAGAGTGTAGGGTATAGAGTGTAGAGTGTAGGGATTAGAGTGTAGGGTATAGAGTGTAGGGTATAGAGTGTATGGTATAGAGTGTAGGGTATAGAGTGTATGGTATAGAGTGTAGGGTATAAAGTGAAGAGTGTATGGTATAGAGTGTAGGGTATAGAGTGTAGAGTGTAGGGTATAGAGTGTATGGTATAGAGTGTAGGGTGTAGAGTGTATGGTATAGAGTGTAGGGTATAGAATGTAGGGTATAGAGTGTAGGGTATAGAGTGTAGGGCATAGAGTGTAGGGTATAGAGTGTAGGGTATAGACTGTAGGGTATAGAGTGTAGGGTATAGAGTGTAGGGTACAGAGTGTAGAGTGTAGGCTATAGAGTGTAGGGTAGAGTGTAGAGTGTAGGTTATAGAGTGTAGGGTATAGAGTGTAGGGTATAGAGTGTAGAGTGTATAGTGAAGGGTATAGAGTGTAGGGAATAGAGTGAAGGGTATAGAGTGAAGGGTATAGAGTGTAGAGTGTAGGGTATAGAGTGTATGCTATAGAGTGTATGGTGTAGAGTGTATGGTATAGAGTGTAGGGTATAGAATGTAGAGTATATGGTATAGAGTGTAGGGTATAGAGTGTAGGGTATAGAGTGTAGGGTATAGAGTGTATGTTATAGAGTGTAGGGTATAGAGTGTAGAGTGTAGGGTATAGAGTTTAGAGTGTAGGGTATAGAGTGTAAGGTATAGAGTGTAGGGTGTAGAGTGTAGGGTATAGAGTGTAGGGTATAGACTGTAGGGTATAGAGTGTATGGTATAGCGTGTAGGGTATAGAGTGTATGGTATAGACTGTAGGGTATAGAGTGTAGAGTGTAGGGTATAGAGTGTAAGGTATAGAGTTTGGGGTGTAGAGTGTAGGGTATAGAGTGTAGGGTATAGAGTGTAGGGTATAGAGTGTATGGTATAGAGTGTAGGGTGTAGAGTTTATGGTATAGAGTGTAAGGTATAGAGTGTAGGGTATAGAGTGTAGGGTATAGAGTGTAGAGTGTAGGGTATAGAGTGTAGGATATAGAGTGTAGGGTATAGAGTGTAGGGTATAGAGTGTAGAGTGTAGGGATTAGAGTGTAGGGTATAGAGTGTAGGGTATAGAGTGTAGAGTGTAGGGTATAGAGTGTAGGGTATAGAGTGTAGGGTATAGAGTGTAGAGTGTAGGGATTAGAGTGTAGGGTATAGAGTGTAGGGTATAGAGTGTAAAATGTAGGATATAGAGTGTAGGGTATAGAGTGTAGGGTATAGAGTGTAGGGTATAGAGTGTAGAGTGTAGGGTACAGAGTGTAGGGTATAGAGTGTATGGTATAGAGTGTAGGGTATAGAGTTTAGAGTGTAGGGTATAGAGTGTAGGGTATACAGTGTATGGTATAGAGTGTAGGATGTAGAGTGTAGGGTATAGAGTGTATGGTATAGAGTGTAGGGTATAAAGTGTAGAGTGTATGGTATAGAGTGTAGGGTATAGAGTGTAGAGTGTAGGGTATAGAGTGTATGGTATAGAGTGTAGGGTGTAGAGTGTATGGTATAGAGTTTAGGGTATAGAGTGTAGAGTGTAGGGTATAGAGTGTAGAGTATAGAGTGTAGGGTATAGAGTGTAGGGCATAGAGTGTAGGGTATAGAGTGTAGGGTATAGAGTGTAGGGTATAGAGTGTAGAGTGTAGGGTACAGAGTGTAGGGTATAGAGTGTAGGGTATAGAGTGTAGAGTGTAGGGTACAGAGTGTAGGGTATAGAGTTTAGGGTGTAGAGTGTAGGGTATAGAGTGTAGAGTGTAGGGTATAGAGTGTAGAGTGTAGGGTATAGAGTGTAGGGTATAGAGTGTAGGGTATAGAGTGTAGGGTATAGAGTGTAGAGTGTAGGGTATAGAGTGTAGGGTATAGAGTGTAGGGTATAGAGTGTAGGGTAGAGAGTGTAGAGTGTAGGGTACAGAGTGTAGGGTATAGAGTGTAGGGTATAGAGTGTAGAGTGTAGGGTACAGAGTGTAGGGTATAGAGTGTAGGGTGTAGAGTGTAGGGTATAGAGTGTAGAGTGTAGGGTATAGAGTGTATGGTATAGAGTGTAGGGTATAGAGTGTAGGGTGTAGAGTGTAGGGTATAGAGTGTATGGTATAGAGTGTAGGGTATATAGTGTAGAGTGCAGGGTATAGAGTGTAGGGTATAGAGTGTAGAGTGTAGGGTATAGAGTGTAGAGTTTAGGGTATAGAGTGTAGGGTATAGACTGTAGGGTATAGAGTGTAGAGTGTAGGTTATAGAGTGTAGGGTATAGAGTGTAGGGTATAGAGTGTAGGGAATAGAGTGTAGAGTGTAAGGTATAGAGTGTAGAGTGTAGGGTATAGAGTGTAGGGTATAGACTGTAGGGTATAGAGTGTAGGATATAGAGTGTAGGGTATAGAGTGTAGAGTGTAGGCTATAGAGTGTAGGGTATAGAGTGTAGGGTATAAAGTGTAGACTGTAGGGTATAGAGTGTATAGTGTAGGGTATAGAGTGTAGGGTATAGAGTTTAGGGTATAGAGTGTATGCTATAGAGTGTATGGTGTAGAGTGTATGGTATAGAGTGTAGGGTATAGAGTGTAGGTAAAGAGTGTATGTTATAGAGTGTAAGGTATAGAGTGTAGAATGTAGGGTATAGAGTTTAGAGTGTAGGGTATAGAGTGTAGGGTATAGAGTGTAGGGTATAGAGTGTAGAGTGTAGGGTATAGAGTGTAAGGTATAGAGTGTAGGGTGTAGAGTGTAGGGTATAGAGTGTAGGGTATAGAGTGTAGGGTATAGAGTGTATGGTATAGAGTGTAGGGTATAGAGTGTATGATATGGAGTGTAGGGTATAGAGTGTAGAGTGTAGGGTATAGAGTGTAGGGTATAGAGTGTAGAGTGTAGGGTATAGAGTGTAGGATATAGAGTGTAGGGTATAGAGTGTAGGGTATAGAGTGTAGAGTGTAGGGATTAGAGTGTACTGTATAGAGTGTAGGGTATAGAGTGTAGAGTGTAGGGTATAGAGTGTAGGGTATAGAGTGTAGGGTATAGAGTGTAGAGTGTAGGGATTAGAGTGTAGGGTATAGAGTGTAGGGTATAGAGTGTATGGTATAGAGTGTAGGGTATAGAGTGTATGGTATAGAGTGTAGGGTATAAAGTGTAGAGTGTTTGGTATAGAGTGTAGGGTATAGAGTGTAGAGTGTAGCGTGTAGAGTGTATGGTATAGAGTGTAGGGTGTAGAGTGTATGGTATAGAGTGTAGGGTATAGAATGTAGGGTATAGAGTGTAGGGTATAGAGTGTAGGGCATAGAGTGTAGGGTATAGAGTGTAGGGTATAGACTGTAGGGTATAGAGTGTAGGGTATAGAGTGTAGGGTACAGAGTGTAGAGTGTAGGCTATAGAGTGTAGGGTATAGAGTGTAGAGTGTAGGGTATAGAGTGTAGGGTATAGAGTGTAGGGTATAGAGTGTAGGGTATAGAGTGTAGAGTGTATAGTGTAGGGTATAGAGTGTAGGGAATAGAGTGAAGGGTATAGAGTGTAGGGTATAGAGTGTAGAGTGTAGGGTATAGAGTGTATGCTATAGAGTGTATGGTGTAGAGTGTATGGTATAGAGTGTAGGGTATAGAGTGTAGAGTATATGGTATAGAGTGTAGGGTATAGAGTGTAGGGTATAGAGTGTAGGGTATAGAGTGTATGTTATAGAGTGTAGGGTATAGAGTGTAGAGTGTAGGGTATAGAGTTTAGAGTGTAGGGTATAGAGTGTAGGGTAAAGAGTGTAAGGTATAGAGTGTAGGGTGTAGAGTGTAGGGTATAGAGTGTAGGGTATAGACTGTAGGGTATAGAGTGTATGGTATAGAGTGTAGGGTATAGAGTGTATGGTATAGACTGTAGGGTATAGAGTGTAGAGTGTAGGGTATAGAGTGTAAGGTATAGAGTTTAGGGTGTAGAGTGTAGGGTATAGAGTGTAGGGTATAGAGTGTAGGGTATAGAGTGTATGGTATAGAGTGTAGGGTGTAGAGTTTATGGTATAGAGTGTAGGGTATAGAGTGTAGGGTATAGAGTGTAGGGTATAGAGTGTAGAGTGTAGGGTATAGAGTGTAGGATATAGAGTGTAGGGTATAGAGTGTAGGGTATAGAGTGTAGAGTGTAGGGATTAGAGTGTAGGGTATAGAGAGTAGGGTATAGAGTGTAGAGTGTAGGGTATAGAGTGTAGGGTATAGAGTGTAGGGTATAGAGTGTAGAGTGTAGGGATTAGAGTGTCGGGTATAGAGTGTAGGGTATAGAATGTAAAATGTAGGATATAGAGTGTAGGGTATAGAGTGTAGGGTATAGAGTGTAGGGTATAGTGTATAGAGTGTAGGGATTAGAGTGTAGGGTATAGAGTGTAGGGTATAGAGTGTAGAGTGTAGGGTATAGAGTGTAGGGTATAGAGTATAGAGTGTAGGGTATAGAGTGTAGGGTATAGAGTGTAAAGTGTAGAGTGTAGGGTATAGAGTGTAGAGTGTAGGGTATATAGTGTAGGGTATAGAGTGTATGGAATAGAGTGTAGGGTATAGAGTGTAGAGTGTAGGGTATAGAGTGTAGAGTATAGAGCGTAAGGTGTAGGGTATAGAGTGTAGGGTATAGAGTGTAGGGTATAGAGTGTAGAGTGTAGGGTATAGAGTGTATGGTATAGAGTTTAGGGTGTAGAGTGTAGGGTATAGAGTGTAGAGTTTAGGGTATAGAGTGTGGGGCATAGAGTGTATGGTATACAGTGAAGAGTGTAGAGTGTAGGGCATAGAGTGTATAGTGTAGGGTATAGAGTGTAGGGTATAGAGTGTAGGGTATAGAGTGTATGGTATAGAGTGTAGGGTATAAAGTGTAGAGTGTAGGGTATAGAGTGTAGGGTATAGAGTGTAGGGTATAAAGTGTAGAGTGTAGGGTATAGAGTGTAGGGTATAGAGTGTAGGGTGTAGGGTATAAAGTGTAGGGTATAGAGTGTAGGCTATAGAGTGTAGGCTATAGAGTGTAGGGTATAGAGTGTAGAGTGTAGGGTATAGAGTGTAGGGTATAGAGTGTAGGGTATAGAGTGTTGAGTATAGAGTGTAGGGTATAGAGTGTAGGGTATAGAGTGTATGGTATAGAGTGTAGGGTATAGAGTGTAGAGTGTAGGGTATAGAGTGTAGGGTATAGAGTGTAGGGTATAGATTGTAGGGTATAGAGTGTAGGGTGTAGGGTATAGAGTGTAGGGTATAGAGTGTAGGGTATAGAGTGTAGGCTATAGAGTGTAGGGTATAGAGTGTAGGCTATAGAGTGTAGGGTATAGAGTGTAGAGTGTAGGCTATAGAGTGTAGGGTATAGAGTGTAGTCTATAGAGTGTAGGGTATAGAGTGTAGAGTGTAGGGTATAGAGTGTAGGGTTTAGAGTGTGGAGTATAGAGTTTAGGGTATAGAGTGTAGGGTATAGAATGTAGAGTGTAGGGTGTAGAGTGTAAAGTGTAGGGTATAGAGTGTAAGGTATAGAGTGTAGTGTATAAAGTGTATGTTATAGAGTGTAGGGTATAAAGTGTAGAGTGTAGGGTACAGAGTGTAGGCTATAGAGTGTATGGTATAGAGTGTAGGGTATAGAGTTTAGAGTGTAGGGTATAGAGTGTAGGGTATACAGTGTATGGTATAGAGTGTAGGATGTAGAGTATAGGGTATAGAGTGCATGGTATAGAGTGTAGGGTATAAAGTGTAGAGTGTATGGTATAGAGTGTAGGGTATAGAGTGTAGAGTGTAGGGTATAGAGTGTATGGTATAGAGTGTAGGGTATAGAGTGTATGGTATAGAGTTTAGGGTATAGAGTGTAGAGTGTAGGGTATAGAGTGTAGAGTATAGAGTGTAGGGTATAGAGTGTAGGGCATAGAGTGTAGGGTATAGAGTGTAGGGTATAGAGTGTAGAGTGTAGAGTATAGAGTGTAGGGTATAGAGTGTAGGGTATAGAGTGTATGGTATAGAGTGTAGGGTATAGAGTGTAGAGTGTAGGGTATAGAGTGTAGGGTATAGAGTGTAGGGTATAGATTGTAGGGTATAGAGTGTAGGGTGTAGGGTATAGAGTGTAGGGTATAGAGTGTAGGGTATAGAGTGTAGGCTATAGAGTGTAGGGTATAGAGTGTAGGCTATAGAGTGTAGGGTATAGAGTGTAGAGTGTAGGCTATAGAGTGTAGGGTATAGAGTGTAGTCTATAGAGTGTAGGGTATAGAGTGTAGAGTGTAGGGTATAGAGTGTAGGGTTTAGAGTGTGGAGTATAGAGTTTAGGGTATAGAGTGTAGAGTGTAGAGTATAGAGTGTAGGGTATAGAGTGTAGGGTATAGAGTGTAGAGTGTAGGGCATAGAGTGTAGGGTATAGAGTGTAGGGTATAGAGTGTAGAGTCTAAGGTATAGAGTGTAGGGTACAGAGTGCAGGGTGTAGAGTGAAGGGTATAGAGTGTAGAGTGTAGGGGGTAGAGTGTAGGGTATAGAGTGTAGGGTATAGAGTGTAGAGTGTAGGGTATAGAGTGTAGAGTGTAGGGTATAGAGTGTAGGGTATAGAGTGTAGGGTATAGAGTGTAGAGTATAGAGTGTAGAGTGTAGGGTATAGAGTGTAGGGTATAGAGTGTAGGGTATAGAGTGTAGGGTATAGAGTGTAGAGTGTAGGGTACAGAGTGTAGGGTATAGAGTGTAGGGTATAGAGTGTAGAGTGTAGGGTACAGAGTGTAGGGTATAGAGTGTACGGTGTAGAGTGTAGGGTATAGAGTGTAGAGTGTAGGGTATAGAGTGTATGGTATAGAGTGTAGGGTATAGAGTGTAGGGTGTAGAGTGTAGGGTATAGAGTGTAGGGTATAGAGTGTAGGGTATATAGTGTAGAGTGTAGGGTATAGAGCATAGGGTATAGAGTGTAGAGTGTAGGGTATAGAGTGTAGAGTGTAGGGTATAGAGTGTAGTTTATAGACTGTAGGGTATAGACTGTAGGGTATAGAGTGTAGGGTATAGAGTGTAGGGTATAGAGTGTAGAGTGTAGGTTATAGAGTGTAGGGTATAGAGTGTAGGGTATAGAGTGTAGGGAATAGAGTGTAGAGTGTAAGGTATAGAGTTTAGAGTGTAGGGTATAGAGTGTAGGGTATAGACTGTAGGGTATAGAGTGTAGGATATAGAGTGTAGGGTATAGAGTGTAGAGTGTAGGCTATAGAGTGTAGGGTATAGAGTGTAGAGTGCAGGGTATAGAGTGTAGGGTATAAAGTGTAGGGTATAGAGTGTAGGGTATAGAGTGTAGAGTGTAGGGTACAGAGTGTAGGGTATAGAGTGCAGGGTGTAGAGTGTAGGGTATAGAGTGTAGGGTATAGAATGTAGGGTATAAAGTGTAGACTGTAGGGTATAGAGTGTATAGTGTAGGGTATAGAGTGTAGGGTATAGAGTGTAGTGTGTAGGGTATAGAGTGTATGCTATAGAGTGTATGGTGTAGAGTGTATGGTATAGAGTGTACGGTATAGAGTGTAGAGTGTATGGTATAGAGTGTAGGGTATAGAGTGTAGGTAAAGAGTGTATGTTATAGAGTGTAAGGTATAGAGTGTAGAATGTAGGGTATAGAGTTTAGAGTGTAGGGTATAGAGTGTAGGGTATAGAGTGTAAGGTATAGAGTGTAGAGTGTAGGGTATAGAGTGTAGGGTATAGAGTGTAGAGTGTAGGGTGTAGAGTGTAGGGTATAGAGTGTAGGGTATAGAGTGTAGGGTATAGAGTGTATGGTATAGAGTGTAGGGTATAGAGTGTATGGTATAGAGTGTAGGGTATAGAGTGTAGGGTATAGAGTGTAGAGTGTAGGGTATAGAGTGTAGGATATAGAGTGTAGAGTGTAGGGTATAGAGTGTAGGATATAGAGTGTAGGGTATAGAGTGTAGGGTGTAGAGTGTAGGGATTAGAGTGTAGGGTATAGAGTGTAGGGTGTAGAGTGTAGGGTATAGAGTGTAGGGTATAGAGTGTAGGGTATAGAGTGTAGAGTGTAGGGATTAGAGTGTAGGGTATAGAGTGTAGGGTATAGAGTGTATGGTATAGAGTGTAGGGTATAGAGTGTATGGTATAGAGTGTAGTGTTTAAAGTGTAGAGTGTATGGTATAGAGTGTAGGGTATAGAGTGTAGAGTGTAGGGTATAGAGTGTATGGTATAGAGTGTAGGGTGTAGAGTGTATGGTATAGAGTGTAGGGTATAGAATGTAGGGTATAGAGTGTAGGTATAGAGTGTAGGGCATAGAGTGTAGGGTATAGAGTGTAGGGTATAGAGTGTAGAGTGTAGGGTATAGAGTGTAGGGTATAGAGTGTAGGGTATAGAGTGTAGGGTACAGAGTGCAGAGTGTAGAGTGTAGGGTGTAGAGTGTATGGTATAGAGTGTAGGGTATAGAGTGTAGGTAAAGAGTGTATGTTATAGAGTGTAAGGTATAGAGTGTAGAATGTAGGGTATAGAGTTTAGAGTGTAGGGTATAGAGTGTAGGGTATAGAGTGTAAGGTATAGAGTGTAGAGTGTAGGGTATAGAGTGTAGGGTATAGAGTGTAGAGTGTAGGGTGTAGAGTGTAGGGTATAGAGTGTAGGGTATAGAGTGTAGGGTATAGAGTGTATGGTATAGAGTGTAGGGTATAGAGTGTATGGTATAGAGTGTAGGGTATAGAGTGTAGGGTATAGAGTGTAGAGTGTAGGGTATAGAGTGTAGGATATAGAGTGTAGAGTGTAGGGTATAGAGTGTAGGATATAGAGTGTAGGGTATAGAGTGTAGGGTGTAGAGTGTAGGGATTAGAGTGTAGGGTATAGAGTGTAGGGTGTAGAGTGTAGGGTATAGAGTGTAGGGTATAGAGTGTAGGGTATAGAGTGTAGAGTGTAGGGATTAGAGTGTAGGGTATAGAGTGTAGGGTATAGAGTGTATGGTATAGAGTGTAGGGTATAGAGTGTATGGTATAGAGTGTAGTGTTTAAAGTGTAGAGTGTATGGTATAGAGTGTAGGGTATAGAGTGTAGAGTGTAGGGTATAGAGTGTATGGTATAGAGTGTAGGGTGTAGAGTGTATGGTATAGAGTGTAGGGTATAGAATGTAGGGTATAGAGTGTAGGTATAGAGTGTAGGGCATAGAGTGTAGGGTATAGAGTGTAGGGTATAGAGTGTAGAGTGTAGGGTATAGAGTGTAGGGTATAGAGTGTAGGGTATAGAGTGTAGGGTACAGAGTGCAGAGTGTAGAGTGTAGGGTGTAGAGTGTAGGGTATAGAGTGTAGGGTATAGAGTGTATGATATAGAGTGTAGGGTATAGAGTGTAGAGTGTAGGGTATAGAGTTTAGAGTGTAGGGTATAGAGTGTAGGGTACAGAGTGTAGGGTATAGAGTATATGTTATAGAGTGTAGGGTATAGAGTGTATGGTAAAGAGTGTAGGGTATAGAGTGTAGATTGTAGGGTATAGAGTGTAGGGTATAGAGTGTAGAGTGTAGGGTATAGAGTGTAGAGTATAGAGTGTAGGGTATAGAGTGTAGGGTATAGAGTGTAGGGATTAGAGTGTAGGGTATAGAGTGTAGGGTATAGAGTGTAGGGTATAGAGTGTAGGGTATAGAATGTAGGGTATAGAGTGTAGGGTATAGAGTGTAGAGTGTAGGGTATAGAGTGTATGGTATAGAGTGTAGTGTATAGAGTGTATGGTATAGAGTGTAGGGTATAAAGTGTAGAGTGTATGGTATAGAGTGTAGGGTATAGAGTGTGGAGTGTAGGGTATATAGTGTATGGTATAGAGTGTAGACTATAGAGTGTAGGGCATAGAGTGTAGGGTATAGAGTGTAGGGTATAGAGTGTAGAGTGCAGGGTATAGAGTGTGGGGTATAGAGTGTAGGGCATAGAGTGTAGGGTATAGAGTGTAGGGTATAGAGTGTAGAGTGTAGGGTATGGAGTGTAGGGTATAGAGTGTAGGGTATAGATTGTAGAGTATAGAGTGTAGGGTATAGAGTGTAGGGCATAGAGTGTAGGGTATAGAGTGTAGAGTGTAGGGTATAGAGTGTGGGGTATAGAGTGTAGGGCATAGAGTGTAGGGTATAGAGTGTAGGGTATAGAGTGTAGAGTGTAGAGTATAGAGTGTAGGGTATGGAGTGTAGGGTATAGAGTGTAGAGTGTAGGGTATAGAGTGTAGAGTGTAGGGTATAGAGTGTAGGGTATAGAGTGTAGGGTATAGAGTGTAGAGTGTAGGGTATAGAGTGTAGGGTACAGAGTGCAGGGTGTAGAGTGTAGGGTATAGAGTGTAGGGTGTAGAGTGTAGGGTTTAGAGTGTAGGGTATAGAGTGTAGAGTTTAGGGTATAGAGTGTAGAGTGTAGGATATAGAGTGTAGGGTATAGAGTGTAGGGTATAGAGTGTAGGGTATAGAGTGTAGAGTGTAGGGTATAGAGTGTAGAGTGTAGGGTATAGAGTGTAGGGTATAGAGTGTAGTGTATAGAGTGTAGGGTAGAGAGTGTAGAGTGTATGGTATAGAGTGTAGGGTATAGAGTGTAGAGTGTAGGGATTAGAGTGTAGGGTATAGAGTGTAGGGTATAGAGTGTATGGTATAGAGTGTAGGGTATAGAGTGTATGGTATAGATTGTAGGGTATAAAGTGTAGAGTGTATGGTATAGAGTGTAGGGTATAGAGTGTAGAGTGTAGGGTATAGAGTGTATGGTATAGAGTGTAGGGTGTAGAGTGTATGGTATAGAGTGTAGGGTATAGAGTGTAGGGTATAGAGTGTAGGGTATAGAGTGTAGGGTATAGAGTGTAGGGTATAGAGTGTAGAGTGTAGGGTATAGAGTGTAGGGTATAGAGTGTAGGGTATAGAGTGTAGAGTGTAGGGTATAGAGTGTAGGGTATAGAGTGTAGGGTATAGAGTGTAGGGTATAGTGTGTAGGGTACAGAGTGCAGGGTGTAGAGTGTAGGGTATAGAGTGTAGGGTGTAGAGTGTAGGGTATAGAGTGTAGGGTATAGAGTGTAGGGTATAGAGTGTAGGGTATAGAGTGTAGGGTATAGAGTGTAGGGCATAGAGTGTAGGGTATAGAGTGTAGGGTATAGAGTGTAGAGTGTAGGGTATAGAGTGTAGGGTATAGAGTGTAGGGTATAGAGTGTAGAGTGTAGGGTATAGAGTGTAGGGTATAGAGTGTAGGGTATAGAGTGTAGGGTATAGTGTGTAGGGTACAGAGTGCAGGGTGTAGAGTGTAGGGTATAGAGTGTAGGGTGTAGAGTGTAGGGTATAGAGTGTAGGGTATAGAGTGTAGAGTGTAGGGTATACAGTGTAGAGTGTAGGGTATAGAGTGTAGGGTATAGAGTGTAGGGTATAGAGTGTGGAGTGTAGGGTATAGAGTGTAGAGTGTAGGGTATAGAGTGTAGGGTATAGAGTGTAGGGTAGAGAGTGTAGAGTGTAGGGTATAGAGTGTAGGGTATAGAGTGTAGAGTGTAGGGATTAGAGTGTAGGGTATAGAGTGTAGGGTGTAGAGTGTAGGGTAGAGAGTGTAGAGTGTAGGGTATAGAGTGTATGGTATAGAGTGTAGGGTATAGAGTGCAGGGTGTAGAGTGTAGGGTATAGAGTGTAGGGTATAGAGTGTAGGGTATAAAGTGTAGACTGTAGGGTATAGAGTGTATAGTGTAGGGTATAGAGTGTAGGGTATAGAGTGTAGAGTGTAGGGTATAGAGTGTATGCTATAGAGTGTATGGTGTAGAGTATATGGTATAGAGTGTAGGGTATAGAGTGTAGAGTGTATGGTATAGAGTGTAGGGTATAGAGTGTAGGTAAAGAGTGTATGTTATAGAGTGTAAGGTATAGAGTGTAGAATGTAGGGTATAGAGTTTAGAGTGTAGGGTATAGAGTGTAGGGTATAGAGTGTAAGGTATAGAGTGTAGGGTGTAGAGTGTAGGGTATAGAGTGTAGGGTATAGAGTGTAGGGTATAGAGTGTATGGTATAGAGTGTAGGGTATAGAGTGTATGATATAGAGTGTAGGGTATAGAGTGTAGAGTGTAGGGTATAGGGTGTAGGGTATAGAGTGTAGAGTGTAGGGTATAGAGTGTAGGGTATAGAGTGTAGAGTGTAGGGTACAGAGTGTAGGGTATAGAGTGTAGGGTATAGAGTGTAGAGTGTAGGGTACAGAGTGTAGGGTATAGAGTGTAGGGTGTAGAGTGTAGGGTATAGAGTGTAGAGTGTAGGGTATAGAGTGTATGGTATAGAGTGTAGGGTATAGAGTGTAGGGTGTAGAGTGTAGGGTATAGAGTGTAGGGTATAGAGTGTAGGGTATATAGTGTAGAGTATAGGGTATAGAGTGTAGGGTATAGAGTGTAGAGTGTAGGGTATAGAGTGTAGAGTGTAGGGTATAGAGTGTAGGGTATAGACTGTAGGGTATAGACTGTAGGGTATAGAGTGTAGGGTATAGAGTGTAGGGTATAGAGTGTAGAGTGTAGGTTATAGAGTGTAGGGTATAGAGTGTAGGGTATAGAGTGTAGGGAATAGAGTGTAGAGTGTAAGGTATAGAGTGTAGAGTGTAGGGTATAGAGTGTAGGGTATAGACTGTAGGGTATAGAGTGTAGGATATAGAGTGTAGGGTATAGAGTGTAGAGTGTAGGCTATAGAGTGTAGGGTATAGAGTGTAGAGTGTAGGGTATAGAGTGTAGGGTATAAAGTGTAGGGTATAGAGTGTAGGGTATAGAGTGTAGAGTGTAGGGTATAGAGTGTAGGGTATAGAGTGTAGGGTATAGAGTGTAGGGTATAGTGTGTAGGGTACAGAGTGCAGGGTGTAGAGTGTAGGGTATAGAGTGTAGGGTGTAGAGTGTAGGGTATAGAGTGTAGAGTGTAGGGTATACAGTGTAGAGTGTAGGGTATAGAGTGTAGGGTATAGAGTGTAGGGTATAGAGTGTGGAGTGTAGGGTATAGAGTGTAGAGTGTAGGGTATAGAGTGTAGGGTATAGAGTGTAGGGTAGAGAGTGTAGAGTGTAGGGTATAGAGTGTAGGGTATAGAGTGTAGAGTGTAGGGATAAGAGTGTAGGGTATAGAGTGTAGGGTGTAGAGTGTAGGGTAGAGAGTGTAGAGTGTAGGGTATAGAGTGTATGGTATAGAGTGTAGGGTATAGAGTGCAGGGTGTAGAGTGTAGGGTATAGAGTGTAGGGTATAGAGTGTAGGGTATAAAGTGTAGACTGTAGGGTATAGAGTGTATAGTGTAGGGTATAGAGTGTAGGGTATAGAGTGTAGAGTGTAGGGTATAGAGTGTATGCTATAGAGTGTATGGTGTAGAGTATATGGTATAGAGTGTAGGGTATAGAGTGTAGAGTGTATGGTATAGAGTGTAGGGTATAGAGTGTAGGTAAAGAGTGTATGTTATAGAGTGTAAGGTATAGAGTGTAGAATGTAGGGTATAGAGTTTAGAGTGTAGGGTATAGAGTGTAGGGTATAGAGTGTAAGGTATAGAGTGTAGGGTGTAGAGTGTAGGGTATAGAGTGTAGGGTATAGAGTGTAGGGTATAGAGTGTATGGTATAGAGTGTAGGGTATAGAGTGTATGATATAGAGTGTAGGGTATAGAGTGTAGAGTGTAGGGTATAGAGTGTAGGGTATAGAGTGTAGAGTGTAGGGTATAGAGTGTAGGGTATAGAGTGTAGAGTGTAGGGTACAGAGTGTAGGGTATAGAGTGTAGGGTATAGAGTGTAGAGTGTAGGGTACAGAGTGTAGGGTATAGAGTGTAGGGTGTAGAGTGTAGGGTATAGAGTGTAGAGTGTAGGGTATAGAGTGTATGGTATAGAGTGTAGGGTATAGAGTGTAGGGTGTAGAGTGTAGGGTATAGAGTGTAGGGTATAGAGTGTAGGGTATATAGTGTAGAGTATAGGGTATAGAGTGTAGGGTATAGAGTGTAGAGTGTAGGGTATAGAGTGTAGAGTGTAGGGTATAGAGTGTAGGGTATAGACTGTAGGGTATAGACTGTAGGGTATAGAGTGTAGGGTATAGAGTGTAGGGTATAGAGTGTAGAGTGTAGGTTATAGAGTGTAGGGTATAGAGTGTAGGGTATAGAGTGTAGGGAATAGAGTGTAGAGTGTAAGGTATAGAGTGTAGAGTGTAGGGTATAGAGTGTAGGGTATAGACTGTAGGGTATAGAGTGTAGGATATAGAGTGTAGGGTATAGAGTGTAGAGTGTAGGCTATAGAGTGTAGGGTATAGAGTGTAGAGTGTAGGGTATAGAGTGTAGGGTATAAAGTGTAGGGTATAGAGTGTAGGGTATAGACTGTAGAATGTAGGGTATAGAGTGTAGGGTATAGAGTGCAGGGTGTAGAGTGTAGGGTATAGAGTGTAGGGTATAGAATGTAGGGTATAAAGTGTAGACTGTAGGGTATAGAGTGTATAGTGTAGGGTATAGAGTGTAGAGTGTAGGGTATAGAGTGTATGCTATAGAGTGTATGGTGTAGAGTGTATGGTATAGAGTGTAGGGTATAGAGTGTAGAGTGTATGGTATAGAGTGTAGGGTATAGAGTGTAGGTAAAGAGTGTATGTTATAGAGTGTAAGGTATAGAGTGTAGAATGTAGGGTATAGAGTTTAGAGGGTAGGTTATAGAGTGTAGGGTATAGAGTGTAAGGTATAGAGTGTAGGGTGTAGAGTGTAGGGAATAGAGTGTAGGGTATAGAGTGTAGGGTATAGAGTGTATAGTATAGAGTGTAGGGTATAGAGTGTAGAGTGTAGGGATTAGAGTGTAGGGTATAGAGTGTAGGGTATAGAGTGTATGGTATAGAGTGTAGTGTATAGAGTGTATGGTATAGTGTGTAGGGTATAAAGTGTAGAGTGTATGGTATAGAGTGTAGGGTATAGAGTGTGGAGTGTAGGGTATATAGTGTATGGTATAGAGTGTAGACTATAGAGTGTAGGGCATAGAGTGTAGGGTATAGAGTGTAGGGTATAGAGTGTAGAGTGCAGGGTATAGAGTGTGGGGTATAGAGTGTAGGGCATAGAGTGTAGGGTATAGAGTGTAGGGTATAGAGTGTAGAGTGTAGGGTATGGAGTGTAGGGTATAGAGTGTAGGGTATAGATTGTAGAGTATAGAGTGTAGGGTATAGAGTGTAGGGCATAGAGTGTAGGGTATAGAGTGTAGAGTGTAGGGTATAGAGTGTGGGGTATAGAGTGTAGGGCATAGAGTGTAGGGTATAGAGTGTAGGGTATAGAGTGTAGAGTGTAGAGTATAGAGTGTAGGGTATGGAGTGTAGGGTATAGAGTGTAGAGTGTAGGGTATAGAGTGTAGAGTGTAGGGTATAGAGTGTAGGGTATAGAGTGTAGGGTATAGAGTGTAGAGTGTAGGGTATAGAGTGTAGGGTACAGAGTGCAGGGTGTAGAGTGTAGGGTATAGAGTGTAGGGTGTAGAGTGTAGGGTTTAGAGTGTAGGGTATAGAGTGTAGAGTTTAGGGTATAGAGTGTAGAGTGTAGGGTATAGAGTGTAGGGTATAGAGTGTAGGGTATAGAGTGTAGGGTATAGAGTGTAGGGTATAGAGTGTAGAGTGTAGGGTATATAGTGTAGAGTGTAGGGTATAGAGTGTAGGGTATAGAGTGTAGTGTATAGAGTGTAGGGTAGAGAGTGTAGAGTGTATGGTATAGAGTGTAGGGTATAGAGTGTAGAGTGTAGGGATTAGAGTGTAGGGTATAGAGTGTAGGGTATAGAGTGTATGGTATAGAGTGTAGGGTATAGAGTGTATGGTATAGATTGTAGTGTATAAAGTGTAGAGTGTATTTTATAGAGTGTAGGGTATAGAGTGTAGAGTGTAGGGTATAGAGTGTATGGTATAGAGTGTAGGGTGTAGAGTGTAGGGTATAGAGTGTAGGGTATAGAGTGTAGGGTATAGAGTGTAGGGTATAGAGTGTAGGGCATAGAGTGTAGGGTATAGAGTGTAGGGTATAGAGTGTAGGGTATAGAGTGTAGGGTATAGAGTGTAGGGTATAGAGTGTAGAGTGTAGGGTATAGAGTGTAGGGTATAGAGTGTAGGGTATAGTGTGTAGGGTACAGAGTGCAGGGTGTAGAGTGTAGGGTATAGAGTGTAGGGTGTAGAGTGTAGGGTATAGAGTGTAGGGTATAGAGTGTAGAGTGTAGGGTATACAGTGTAGAGTGTAGGGTATAGAGTGTAGGGTATAGAGTGTAGGGTATAGAGTGTGGAGTGTAGGGTATAGAGTGTAGAGTGTAGGGTATAGAGTGTAGGGTATAGAGTGTAGGGTAGAGAGTGTAGAGTGTAGGGTATAGAGTGTAGGGTATAGAGTGTAGAGTGTAGGGATTAGAGTGTAGGGTATAGAGTGTAGGGTGTAGAGTGTAGGGTAGAGAGTGTAGAGTGTAGGGTATAGAGTGTATGGTATAGAGTGTAGGGTATAGAGTGCAGGGTGTAGAGTGTAGGGTATAGAGTGTAGGGTATAGAGTGTAGGGTATAAAGTGTAGACTGTAGGGTATAGAGTGTATAGTGTAGGGTATAGAGTGTAGGGTATAGAGTGTTGAGTGTAGGGTATAGAGTGTATGCTATAGAGTGTATGGTGTAGAGTATATGGTATAGAGTGTAGGGTATAGAGTGTAGAGTGTATGGTATAGAGTGTAGGGTATAGAGTGTAGGGTATAGAGTGTAGGGTATAGAGTGTAAGGTATAGAGTGTAAGGTATAGAGTGTAGGGTGTAGAGTGTAGGGTATAGAGTGTAGGGTATAGAGTGTATGGTATAGAGTGTAGGGTATAGAGTGTATGATATAGAGTGTAGGGTATAGAGTGTAGAGTGTAGGGTATAGAGTGTAGGGTATAGAGTGTAGAGTGTAGGGTACAGAGTGTAGGGTATAGAGTGTAGGGTATAGAGTGTAGAGTGTAGGGTACAGAGTGTAGGGTATAGAGTGTAGGGTGTAGAGTGTAGGGTATAGAGTGTAGAGTGTAGGGTATAGAGTGTATGGTATAGAGTGTAGGGTATAGAGTGTAGGGTGTAGAGTGTAGGGTATAGAGTGTAGGGTATAGAGTGTAGGGTATATAGTGTAGAGTATAGGGTATAGAGTGTAGGGTATAGAGTGTAGAGTGTAGGGTATAGAGTGTAGAGTGTAGGGTATAGAGTGTAGGGTATAGACTGTAGGGTATAGACTGTAGGGTATAGAGTGTAGGGTATAGAGTGTAGAGTGTAGGTTATAGAGTGTAGGGTATAGAGTGTAGGGTATAGAGTGTAGGGAATAGAGTGTAGAGTGTAAGGTATAGAGTGTAGAGTGTAGGGTATAGAGTGTAGGGTATAGACTGTAGGGTATAGAGTGTAGGATATAGAGTGTAGGGTATAGAGTGTAGAGTGTAGGCTATAGAGTGTAGGGTATAGAGTGTAGAGTGTAGGGTATAGAGTGTAGGGTATAAAGTGTAGGGTATAGAGTGTAGGGTATAGAGTGTAGAGTGTAGGGTATAGAGTGTAGGGTATAGAGTGTAGGGTATAGAGTGTAGGGTATAGTGTGTAGGGTACAGAGTGCAGGGTGTAGAGTGTAGGGTATAGAGTGTAGGGTGTAGAGTGTAGGGTATAGAGTGTAGGGTATAGAGTGTAGAGTGTAGGGTATACAGTGTAGAGTGCAGGGTATAGAGTGTAGGGTATAGAGTGTGGAGTGTAGGGTATATAGTGTATGGTATAGAGTGTAGACTATAGAGTGTAGGGCATAGAGTGTAGGGTATAGAGTGTAGGGTATAGAGTGTAGAGTGCAGGGTATAGAGTGTGGGGTATAGAGTGTAGGGCATAGAGTGTAGGGTATAGAGTGTAGGGTATAGAGTGTAGAGTGTAGGGTATGGAGTGTAGGGTATAGAGTGTAGGGTATAGATTGTAGAGTATAGAGTGTAGGGTATAGAGTGTAGGGCATAGAGTGTAGGGTATAGAGTGTAGAGTGTAGGGTATAGAGTGTGGGGTATAGAGTGTAGGGCATAGAGTGTAGGGTATAGAGTGTAGGGTATAGAGTGTAGAGTGTAGAGTATAGAGTGTAGGGTATGGAGTGTAGGGTATAGAGTGTAGAGTGTAGGGTATAGAGTGTAGAGTGTAGGGTATAGAGTGTAGGGTATAGAGTGTAGGGTATAGAGTGTAGAGTGTAGGGTATAGAGTGTAGGGTACAGAGTGCAGGGTGTAGAGTGTAGGGTATAGAGTGTAGGGTGTAGAGTGTAGGGTTTAGAGTGTAGGGTATAGAGTGTAGAGTTTAGGGTATAGAGTGTAGAGTGTAGGGTATAGAGTGTAGGGTATAGAGTGTAGGGTATAGAGTGTAGGGTATAGAGTGTAGGGTATAGAGTGTAGAGTGTAGGGTATATAGTGTAGAGTGTAGGGTATAGAGTGTAGGGTATAGAGTGTAGTGTATAGAGTGTAGGGTAGAGAGTGTAGAGTGTATGGTATAGAGTGTAGGGTATAGAGTGTAGAGTGTAGGGATTAGAGTGTAGGGTATAGAGTGTAGGGTATAGAGTGTATGGTATAGAGTGTAGGGTATAGAGTGTATGGTATAGATTGTAGGGTATAAAGTGTAGAGTGTATGGTATAGAGTGTAGGGTATAGAGTGTAGAGTGTAGGGTATAGAGTGTATGGTATAGAGTGTAGGGTGTAGAGTGTATGGTATAGAGTGTAGGGTATAGAGTGTAGGGTATAGAGTGTAGGGTATAGAGTGTAGGGCATAGAGTGTAGGGTATAGAGTGTAGGGTATAGAGTGTAGAGTGTAGGGTATAGAGTGTAGGGTATAGAGTGTAGGGTATAGAGTGTAGAGTGTAGGGTATAGAGTGTAGGGTATAGAGTGTAGGGTATAGTGTGTAGGGTACAGAGTGCAGGGTGTAGAGTGTAGGGTATAGAGTGTAGGGTGTAGAGTGTAGGGTATAGAGTGTAGGGTATAGAGTGTAGAGTGTAGGGTATACAGTGTAGAGTGTAGGGTATAGAGTGTAGGGTATAGAGTGTAGGGTATAGAGTGTGGAGTGTAGGGTATAGAGTGTAGAGTGTAGGGTATAGAGTGTAGGGTATAGAGTGTAGGGTAGAGAGTGTAGAGTGTAGGGTATAGAGTGTAGGGTATAGAGTGTAGAGTGTAGGGATTAGAGTGTAGGGTATAGAGTGTAGGGTGTAGAGTGTAGGGTAGAGAGTGTAGAGTGTAGGGTATAGAGTGTATGGTATAGAGTGTAGGGTATAGAGTGCAGGGTGTAGAGTGTAGGGTATAGAGTGTAGGGTATAGAGTGTAGGGTATAAAGTGTAGACTGTAGGGTATAGAGTGTATAGTGTAGGGTATAGAGTGTAGGGTATAGAGTGTAGAGTGTAGGGTATAGAGTGTATGCTATAGAGTGTATGGTGTAGAGTATATGGTATAGAGTGTAGGGTATAGAGTGTAGAGTGTATGGTATAGAGTGTAGGGTATAGAGTGTAGGTAAAGAGTGTATGTTATAGAGTGTAAGGTATAGAGTGTAGAATGTAGGGTATAGAGTTTAGAGTGTAGGGTATAGAGTGTAGGGTATAGAGTGTAAGGTATAGAGTGTAGGGTGTAGAGTGTAGGGTATAGAGTGTAGGGTATAGAGTGTAGGGTATAGAGTGTATGGTATAGAGTGTAGGGTATAGAGTGTATGATATAGAGTGTAGGGTATAGAGTGTAGAGTGTAGGGTATAGAGTGTAGGGTATAGAGTGTAGAGTGTAGGGTATAGAGTGTAGGGTATAGAGTGTAGAGTGTAGGGTACAGAGTGTAGGGTATAGAGTGTAGGGTATAGAGTGTAGAGTGTAGGGTACAGAGTGTAGGGTATAGAGTGTAGGGTGTAGAGTGTAGGGTATAGAGTGTAGAGTGTAGGGTATAGAGTGTATGGTATAGAGTGTAGGGTATAGAGTGTAGGGTGTAGAGTGTAGGGTATAGAGTGTAGGGTATAGAGTGTAGGGTATATAGTGTAGAGTATAGGGTATAGAGTGTAGGGTATAGAGTGTAGAGTGTAGGGTATAGAGTGTAGAGTGTAGGGTATAGAGTGTAGGGTATAGACTGTAGGGTATAGAGTGTAGGGTATAGAGTGTAGAGTGTAGGTTATAGAGTGTAGGGTATAGAGTGTAGGGTATAGAGTGTAGGGAATAGAGTGTAGAGTGTAAGGTATAGAGTGTAGAGTGTAGGGTATAGAGTGTAGGGTATAGACTGTAGGGTATAGAGTGTAGGATATAGAGTGTAGGGTATAGAGTGTAGAGTGTAGGCTATAGAGTGTAGGGTATAGAGTGTAGAGTGTAGGGTATAGAGTGTAGGGTATAAAGTGTAGGGTATAGAGTGTAGGGTATAGAGTGTAGAGTGTAGGGTATAGAGTGTAGGGTATAGAGTGTAGGGTATAGAGTGTAGGGTATAGTGTGTAGGGTACAGAGTGCAGGGTGTAGAGTGTAGGGTATAGAGTGTAGGGTGTAGAGTGTAGGGTATAGAGTGTAGGGTATAGAGTGTAGAGTGTAGGGTATACAGTGTAGAGTGTAGGGTATAGAGTGTAGGGTATAGAGTGTAGGGTATAGAGTGTGGAGTGTAGGGTATAGAGTGTAGAGTGTAGGGTATAGAGTGTAGGGTATAGAGTGTAGAGTGTAGGGTATAGAGTGTAGGGTATAGAGTGTAGAGTGTAGGGATTAGAGTGTAGGGTATAGAGTGTAGGGTGTAGAGTGTAGGGTAGAGAGTGTAGAGTGTAGGGTATAGAGTGTATGGTATAGAGTGTAGGGTATAAAGTGAAGACTGTAGGGTATAGAGTGTATAGTGTAGGGTATAGAGTGTAGGGTATAGAGTGTAGAGTGTAGGGTATAGAGTGTATGCTATAGAGTGTATGGTGTAGAGTATATGGTATAGAGTGTAGGGTATAGAGTGTAGAGTGTATGGTATAGAGTGTAGGGTATAGAGTGTAGGTAAAGAGTGTATGTTATAGAGTGTAAGGTATAGAGTGTAGAATGTAGGGTATAGAGTTTAGAGTGTAGGGTATAGAGTGTAGGGTATAGAGTGTAAGGTATAGAGTGTAGGGTGTAGAGTGTAGGGTATAGAGTGTAGGGTATAGAGTGTAGGGTATAGAGTGTATGGTATAGAGTGTAGGGTATAGAGTGTATGATATAGAGTGTAGGGTATAGAGTGTAGAGTGTAGGGTATAGAGTGTAGGGTATAGAGTGTAGAGTGTAGGGTATAGATTGTAGGGTATAGAGTGTAGAGTGTAGGGTACAGAGTGTAGGGTATAGAGTGTAGGGTATAGAGTGTAGAGTGTAGGGTACAGAGTGTAGGGTATAGAGTGTAGGGTGTAGAGTGTAGGGTATAGAGTGTAGAGTGTAGGGTATAGAGTGTATGGTATAGAGTGTAGGGTATAGAGTGTAGGGTGTAGAGTGTAGGGTATAGAGTGTAGGGTATAGAGTGTAGGGTATATAGTGTAGAGTATAGGGAATAGAGTGTAGGGTATAGAGTGTAGAGTGTAGGGTATAGAGTGTAGAGTGTAGGGTATAGAGTGTAGGGTATAGACTGTAGGGTATAGACTGTAGGGTATAGAGTGTAGGGTATAGAGTGTAGGGTATAGAGTGTAGAGTGTAGGTTATAGAGTGTAGGGTATAGAGTGTAGGGTATAGAGTGTAGGGAATAGAGTGTAGAGTGTAAGGTATAGAGTGTAGAGTGTAGGGTATAGAGTGTAGGGTATAGACTGTAGGGTATAGAGTGTAGGATATAGAGTGTAGGGTATAGAGTGTAGAGTGTAGGCTATAGAGTGTAGGGTATAGAGTGTAGAGTGTAGGGTATAGAGTGTAGGGTATAAAGTGTAGGGTATAGAGTGTAGGGTATAGAGTGTAGAGTGTAGGGTATAGAGTGTAGGGTATAGAGTGCAGGGTGTAGAGTGTAGGGTATAGAGTGTAGGGTATAGAATGTAGGGTATAAAGTGTAGACTGTAGGGTATAGAGTGTATAGTGTAGGGTATAGAGTGTAGGGTATAGAGTGTAGAGTGTAGGGTATAGAGTGTATGCTATAGAGTGTATGGTGTAGAGTGTATGGTAAAGAGTGTAGGGTATAGAGTGTAGAGTGTATGGTATAGAGTGTAGGGTATAGAGTGTAGGTAAAGAGTGTATGTTATAGAGTGTAAGGTATAGAGTGTAGAATGTAGGGTATAGAGTTTAGAGTGTAGGTTATAGAGTGTAGGGTATAGAGTGTAAGGTATAGAGTGTAGGGTGTAGAGTGTAGGGAATAGAGTGTAGGGTATAGAGTGTAGGGTATAGAGTGTATGGTATAGAGTGTAGGGTATAGAGTGTATGGTATAGAGTGTAGGGTATAGAGTGTAGGGTATAGAGTGTAGGGTATAGAGTGTAGAGTGTAGGGTATAGAGTGTAGGATATAGAGTGTAGGGTATAGAGTGTAGGGTATAGAGTGTAGAGTGTAGGGATTAGAGTGTAGGGTATAGAGTGTAGGGTATACAGTGTAGAGTGTAGGGTATAGAGTGTAGGGTATAGAGTGTAGGGTATAGAGTGTAGAGTGTAGGGATAAGAGTGTAGGGTATAGAGTGTAGGGTATAAAGTGTATGGTATAGAGTGTAGGGTATAGAGTGTATGGTATAGAGTGTAGGGTATAAAGTGTAGAGTGTATGGTATAGAGTGTAGGGTATAGATTGTAGAGTGTAGGGTATAGAGTGTATGGTATAGAGTGTAGGGTGTAGAGTGTATGGTATAGAGTGTAGGGTATAGAATGTAGGGTATAGAGTGTAGGGTATAGAGTGTAGGGCATAGAGTGTAGGGTATAGAGTGTAGGGTATAGAGTGTATGTTATAGAGTGTAGGGTATAGAGTGTAGGGTATAGAGTGTAGAGTGCAGGGTATAGAGTGTAGGGTATAGAGTGTAGAGTGTAGGGTATAGAGTGTAGAGTGTAGGGTATAGAGTGTAGGGTATAGAGTGTAGGGTATAGAGTGTAGGGTATAGAGTGTAGAGTGTAGGGTATAGAGTGTAGGGTATAGAGTGTAGGGTAGAGAGTGTAGGGTAGAGAGTGTAGAGTGTAGGGTACAGAGTGTAGGGTATAGAGTGTAGGGTATAGAGTGTAGAGTGTAGGGTATAGAGTGTAGGGTATAGAGTGTAGGGTATAGAGTGTAGAGTCTAAGGTATAGAGTGTAGGGTACAGAGTGCAGGGTGTAGAGTGAAGGGTATAGAGTGTAGAGTGTAGGGGGTAGAGTGTAGGGTATAGAGTGTAGGGTATAGAGTGTAGAGTGTAGGGTATAGAGTGTAGAGTGTAGGGTATAGAGTGTAGGGTATAGAGTGTAGGGTATAGAGTGTAGGGTATAGAGTGTAGAGTGTAGGGTATAGAGTGTAGGCTATAGAGTGTAGGGTATAGAGTGTAGGGTAGAGAGTGTAGAGTGTAGGGTACAGAGTGTAGGGTATAGAGTGTAGGGTATAGAGTCTAGAGTGTAGGGTACAGAGTGTAGGGTATAGAGTGTAGGGTGTAGAGTGTAGGGTATAGAGTGTAGAGTGTAGGGTATAGAGTGTATGGTATAGAGTGTAGGGTATAGAGTGTAGGGTGTAGAGTGTAGGGTATAGAGTGTAGGGTATAGAGTGTAGGGTATATAGTGTAGAGTGTAGGGTATAGAGTGTAGGGTATAGAGTGTAGAGTGTAGGGTATAGAGTGTAGAGTGTAGGGTATAGAGTGTAGGGTATAGACTGTAGGGTATAGACTGTAGGGTATAGACTGTAGGGTATAGAGTGTAGGGTATAGAGTGTAGAGTGTAGGTTATAGAGTGTATGGTATAGAGTGTAGGGTATAGAGTGTAGGGAATAGAGTGTAGAGTGTAAGGTATAGAGTGTAGAGTGTAGGGTATAGAGTGTAGGGTATAAACAGTAGGGTATAGAGTGTAGGATATAGAGTGTAGGGTATAGAGTGTAGAGTGTAGGCTATAGAGTGTAGGGTATAGAGTGTAGAGTGTAGGCTATAGAGTGTAGGGTATAGAGTGTAGAGTGTAGGGTATAGAGTGTAGGGTATAAAGTGTAGGGTATAGAGTGTAGGGTATAGAGTGTAGAGTGTAGGGTATAGAGTGTAGGGTATATAGTGCAGGGTGTAGAGTGTAGGGTATAGAGTGTAGGGTATAGAATGTAGGGTATAAAGTGTAGACTGTAGGGTATAGAGTGTATAGTGTAGGGTATAGAGTGTAGGGTATAGAGTGTAGAGTGTAGGGTATAGAGTGTATGGTGTAGAGTGTATGGTATAGAGTGTAGGGTATAGAGTGTAGAGTGTATGGTATAGAGTGTAGGGTATAGAGTGTAGGTAAAGAGTGTATGTTATAGAGTGTAAGGTATAGAGTGTAGAATGTAGGGTATAGAGTTTAGAGTGTAGGGTATAGAGTGTAGGGTATAGAGTGTAAGGTATAGAGTGTAGGGTGTAGAGTGTAGGGTATAGAGTGTAGGGTATAGAGTGTAGGGTATAGAGTGTATGGTATAGAGTGTAGGGTATAGAGTGTATGGTATAGAGTGTAGGGTATAGAGTGTAGAGTGTAGGGTATAGAGTGTAGGGTATAGAGTGTAGAGTGTAGGGTATAGAGTGTAGGATATAGAGTGTAGGGTATAGAGTGTAGGGTATAGAGTGTAGAGTGTAGGGATTAGAGTGTAGGGTATAGAGTGTAGGGTATAGAGTGTAGGGTATAGAGTGTAGAGTGTAGGGATTAGAGTGTAGGGTATAGAGTGTAGGGTATAGAGTGTATGGTATAGAGTGTAGGGTATAGAGTGTATGGTATAGAGTGTAGGGTATAAAGTGTAGAGTGTATGGTATAGAGTGTAGGGTATAGAGTGTAGAGTGTAGGGTATAGAGTGTATGGTATAGAGTGTAGTGTGTAGAGTGTATGGTATAGAGTGTAGGGTATAGAATGTAGGGTATAGAGTGTAGGGTATAGAGTGTAGGGCATAGAGTGTAGGGTATAGAGTGTAGGGTATAGAGTGTAGAGTGTAGGGTATAGAGTGTAGGGTATAGAGTGTAGGGTATAGAGTGTAGAGTGTAGGGTATAGAGTGTAGGGTATAGAGTGTAGGGTATAGAGTGTAGGGTACAGAGTGCAGAGTGTAGAGTGTAGGGTGTAGAGTGTAGGGTATAGAGTGTAGGGTATAGAGTGTAGGGTATAGAGTGTAGAGTTTATGGTATAGAGTGTAGGGTATAGAGTGTAGGGTATAGAGTGTATGTTATAGAGTGTAGGGTATAGAGTGTAGAGTGTAGGGTATAGAGTTTAGAGTGTAGGGTATAGAGTGTAGGGTATAGAGTGTAGGGTATAGAGTATATGTTATAGAGTGTAGGGTATAGAGTGTATGGTAAAGAGTGTAGGGTATAGAGTGTAGAGTGTAGGGTATAGAGTGTAGGGTATAGAGTGTAGAGTGTAGGGTATAGAGTGTAGAGTATAGAGTGTAGGGTATAGAATGTAGGGTATAGAGTGTAGGGATTAGAGTGTAGGGTATAGAGTGTAGGGTATAGAGTGTAGAGTGTAGGGTATAGAGTGTAGGGTATAGAATGTAGGGTATAGAGTGTAGGGTATAGAGTGTAGAGTGTAGGGATTAGAGTGTAGGGTATAGAGTGTAGGGTATAGAGTGTATGGTATAGAGTGTAGTGTATAGAGTGTATGGTATAGAGTGTAGGGTATAAAGTGTAGAGTGTATGGTATAGAGTGTAGGGTATAGAGTGTAGAGTGTAGGGTATATAGTGTATGGTATAGAGTGTAGGCTATAGAGTGTAGGGCATAGAGTGTAGGGTATAGAGTGTAGGGTATAGAGTGTAGAGTGCAGGGTACAGAGTGTGGGGTATAGAGTGTAGGGCATAGAGTGTAGGGTATAGAGTGTAGGGTATAGAGTGTAGAGTGTAGAGTATAGAGTGTAGGGTATGGAGTGTAGGGTATAGAGTGTAGTGTATAGATTGTAGAGTATAGAGTGTAGGGTATAGAGTGTAGGGCATAGAGTGTAGGGTATAGAGTGTAGAGTGTAGGGTATAGAGTGTGGGGTATAGAGTGTAGGGCATAGAGTGTAGGGTATAGAGTGTAGGGTATAGAGTGTAGAGTGTAGAGTATAGAGTGTAGGGTATGGAGTGTAGGGTATAGAGTGTAGAGTGTAGGATATAGAGTGTAGAGTGTAGGGTATAGAGTGTAGGGTATAGAGTGTAGGGTATAGAGTGTAGAGTGTAGGGTATAGAGTGTAGGGTACAGAGTGCAGGGTGTAGAGTGTAGGGTATAGAGTGTAGGGTGTAGAGTGTAGGGTTTAGAGTGTAGGGTATAGAGTGTAGGGTATAGAGTGTAGAGTTTAGGGTATAGAGTGTAGAGTGTAGGGTATAGAGTGTAGGGTATAGAGTGTAGGGTATAGAGTGTAGGGTATAGAGTGTAGGGTATAGAGTGTAGAGTGTAGGGTATAGAGTGTAGGGTATAGAGTGTAGAGTGTAGGGATTAGAGTGTAGGGTATAGAGTGTAGGGTATAGAGTGTATGGTATAGAGTGTAGGGTATAGAGTGTATGGTATAGATTGTAGGGTATAAAGAGTAGAGTGTATGGTATAGAGTGTAGGGTATAGAGTGTAGGGTATAGAGTGTAGGGTATAGAGTGTAGGATATAGAGTGTAGGGCATAGAGTGTAGGGTATAGAGTGTAGGGTATAGAGTGTAGAGTGTAGGGTATAGAGTGTAGGGTATAGAGTGTAGGGTATAGAGTGTAGAGTGTAGGGTATAGAGTGTAGGGTATAGAGTGTAGGGTATAGAGTGTAGAGTGTAGGGTATAGTGTGTAGGGTACAGAGTGCAGGGTGTAGAGTGTAGGGTATAGAGTGTAGGGTGTAGAGTGTAGGGTATAGAGTGTAGGGTATAGAGTGTAGGGTATATAGTGTAGAGTGTAGGGTATAGAGCATAGGGTATAGAGTGTAGAGTGTAGGGTATAGAGTGTAGAGTGTAGGGTATAGAGTGTAGTTTATAGACTGTAGGGTATAGACTGTAGGGTATAGAGTGTAGGGTATAGAGTGTAGGGTATAGAGTGTAGAGTGTAGGTTATAGAGTGTAGGGTATAGAGTGTAGGGTATAGAGTGTAGGGAATAGAGTGTAGAGTGTAAGGTATAGAGTGTAGAGTGTAGGGTATAGAGTGTAGGGTATAGACTGTAGGGTATAGAGTGTAGGATATAGAGTGTAGGGTATAGAGTGTAGAGTGTAGGCTATAGAGTGTAGGGTATAGAGTGTAGAGTGCAGGGTATAGAGTGTAGGGTATAAAGTGTAGGGTATAGAGTGTAGGGTATAGAGTGTAGAGTGTAGGGTATAGAGTGTAGAGTGTAGGGTATAGAGTGTATGGTGTAGAGTGTATGGTATAGAGTGTAGGGTATAGAGTGTAGAGTGTATGGTATAGAGTGTAGGGTATAGAGTGTAGGTAAAGAGTGTATGTTATAGAGTGTAAGGTATAGAGTGTAGAATGTAGGGTATAGAGTTTAGAGTGTAGGGTATAGAGTGTAGGGTATAGAGTGTAAGGTATAGAGTGTAGGGTGTAGAGTGTAGGGTATAGAGTGTAGGGTATAGAGTGTAGGGTATAGAGTGTATGGTATAGAGTGTAGGGTATAGAGTGTATGGTATAGAGTGTAGGGTATAGAGTGTAGAGTGTAGGGTATAGAGTGTATGGTATAGAGTGTAGAGTGTAGGGTATAGAGTGTAGGATATAGAGTGTAGGGTATAGAGTGTAGGGTATAGAGTGTAGAGTGTAGGGATTAGAGTGTAGGGTATAGAGTGTAGGGTATAGAGTGTAGGGTATAGAGTGTAGAGTGTAGGGATTAGAGTGTAGGGTATAGAGTGTAGGGTATAGAGTGTATGGTATAGAGTGTAGGGTATAGAGTGTATGGTATAGAGTGTAGGGTATAAAGTGTAGAGTGTATGGTATAGAGTGTAGGGTATAGAGTGTAGAGTGTAGGGTATAGAGTGTATGGTATAGAGTGTAGTGTGTAGAGTGTATGGTATAGAGTGTAGGGTATAGAATGTAGGGTATTGAGTGTAGGGTATAGAGTGTAGGGCATAGAGTGTAGGGTATAGAGTGTAGGGTATAGAGTGTAGAGTGTAGGGTATAGAGTGTAGGGTATAGAGTGTAGGGTATAGAGTGTAGAGTGTAGGGTATAGAGTGTAGGGTATAGAGTGTAGGGTATAGAGTGTAGGGTACAGAGTGCAGAGTGTAGAGTGTAGGGTGTAGAGTGTAGGGTATAGAGTGTAGGGTATAGAGTGTAGGGTATAGAGTGTAGAGTTTATGGTATAGAGTGTAGGGTATAGAGTGTAGGGTATAGAGTGTATGTTATAGAGTGTAGGGTATAGAGTGTAGAGTGTAGGGTATAGAGTTTAGAGTGTAGGGTATAGAGTGTAGGGTATAGAGTGTAGGGTATAGAGTATATGTTATAGAGTGTAGGGTATAGAGTGTATGGTAAAGAGTGTAGGGTATAGAGTGTAGAGTGTAGGGTATAGAGTGTAGGGTATAGAGTGTAGAGTGTAGGGTATAGAGTGTAGAGTATAGAGTGTAGGGTATAGAATGTAGGGTATAGAGTGTAGGGATTAGAGTGTAGGGTATAGAGTGTAGGGTATAGAGTGTAGAGTGTAGGGTATAGAGTGTAGGGTATAGAATGTAGGGTATAGAGTGTAGGGTATAGAGTGTAGAGTGTAGGGATTAGAGTGTAGGGTATAGAGTGTAGGGTATAGAGTGTATGGTATAGAGTGTAGTGTATAGAGTGTATGGTATAGAGTGTAGGGTATAAAGTGTAGAGTGTATGGTATAGAGTGTAGGGTATAGAGTGTAGAGTGTAGGGTATATAGTGTATGGTATAGAGTGTAGGCTATAGAGTGTAGGGCATAGAGTGTAGGGTATAGAGTGTAGGGTATAGAGTGTAGAGTGCAGGGTACAGAGTGTGGGGTATAGAGTGTAGGGCATAGAGTGTAGGGTATAGAGTGTAGGGTATAGAGTGTAGAGTGTAGAGTATAGAGTGTAGGGTATGGAGTGTAGGGTATAGAGTGTAGTGTATAGATTGTAGAGTATAGAGTGTAGGGTATAGAGTGTAGGGCATAGAGTGTAGGGTATAGAGTGTAGAGTGTAGGGTATAGAGTGTGGGGTATAGAGTGTAGGGCATAGAGTGTAGGGTATAGAGTGTAGGGTATAGAGTGTAGAGTGTAGAGTATAGAGTGTAGGGTATGGAGTGTAGGGTATAGAGTGTAGAGTGTAGGATATAGAGTGTAGAGTGTAGGGTATAGAGTGTAGGGTATAGAGTGTAGGGTATAGAGTGTAGAGTGTAGGGTATAGAGTGTAGGGTACAGAGTGCAGGGTGTAGAGTGTAGGGTATAGAGTGTAGGGTGTAGAGTGTAGGGTTTAGAGTGTAGGGTATAGAGTGTAGGGTATAGAGTGTAGAGTTTAGGGTATAGAGTGTAGAGTGTAGGGTATAGAGTGTAGGGTATAGAGTGTAGGGTATAGAGTGTAGGGTATAGAGTGTAGGGTATAGAGTGTAGAGTGTAGGGTATAGAGTGTAGGGTATAGAGTATAGAGTGTAGGGATTAGAGTGTAGGGTATAGAGTGTAGGGTATAGAGTGTATGGTATAGAGTGTAGGGTATAGAGTGTATGGTATAGATTGTAGGGTATAAAGAGTAGAGTGTATGGTATAGAGTGTAGGGTATAGAGTGTAGGGTATAGAGTGTAGGGTATAGAGTGTAGGATATAGAGTGTAGGGCATAGAGTGTAGGGTATAGAGTGTAGGGTATAGAGTGTAGAGTGTACTGTATAGAGTGTAGGGTATAGAGTGTAGGGTATAGAGTGTAGGGATTAGAGTGTAGGGTATAGAGTGTAGGGTATAGAGTGTAGAGTGTAGGGTATAGAGTGTAGGGTATAGAATGTAGGGTATAGAGTGTAGGGTATAGAGTGTAGAGTGTAGGGATTAGAGTGTAGGGTATAGAGTGTAGGGTATAGAGTGTATGGTATAGAGTGTAGTGTATAGAGTGTATGGTATAGAGTGTAGGGTATAAAGTGTAGAGTGTATGGTATAGAGTGTAGGGTATAGAGTGTAGAGTGTAGGGTATATAGTGTATGGTATAGAGTGTAGGCTATAGAGTGTAGGGCATAGAGTGTAGGGTATAGAGTGTAGGGTATAGAGTGTAGAGTGCAGGGTACAGAGTGTGGGGTATAGAGTGTAGGGCATAGAGTGTAGGGTATAGAGTGTAGGGTATAGAGTGTAGAGTGTAGAGTATAGAGTGTAGGGTATGGAGTGTAGGGTATAGAGTGTAGTGTATAGATTGTAGAGTATAGAGTGTAGGGTATAGAGTGTAGGGCATAGAGTGTAGGGTATAGAGTGTAGAGTGTAGGGTATAGAGTGTGGGGTATAGAGTGTAGGGCATAGAGTGTAGGGTATAGAGTGTAGGGTATAGAGTGTAGAGTGTAGAGTATAGAGTGTAGGGTATGGAGTGTAGGGTATAGAGTGTAGAGTGTAGGATATAGAGTGTAGAGTGTAGGGTATAGAGTGTAGGGTATAGAGTGTAGGGTATAGAGTGTAGAGTGTAGGGTATAGAGTGTAGGGTACAGAGTGCAGGGTGTAGAGTGTAGGGTATAGAGTGTAGGGTGTAGAGTGTAGGGTTTAGAGTGTAGGGTATAGAGTGTAGGGTATAGAGTGTAGAGTTTAGGGTATAGAGTGTAGAGTGTAGGGTATAGAGTGTAGGGTATAGAGTGTAGGGTATAGAGTGTAGGGTATAGAGTGTAGGGTATAGAGTGTAGAGTGTAGGGTATAGAGTGTAGGGTATAGAGTGTAGAGTGTAGGGATTAGAGTGTAGGGTATAGAGTGTAGGGTATAGAGTGTATGGTATAGAGTGTAGGGTATAGAGTGTATGGTATAGATTGTAGGGTATAAAGAGTAGAGTGTATGGTATAGAGTGTAGGGTATAGAGTGTAGGGTATAGAGTGTAGGGTATAGAGTGTAGGATATAGAGTGTAGGGCATAGAGTGTAGGGTATAGAGTGTAGGGTATAGAGTGTAGAGTGTAGGGTATAGAGTGTAGGGTATAGAGTGTAGGGTATAGAGTGTAGAGTGTAGGGTATAGAGTGTAGGGTATAGAGTGTAGGGTATAGAGTGTAGAGTGTAGGGTATAGTGTGTAGGGTACAGAGTGCAGGGTGTAGAGTGTAGGGTATAGAGTGTGGGGTGTAGAGTGTAGGGTATAGAGTTTAGGGTATAGAGTGTAGGGTATATAGTGTAGAGTGTAGGGTATAGAGCATAGGGTATAGAGTGTAGAGTGTAGGGTATAGAGTGTAGAGTGTAGGGTATAGAGTGTAGTTTATAGACTGTAGGGTATAGACTGTAGGGTATAGAGTGTAGGGTATAGAGTGTAGGGTATAGAGTGTAGAGTGTAGGTTATAGAGTGTAGGGTATAGAGTGTAGGGTATAGAGTGTAGGGAATAGAGTGTAGAGTGTAAGGTATAGAGTGTAGAGTGTAGGGTATAGAGTGTAGGGTATAGACTGTAGGGTATAGAGTGTAGGATATAGAGTGTAGGGTATAGAGTGTAGAGTGTAGGCTATAGAGTGTAGGGTATAGAGTGTAGAGTGCAGGGTATAGAGTGTAGGGTATAAAGTGTAGGGTATAGAGTGTAGGGTATAGAGTGTAGAGTGTAGGGTATAGAGTGTAGGGTATAGAGTGCAGGGTGTAGAGTGTAGGGTATAGAGTGTAGGGTATAGAATGTAGGGTATAAAGTGTAGACTGTAGGGTATAGAGTGTATAGTGTAGGGTATAGAGTGTAGGGTATAGAGTGTAGAGTGTAGGGTATAGAGTGTATGCTATAGAGTGTATGGTGTAGAGTGTATGGTATAGAGTGTACGGTATAGAGTGTAGAGTGTATGGTATAGAGTGTAGGGTATAGAGTGTAGGTAAAGAGTGTATGTTATAGAGTGTAAGGTATAGAGTGTAGAATGTAGGGTATAGAGTTTAGAGTGTAGGGTATAGAGTGTAGGGTATAGAGTGTAAGGTATAGAGTGTAGAGTGTAGGGTATAGAGTGTAGGGTATAGAGTGTAGAGTGTAGGGTGTAGAGTGTAGGGTATAGAGTGTAGGGTATAGAGTGTAGGGTATAGAGTGTATGGTATAGAGTGTAGGGTATAGAGTGTATGGTATAGAGTGTAGGGTATAGAGTGTAGAGTGTAGGGTATAGAGTGTAGGGTATAGAGTGTAGAGTGTAGGGTATAGAGTGTAGGATATAGAGTGTAGGGTATAGAGTGTAGGGTGTAGAGTGTAGGGATTAGAGTGTAGGGTATAGAGTGTAGGGTATAGAGTGTAGAGTGTAGGGTATAGAGTGTAGGGTATAGAGTGTAGGGTATAGAGTGTAGAGTGTAGGGATTAGAGTGTAGGGTATAGAGTGTAGGGTATAGAGTGTATGGTATAGAGTGTAGGGTATAGAGTGTATGGTATAGAGTGTAGTGTATAAAGTGTAGAGTGTATGGTATAGAGTGTAGGGTATAGAGTGTAGAGTGTAGGGTATAGAGTGTATGGTATAGAGTGTAGGGTGTAGAGTGTATGGTATAGAGTGTAGGGTATAGAATGTAGGGTATAGAGTGTAGGTATAGAGTGTAGGGCATAGAGTGTAGGGTATAGAGTGTAGGGTATAGAGTGTAGAGTGTAGGGTATAGAGTGTAGGGTATAGAGTGTAGGGTATAGAGTGTAGAGTGTAGGGTATAGAGTGTAGGGTATAGAGTGTAGGGTATAGAGTGTAGGGTACAGAGTGCAGAGTGTAGAGTGTAGGGTGTAGAGTGTAGGGTATAGAGTGTAGGGTATAGAGTGTATGATATAGAGTGTAGGGTATAGAGTGTAGAGTGTAGGGTATAGAGTTTAGAGTGTAGGGTATAGAGTGTAGGGTATAGAGTGTAGGGTATAGAGTATATGTTATAGAGTGTAGGGTATAGAGTGTATGGTAAAGAGTGTAGGGTATAGAGTGTAGATTGTAGGGTATAGAGTGTAGGGTATAGAGTGTAGAGTGTAGGGTATAGAGTGTAGAGTATAGAGTGTAGGGTATAGAGTGTAGGGTATAGAGTGTAGGGATTAGAGTGTAGGGTATAGAGTGTAGGGTATAGAGTGTAGAGTGTAGGGTATAGAGTGTAGGGTATAGAATGTAGGGTATAGAGTGTAGGGTATAGAGTGTAGAGTGTAGGGATTAGAGTGTAGGGTATAGAGTGTATGGTATAGAGTGTAGTGTATAGAGTGTATGGTATAGAGTGTAGGGTATAAAGTGTAGAGTGTATGGTATAGAGTGTAGGGTATAGAGTGTGGAGTGTAGGGTATATAGTGTATGGTATAGAGTGTAGACTATAGAGTGTAGGGCATAGAGTGTAGGGTATAGAGTGTAGGGTATAGAGTGTAGAGTGCAGGGTATAGAGTGTGGGGTATAGAGTGTAGGGCATAGAGTGTAGGGTATAGAGTGTAGGGTATAGAGTGTAGAGTGTAGGGTATGGAGTGTAGGGTATAGAGTGTAGGGTATAGATTGTAGAGTATAGAGTGTAGGGTATAGAGTGTAGGGTATAGAGTGTAGAGTGTAGGGTATAGAGTGTGGGATATAGAGTGTAGGGCATAGAGTGTAGGGTATAGAGTGTAGGGTATAGAGTGTAGAGTGTAGAGTATAGAGTGTAGGGTATGGAGTGTAGGGTATAGAGTGTAGAGTGTAGGGTATAGAGTGTAGAGTGTAGGGTATAGAGTGTAGGGTATAGAGTGTAGAGTGTAGGGTATAGAGTGTAGGGTACAGAGTGCAGGGTGTAGAGTGTAGGGTATAGAGTGTAGGGTGTAGAGTGTAGGGTTTAGAGTGTAGGGTATAGAGTGTAGAGTTTAGGGTATAGAGTGTAGAGTGTAGGGTATAGAGTGTAGGGTATAGAGTGTAGGGTATAGACTGTAGGGTATAGAGTGTAGAGTGTAGGGTATAGAGTGTAGAGTGTAGGGTATAGAGTGTAGGGTATAGAGTGTAGTGTATAGAGTGTAGGGTAGAGAGTGTAGAGTGTATGGTATAGAGTGTAGGGTATAGAGTGTAGAGTATAGGGATTAGAGTGTAGGGTATAGAGTGTAGGGTATAGAGTGTATGGTATAGAGTGTAGGGTATAGAGTGTATGGTATAGATTGTAGGGTATAAAGTGTAGAGTGTATGGTATAGAGTGTAGGGTATAGAGTGTAGAGTGTAGGGTATAGAGTGTATGGTATAGAGTGTAGGGTGTAGAGTGTATGGTATAGAGTGTAGGGTATAGAGTGTAGGGTATAGAGTGTAGGGTATAGAGTGTAGGGCATAGAGTGTAGGGTATAGAGTGTAGGGTATAGAGTGTAGAGTGTAGGGTATAGAGTGTAGGGTATAGAGTGTAGGGTATAGAGTGTAGAGTGTAGGGTATAGAGTGTAGGGTATAGAGTGTAGGGTATAGAGTGTAGGGTATAGTGTGTAGGGTACAGAGTGCAGGGTGTAGAGTGTAGGGTATAGAGTGTAGGGTGTAGAGTGTAGGGTATAGAGTGTAGGGTATAGAGTGTAGAGTGTAGGGTATACAGTGTAGAGTGTAGGGTATAGAGTGTAGGGTATAGAGTGTAGGGTATAGAGTGTGGAGTGTAGGGTATAGAGTGTAGAGTGTAGGGTATAGAGTGTAGGGTATAGAGTGTAGGGTAGAGAGTGTAGAGTGTAGGGTATAGAGTGTAGGGTATAGAGTGTAGAGTGTAGGGATTAGAGTGTAGGGTATAGAGTGTAGGGTGTAGAGTGTAGGGTAGAGAGTGTAGAGTGTAGGGTATAGAGTGTATGGTATAGAGTGTAGGGTATAGAGTGCAGGGTGTAGAGTGTAGGGTATAGAGTGTAGGGTATAGAGTGTAGGGTATAAAGTGTAGACTGTAGGGTATAAAGTGTAGAGTGTATGGTATAGAGTGTAGGGTATAGAGTGTAGAGTGTAGGGTATAGAGTGTATGCTATAGAGTGTATGGTGTAGAGTATATGGTATAGAGTGTAGGGTATAGAGTGTAGAGTGTATGGTATAGAGTGTAGGGTATAGAGTGTAGGTAAAGAGTGTATGTTATAGAGTGTAAGGTATAGAGTGTAGAATGTAGGGTATAGAGTTTAGAGTGTAGGGTATAGAGTGTAGGGTATAGAGTGTAAGGTATAGAGTGTAGGGTGTAGAGTGTAGGGTATAGAGTGTAGGGTATAGAGTGTAGGGTATAGAGTGTATGGTATAGAGTGTAGGGTATAGAGTGTATGATATAGAGTGTAGGGTATAGAGTGTAGAGTGTAGGGTATAGAGTGTAGGGTATAGAGTGTAGAGTGTAGGGTATAGAGTGTAGGGTATAGAGTGTAGAGTGTAGGGTACAGAGTGTAGGGTATAGAGTGTAGGGTATAGAGTGTAGAGTGTAGGGTACAGAGTGTAGTTTATAGAGTGTAGGGTGTAGAGTGTAGGGTATAGAGTGTAGAGTGTAGGGTATAGAGTGTATGGTATAGAGTGTAGGGTATAGAGTGTAGGGTGTAGAGTGTAGGGTATAGAGTGTAGGGTATAGAGTGTAGGGTATATAGTGTAGAGTATAGGGTATAGAGTGTAGGGTATAGAGTGTAGAGTGTAGGGTATAGAGTGTAGAGTGTAGGGTATAGAGTGTAGGGGATAGAGTGTAGGGTATAGACTGTAGGGTATAGAGTGTAGGGTATAGAGTGTAGGGTATAGAGTGTAGAGTGTAGGTTATAGAGTGTAGGGTATAGAGTGTAGGGTATAGAGTGTAGGGAATAGAGTGTAGAGTGTAAGGTATAGAGTGTAGAGTGTAGGGTATAGAGTGTAGGGTATAGACTGTAGGGTATAGAGTGTAGGATATAGAGTGTAGGGTATAGAGTGTAGGCTATAGAGTGTAGGGTATAGAGTGTAGAGTGTAGGGTATAGAGTGTAGGGTATAAAGTGTAGGGTATAGAGTGTAGGGTATAGAGTGTAGAGTGTAGGGTATAGAGTGTAGGGTATAGAGTGTAGGGTATATAGTGTAGGGTATAGTGTGTAGGGTACAGAGTGCAGGGTGTAGAGTGTAGGGTATAGAGTGTAGGGTGTAGAGTGTAGGGTATAGAGTGTAGAGTATAGAGTGTAGAGTGTAGGGTATACAGTGTAGAGTGTAGGGTATAGAGTGTAGGGTATAGAGTGTAGGGTATAGAGTGTGGAGTGTAGGGTATAGAGTGTAGAGTGTAGGGTATAGAGTGTAGGGTATAGAGTGTAGGGTAGAGAGTGTAGAGTGTAGGGTATAGAGTGTAGGGTATAGAGTGTAGAGTGTAGGGATTAGAGTGTAGGGTATAGAGTGTAGGGTGTAGAGTGTAGGGTAGAGAGTGTAGAGTGTATGGTATAGAGTGTAGGGTATAGAGTGCAGGGTGTAGAGTGTAGGGTATAGAGTGTAGGGTATAGAGTGTAGGGTATAAAGTGTAGACTGTAGGGTATAGAGTGTAGAGTGTAGGGTATAGAGTGTATGCTATAGAGTGTATGGTGTAGAGTATATGGTATAGAGTGTAGGGTATAGAGTGTAGAGTGTATGGTATAGAGTGTAGGGTATAGAGTGTAGGTAAAGAGTGTATGTTATAGAGTGTAAGGTATAGAGTGTAGAATGTAGGGTATAGAGTTTAGAGTGTAGGGTATAGAGTGTAGGGTATAGAGTGTAAGGTATAGAGTGTAGGGTGTAGAGTGTAGGGTATAGAGTGTAGGGTATAGAGTGTAGGGTATAGAGTGTATGGTATAGAGTGTAGGGTATAGAGTGTATGATATAGAGTGTAGGGTATAGAGTGTAGAGTGTAGGGTATAGAGTGTAGGGTATAGAGTGTAGAGTGTAGGGTATAGAGTGTAGGGTATAGAGTGTAGAGTGTAGGGTACAGAGTGTAGGGTATAGAGTGTAGGGTATAGAGTGTAGAGTGTAGGGTACAGAGTGTAGGGTATAGAGTGTAGGGTGTAGAGTGTAGGGTATAGAGTGTAGAGTGTAGGGTATAGAGTGTATGGTATAGAGTGTAGGGTATAGAGTGTAGGGTGTGGAGTGTAGGGTATAGAGTGTAGGGTATAGAGTGTAGGGTATATAGTGTAGAGTATAGGGTATAGAGTGTAGGGTATAGAGTGTAGAGTGTAGGGTATAGAGTGTAGAGTGTAGGGTATAGAGTGTAGTGTATAGACTGTAGGGTATAGACTGTAGGGTATAGAGTGTAGGGTATAGAGTGTAGGGTATAGAGTGTAGAGTGTAGGTTATAGAGTGTAGGGTATAGAGTGTAGGGTATAGAGTGTAGGGAATAGAGTGTAGAGTGTAAGGTATAGAGTGTAGAGTGTAGGGTATAGAGTGTAGGGTATAGACTGTAGGGTATAGAGTGTAGGATATAGAGTGTAGGGTATAGAGTGTAGAGTGTAGGCTATAGAGTGTAGGGTATAGAGTGTAGAGTGTAGGGTATAGAGTGTAGGGTATAAAGTGTAGGGTATAGAGTGTAGGGTATAGAGTGTAGAGTGTAGGGTATAGAGTGTAGGGTATAGAGTGCAGGGTGTAGAGTGTAGGGTATAGAGTGTAGGGTATAGAATATAGGGTATAAAGTGTAGACTGTAGGGTATAGAGTGTATAGTGTAGGGTATAGAGTGTAGGGTATAGAGTGTAGAGTGTAGGGTATAGAGTGTATGCTATAGAGTGTATGGTGTAGAGTGTATGGTATAGAGTGTAGGGTATAGAGTGTAGAGTGTATGGTATAGAGTGTAGGGTATAGAGTGTAGGTAAAGAGTGTATGTTATAGAGTGTAAGGTATAGAGTGTAGAATGTAGGGTATAGAGTTTAGAGTGTAGGTTATAGAGTGTAGGGTATAGAGTGTAAGGTATAGAGTGTAGGGTGTAGAGTGTAGGGAATAGAGTGTAGGGTATAGAGTGTAGGGTATAGAGTGTATGGTATAGAGTGTAGGGTATAGAGTGTAGAGTGTAGGGATTAGAGTGTAGGTTATAGAGTGTAGGGTATAGAGTGTATGGTATAGAGTGTAGTGTATAGAGTGTATGGTATAGAGTGTAGGGTATAAAGTGTAGAGTGTATGGTATAGAGTGTAGGGTATAGAGTGTGGAGTGTAGGGTATATAGTGTATGGTATAGAGTGTAGACTATAGAGTGTAGGGCATAGAGTGTAGGGTATAGAGTGTAGGGTATAGAGTGTAGAGTGCAGGGTATAGAGTGTGGGGTATAGAGTGTAGGGCATAGAGTGTAGGGTATAGAGTGTAGGGTATAGAGTGTAGAGTGTAGGGTATGGAGTGTAGGGTATAGAGTGTAGGGTATAGATTGTAGAGTATAGAGTGTAGGGTATAGAGTGTAGGGCATAGAGTGTAGGGTATAGAGTGTAGAGTGTAGGGTATAGAGTGTGGGGTATAGAGTGTAGGGCATAGAGTGTAGGGTATAGAGTGTAGGGTATAGAGTGTAGAGTGTAGAGTATAGAGTGTAGGGTATGGAGTGTAGGGTATGGAGTGTAGAGTGTAGGGTATAGAGTGTAGGGTATAGAGTGTAGGGTATAGAGTGTAGGGTATAGAGTGTAGATTGTATGGTATAGAGTGTAGGGTATAGAGTGTATAGTGTAGGGTATAGAGTGTAGGGTATAGAGTGTAGGGTACAGAGTGCAGGGTGTAGAGTGTAGGGTATAGAGTGTAGAGTGTAGGGTTTAGAGTGTAGGGTATAGAGTGTAGAGTTTAGGGTATAGAGTGTAGAGTGTAGGGTATAGAGTGTAGGGTATAGAGTGTAGGGTATAGAGTGTAGGGTATAGAGTGTAGAGTGTAGGGTATAGAGTGTAGAGTGTAGGGTATAGAGTGTAGGGTATAGAGTGTAGTGTATAGAGTGTAGGGTAGAGAGTGTAGAGTGTATGGTATAGAGTGTAGGGTATAGAGTGTAGAGTGTAGGGATTAGAGTGTAGGGTATAGAGTGTAGGGTATAGAGTGTATGGTATAGAGTGTAGGGTATAGAGTGTATGGTATAGATTGTAGGGTATAAAGTGTAGAGTGTATGGTATAGAGTGTAGGGTATAGAGTGTAAAGTGTAGGGTATAGAGTGTATGGTATAGAGTGTAGGGTGTAGAGTGTATGGTATAGAGTGTAGGGTATAGAGTGTAGGGTATAGATTGTAGGGTATAGAGTGTAGGGTATAGAGTGTAGGGCATAGAGTGTAGGGTATAGAGTGTAGGGTATAGAGTGTAGAGTGTAGGGTATAGAGTGTAGGGTATAGAGTGTAGGGTATAGAGTGTAGAGTGTAGGGTATAGAGTGTAGGGTATAGAGTGTAGGGTATAGTGTGTAGGGTACAGAGTGCAGGGTGTAGAGTGTAGGGTATAGAGTGTAGGGTGTAGAGTGTAGGGTATAGAGTGTAGGGTATAGAGTGTAGAGTGTAGGGTATACAGTGTAGAGTGTAGGGTATAGAGTGTAGGGTATAGAGTGTAGGGTATAGAGTGTGGAGTGTAGGGTATAGAGTGTAGAGTGTAGGGTATAGAGTGTAGGGTATAGAGTGTAGGGTAGAGAGTGTAGAGTGTAGGGTATAGAGTGTAGGGTATAGAGTGTAGAGTGTAGGGATTAGAGTGTAGGGTATAGAGTGTAGGGTGTAGAGTGTAGGGTAGAGAGTGTAGAGTGTAGGGTATAGAGTGTATGGTATAGAGTGTAGGGTATAGAGTGCAGGGTGTAGAGTGTAGGGTATAGAGTGTAGGGTATAGAGTGTAGGGTATAAAGTGTAGACTGTAGGGTATAGAGTGTATAGTGTAGGGTATAGAGTGTAGGGTATAGAGTGTAGAGTGTAGGGTATAGAGTGTATGCTATAGAGTGTAGGGTATAGAGTGTAGAGTGTATGGTATAGAGTGTAGGGTATAGAGTGTAGGTAAAGAGTGTATGTTATAGAGTGTAAGGTATAGAGTGTAGAATGTAGGGTATAGAGTTTAGAGTGTAGGGTATAGAGTGTAGGGTATAGAGTGTAGAGTGTAGGGATTAGAGTGTAGGGTATAGAGTGTAGGGTATAGAGTGTATGGTATAGAGTGTAGGGTATAGAGTGTATGGTATAGATTGTAGGGTATAAAGTGTAGAGTGTATGGTATAGAGTGTAGGGTATAGAGTGTAAAGTGTAGGGTATAGAGTGTATGGTATAGAGTGTAGGGTGTAGAGTGTATGGTATAGAGTGTAGGGTATAGAGTGTAGGGTATAGATTGTAGGGTATAGAGTGTAGGGTATAGAGTGTAGGGCATAGAGTGTAGGGTATAGAGTGTAGGGTATAGAGTGTAGAGTGTAGGGTATAGAGTGTAGGGTATAGAGTGTAGGGTATAGAGTGTAGAGTGTAGGGTATAGAGTGTAGGGTATAGAGTGTAGGGTATAGTGTGTAGGGTACAGAGTGCAGGGTGTAGAGTGTAGGGTATAGAGTGTAGGGTGTAGAGTGTAGGGTATAGAGTGTAGGGTATAGAGTGTAGAGTGTAGGGTATACAGTGTAGAGTGTAGGGTATAGAGTGTAGGGTATAGAGTGTAGGGTATAGAGTGTGGAGTGTAGGGTATAGAGTGTAGAGTGTAGGGTATAGAGTGTAGGGTATAGAGTGTAGGGTAGAGAGTGTAGAGTGTAGGGTATAGAGTGTAGGGTATAGAGTGTAGAGTGTAGGGATTAGAGTGTAGGGTATAGAGTGTAGGGTGTAGAGTGTAGGGTAGAGAGTGTAGAGTGTAGGGTATAGAGTGTATGGTATAGAGTGTAGGGTATAGAGTGCAGGGTGTAGAGTGTAGGGTATAGAGTGTAGGGTATAGAGTGTAGGGTATAAAGTGTAGACTGTAGGGTATAGAGTGTATAGTGTAGGGTATAGAGTGTAGGGTATAGAGTGTAGAGTGTAGGGTATAGAGTGTATGCTATAGAGTGTAGGGTATAGAGTGTAGAGTGTATGGTATAGAGTGTAGGGTATAGAGTGTAGGTAAAGAGTGTATGTTATAGAGTGTAAGGTATAGAGTGTAGAATGTAGGGTATAGAGTTTAGAGTGTAGGGTATAGAGTGTAGGGTATAGAGTGTAAGGTATAGAGTGTAGGGTGTAGAGTGTAGGGTATAGAGTGTAGGGTATAGAGTGTAGGGTATAGAGTGTAGGGTATAGAGTGTAGGGTATAGAGTGTATGATATAGAGTGTAGGGTATAGAGTGTAGAGTGTAGGGTATAGAGTGTAGGGTATAGAGTGTAGAGTGTAGGGTATAGAGTGTAGGGTATAGAGTGTAGAGTGTAGGGTACAGAGTGTAGGGTATAGAGTGTAGGGTATAGAGTGTAGAGTGTAGGGTACAGAGTGTAGGGTATAGAGTGTAGGGTGTAGAGTGTAGGGTATAGAGTGTAGAGTGTAGGGTATAGAGTGTATGGTATAGAGTGTAGGGTATAGAGTGTAGGGTGTAGAGTGTAGGGTATAGAGTGTAGGGTATAGAGTGTAGGGTATATAGTGTAGAGTATAGGGTATAGAGTGTAGGGTATAGAGTGTAGAGTGTAGGGTATAGAGTGTAGAGTGTAGGGTATAGAGTGTAGGGTATAGACTGTAGGGTATAGACTGTAGGGTATAGAGTGTAGGGTATAGAGTGTAGAGTGTAGGTTATAGAGTGTAGGGTATAGAGTGTAGGGTATAGAGTGTAGGGAATGGAGTGTAGAGTGTAAGGTATAGAGTGTAGAGTGTAGGGTATAGAGTGTAGGGTATAGACTGTAGGGTATAGAGTGTAGGATATAGAGTGTAGGGTATAGAGTGTAGAGTGTAGGCTATAGAGTGTAGGGTATAGAGTGTAGAGTGTAGGGTATAGAGTGTAGGGTATAAAGTGTAGGGTATAGAGTGTAGGGTATAGAGTGTAGAGTGTAGGGTATAGAGTGTAGGGTATAGAGTGTAGGGTATAGAGTGTAGGGTATAGTGTGTAGGGTACAGAGTGCAGGGTGTAGAGTGTAGGGTATAGAGTGTAGGGTGTAGAGTGTAGGGTATAGAGTGTAGGGTATAGAGTGTAGAGTGTAGGGTATACAGTGTAGAGTGTAGGGTATAGAGTGTAGGGTATAGAGTGTAGGGTATAGAGTGTGGAGTGTAGGGTATAGAGTGTAGAGTGTAGGGTATAGAGTGTAGGGTATAGAGTGTAGGGTAGAGAGTGTAGAGTGTAGGGTATAGAGTGTAGGGTATAGAGTGTAGAGTGTAGGGATTAGAGTGTAGGGTATAGAGTGTAGGGTGTAGAGTGTAGGGTAGAGAGTGTAGAGTGTAGGGTATAGAGTGTATGGTATAGAGTGTAGGGTATAGAGTGCAGGGTGTAGAGTGTAGGGTATAGAGTGTAGGGTATAGAGTGTAGGGTATAAAGTGTAGACTGTAGGGTATAGAGTGTATAGTGTAGGGTATAGAGTGTAGGGTATAGAGTGTAGAGTGTAGGGTATAGAGTGTATGCTATAGAGTGTATGGTGTAGAGTATATGGTATAGAGTGTAGGGTATAGAGTGTAGAGTGTATGGTATAGAGTGTAGGGTATAGAGTGTAGGTAAAGAGTGTATGTTATAGAGTGTAAGGTATAGAGTGTAGAATGTAGGGTATAGAGTTTAGAGTGTAGGGTATAGAGTGTAGGGTATAGAGTGTAAGGTATAGAGTGTAGGGTGTAGAGTGTAGGGTATAGAGTGTAGGGTATAGAGTGTAGGGTATAGAGTGTATGGTATAGAGTGTAGGGTATAGAGTGTATGATATAGAGTGTAGGGTATAGAGTGTAGAGTGTAGGGTATAGAGTGTAGGGTATAGAGTGTAGAGTGTAGGGTATAGAGTGTAGGGTATAGAGTGTAGAGTGTAGGGTACAGAGTGTAGGGTATAGAGTGTAGGGTATAGAGTGTAGAGTGTAGAGTACAGAGTGTAGGGTATAGAGTGTAGGGTGTAGAGTGTAGGGTATAGAGTGTAGAGTGTAGGGTATATAGTGTATGGTATAGAGTGTAGGGTATAGAGTGTAGGGTGTAGAGTGTAGGGTATAGAGTGTAGGGTATAGAGTGTAGGGTATATAGTGTAGAGTATAGGGTATAGAGTGTAGGGTATAGAGTGTAGAGTGTAGGGTATAGAGTGTAGAGTGTAGGGTATAGAGTGTAGGGTATAGACTGTAGGGTATAGACTGTAGGGTATAGAGTGTAGGGTATAGAGTGTAGAGTGTAGGGTATAGAGTGTATGCTATAGAGTGTATGGTGTAGAGTATATGGTATAGAGTGTAGGGTATAGAGTGTAGAGTGTATGGTATAGAGTGTAGGGTATAGAGTGTAGGTAAAGAGTGTATGTTATAGAGTGTAAGGTATAGAGTGTAGAATGTAGGGTATAGAGTTTAGAGTGTAGGGTATAGAGTGTAGGGTATAGAGTGTAAGGTATAGAGTGTAGGGTGTAGAGTGTAGGGTATAGAGTGTAGGGTATAGAGTGTAGGGTATAGAGTGTATGGTATAGAGTGTAGGGTATAGAGTGTATGATATAGAGTGTAGGGTATAGAGTGTAGAGTGTAGGGTATAGAGTGTAGGGTATAGAGTGTAGAGTGTAGGGTATAGAGTGTAGGGTATAGAGTGTAGAGTGTAGGGTACAGAGTGTAGGGTATAGAGTGTAGGGTATAGAGTGTAGAGTGTAGGGTACAGAGTGTAGGGTATAGAGTGTAGGGTGTAGAGTGTAGGGTATAGAGTGTAGAGTGTAGGGTATAGAGTGTATGGTATAGAGTGTAGGGTATAGAGTGTAGGGTGTAGAGTGTAGGGTATAGAGTGTATGGTATAGAGTGTAGGGTATATAGTGTAGAGTATAGGGTATAGAGTGTAGGGTATAGAGTGTAGAGTGTAGGGTATAGAGTGTAGAGTGTAGGGTATAGAGTGTAGGGTATAGACTGTAGGGTATAGACTGTAGGGTATAGAGTGTAGGGTATAGAGTGTAGGGTATAGAGTGTAGAGTGTAGGTTATAGAGTGTAGGGTATAGAGTGTAGGGTATAGAGTGTAGGGAATAGAGTGTAGAGTGTAAGGTATAGAGTGTAGAGTGTAGGGTATAGAGTGTAGGGTATAGACTGTAGGGTATAGAGTGTAGGATATAGAGTGTAGGGTATAGAGTGTAGAGTGTAGGCTATAGAGTGTAGGGTATAGAGTGTAGAGTGTAGGGTATAGAGTGTAGGGTATAAAGTGTAGGGTATAGAGTGTAGGGTATAGAGTGTAGAGTGTAGGGTATAGAGTGTAGGGTATAGAGTGCAGGGTGTAGAGTGTAGGGTATAGAGTGTAGGGTATAGAATGTAGGGTATAAAGTGTAGACTGTAGGGTATAGAGTGTATAGTGTAGGGTATAGAGTGTAGGGTATAGAGTGTAGAGTGTAGGGTATAGAGTGTATGCTATAGAGTGTATGGTGTAGAGTGTATGGTATAGAGTGTAGGGTATAGAGTGTAGAGTGTATGGTATAGAGTGTAGGGTATAGAGTGTAGGTAAAGAGTGTATGTTATAGAGTGTAAGGTATAGAGTGTAGAATGTAGGGTATAGAGTTTAGAGTGTAGGTTATAGAGTGTAGGGTATAGAGTGTAAGGTATAGAGTGTAGGGTGTAGAGTGTAGGGAATAGAGTGTAGGGTATAGAGTGTAGGGTATAGAGTGTATGCTATAGAGTGTAGGGTATAGAGTGTATGGTATAGAGTGTAGGGTATAGAGTGTAGGGTATACAGTGTAGGGTATAGAGTGTAGAGTGTAGGGTATAGAGTGTAGGATATAGAGTGTAGGGTATAGAGTGTAGGGTATAGAGTGTAGAGTGTAGGGATTAGAGTGTAGGGTATAGAGTGTAGGGTATACAGTGTAGAGTGTAGGGTATAGAGTGTAGGGTATAGAGTGTAGGGTATAGAGTGTAGAGTGTAGGGATTAGAGTGTAGGGTATAGAGTGTAGGGTATAGAGTGTATGGTATAGAGTGTAGGGTATAGAGTGTATGGTATAGAGTGTAGGGTATAAAGTGTAGAGTGTATGGTATAGAGTGTAGGGTATAGATTGTAAAGTGTAGGGTATAGAGTGTATGGTATAGAGTGTAGGGTGTAGAGTGTATGGTATAGAGTGTAGGGTATAGAATGTAGGGTATAGAGTGTAGGGTATAGAGTGTAGGGCATAGAGTGTAGGGTATAGAGTGTAGGGTATAGAGTGTAGGGTATAGAGTGTAGGGTATAGAGTGTAGGGTATAGAGTGTAGAGTGTAGGGTATAGAGTGTAGGGTTTAGAGTGTAGAGTGTAGGGTATAGAGTGTAGAGTGTAGGGTATAGAGTGTAGGGTATAGAGTGTAGGGTATAGAGTGTAGGGTATAGAGTGTAGAGTGTAGGGTATAGAGTGTAGGGTATAGAGTGTAGGGTATAGAGTGTAGGGTAGAGAGTGTAGAGTGTAGGGTACAGAGTGTAGGGTATAGAGTGTAGGGTATAGAGTGTAGAGTGTAGGGTATAGAGTGTAGGGTATAGAGTGTAGGGTATAGAGTGTAGAGTCTAAGGTATAGAGTGTAGGGTACAGAGTGCAGGGTGTAGAGTGAAGGGTATAGAGTGTAGAGTGTAGGGGGTAGAGTGTAGGGTATAGAGTGTAGGGTATAGAGTGTAGAGTGTAGGGTATAGAGTGTAGAGTGTAGGGTATAGAGTGTAGGGTATAGAGTGTAGGGTATAGAGTGTAGGGTATAGAGTGTAGAGTGTAGGGTATAGAGTGTAGGGTATAGAGTGTAGGGTATAGAGTGTAGGGTAGAGAGTGTAGAGTGTAGGGTACAGAGTGTAGGGTATAGAGTGTAGGGTATAGAGTCTATAGTGTAGGGTACAGAGTGTAGGGTATAGAGTGTAGGGTGTAGAGTGTAGGGTATAGAGTGTAGAGTGTAGGGTATAGAGTGTATGGTATAGAGTGTAGGGTATAGAGTGTAGGGTGTAGAGTGTAGGGTATAGAGTGTAGGGTATAGAGTGTAGGGTATATAGTGTAGAGTGTAGGGTATAGAGTGTAGGGTATAGAGTGTAGAGTGTAGGGTATAGAGTGTAGAGTGTAGGGTATAGAGTGTAGGGTATAGACTGTAGGGTATAGACTGTAGGGTATAGACTGTAGGGTATAGAGTGTAGGGTATAGAGTGTAGAGTGTAGGTTATAGAGTGTAGGGTATAGAGTGTAGGGTATAGAGTGTAGGGAATAGAGTGTAGAGTGTAAGGTATAGAGTGTAGAGTGTAGGGTATAGAGTGTAGGGTATAAACTGTAGGGTATAGAGTGTAGGATATAGAGTGTAGGGTATAGAGTGTAGAGTGTAGGCTATAGAGTGTAGGGTATAGAGTGTAGAGTGTAGGCTATAGAGTGTAGGGTATAGAGTGTAGAGTGTAGGGTATAGAGTGTAGGGTATAAAGTGTAGGGTATAGAGTGTAGGGTATAGAGTGTAGAGTGTAGGGTATAGAGTGTAGGGTATATAGTGCAGGGTGTAGAGTGTAGGGTATAGAGTGTAGGGTATAGAATGTAGGGTATAAAGTGTAGACTGTAGGGTATAGAGTGTATAGTGTAGGGTATAGAGTGTAGGGTATAGAGTGTAGAGTGTAGGGTATAGAGTGTATGGTGTAGAGTGTATGGTATAGAGTGTAGGGTATAGAGTGTAGAGTGTATGGTATAGAGTGTAGGGTATAGAGTGTAGGTAAAGAGTGTATGTTATAGAGTGTAAGGTATAGAGTGTAGAATGTAAGGTATAGAGTTTAGAGTGTAGGGTATAGAGTGTAGGGTATAGAGTGTAAGGTATAGAGTGTAGGGTGTAGAGTGTAGGGTATAGAGTGTAGGGTATAGAGTGTAGGGTATAGAGTGTATGGTATAGAGTGTAGGGTATAGAGTGTATGGTATAGAGTGTAGGGTATAGAGTGTAGAGTGTAGGGTATAGAGTGTAGGGTATAGAGTGTAGAGTGTAGGGTATAGAATGTAGGATATAGAGTGTAGGGTATAGAGTGTAGGGTATAGAGTGTAGAGTGTAGGGTATAGACTGTAGGGTATAGAGTGTAGGGTATAGAGTGTAGGGTACAGAGTGTGGAGTGTAGGCTATAGAGTGTAGGGTATAGAGTGTAGAGTGTAGGGTATAGAGTGTAGGGTATAGAGTGTAGGGTATAGAGTGTAGAGTGTATAGTGTAGGGTATAGAGTGTAGGGAATAGAGTGAAGGGTATAGAGTGTAGGGTATAGAGTGTAGAGTGTAGGGTATACAGTGTATGCTATAGAGTGTATGGTGTAGAGTGTATGGTATAGAGTGTAGGGTATAGAGTGTAGAGTGTATGGTATAGAGTGTAGGGTATGGAGTGTAGGGTATAGAGTGTATGTTATAGAGTGTATTGTATAGAGTGTAGAGTGTAGGGTGTAGAGTTTAGAGTGTAGGGTATAGAGTGCAGGGTATAGAGTGTAAGGTAGAGAGTGTAGGGTGTAGAGTGTAGGGTATAGAGTGTAGGGTATAGAGTGTAGGGTATAGAGTGTATGGTATAGAGTGTAGGGTATAGAGTGTATGGTATAGAGTGTAGGGTATAGAGTGTAGAGTGTAGGGTATAGAGTGTAAGGTATAGAGTTTAGGGTGTAGAGTGTAGGGTATAGAGTGTAGGGTATAGAGTGTATGGTATAGAGTGCATGGTGTAGAGTTTATGGTATAGAGTGTAGGTTATAGAGTGTAGAGTGTAGGGTATAGAGTGTAGGGTATAGAGTGTAGGGTATAGAGTGTAGAGTGTAGGGATTAGAGTGTAGGGTATAGAGTGTAGGGTATAGAGTGTAGGGTATAGAGTGTAGGGTATAGAGTGTAGGGATTAGAGTGTAGGGTATAGAGTGTAGGGTATAGAGTGTAGGGTATAGAGTGTAGAGTGTAGGGATTAGAGTGTAGGGTATAGAGTGTAGGGTATAGAGTGTATGGTATAGAGTGTAGGGTATAGAGTGTATGGTATAGAGTGTAGGGTATAAAGTGTAAAGTGTATGGTATAGAGTGTAGGTTATAGAGTGTAGGGTATAGAGTGTAGGGTATAGAGTGTAGGGCATAGAGTGTAGGGTATAGAGTGTAGGGTATAGAGTGTAGGGTATAGAGTGTAGGGTATAGAGTGTAGAGTGTAGGGTATAGAGTGTAGGGTATAGAGTGTAGAGTGTAGGGTATAGAGTGTAGGGTACAGAGTGCAGGGTGTAGAGTGTAGGGTATAGAGTGTAGAGTGTAGAGTGTAGGGTATAGAGTGTAGGGTATAGAGTGTAGGGTATAGAGTGTAGGGTATAGAGTGTAGAGTGTATGGTAGAGTGTAGGGTATAGAGTGTAGGGTATAGAGTATATGTTATAGAGTGTAGGGTATAGAGTGTAGAGTGTAGGGTATAGAGTTTAGAGTGTAGGGTATAGAGTGTAGGGTATAGAGTGTATGGTATAGAGTGTAGGGTATAGAGTGTATGGTAAAGAGTGTAGGGTATAGAGTGTAGAGTGTAGGGTATAGAGTGTAGGGTATAGAGTGTAGGGTATAGAGTGTAGGGTATAGAGTTTAGAGTGTAGGGTATAGAGTGTAGAGTGTAGGGTATAGAGTGTAGGGTATAGACTGTAGGGTAGAGAGTGCAGGGTATAGAGTGTAGGGTATAGAGTTTAGAGTGTAGGGTATAGAGTGTAGGGTGTAGAGTGTAGGGTATAGAGTGTAGGGTATAGAGTGTAGGGTATAGAGTGTAGGGAATAGAGTGTAGAGTGTAAGGTATAGAGTGTAGAGTGTAGGGTATAGAGTGTAGGGTAAAGACTGTAGGGTATAGAGTGTAGGGTATAGAGTGTAGGGTACAGAGTGTGGAGTGTAGGCTATAGAGTGTAGGGTATAGAGTGTAGAGTGTAGGGTATAGAGTGTAGGGTATAGAGTGTAGGGTATGGAGTGTAGAGTGTAGGGTATAGAGTGTAGGGTGTAGAGTGTAGGGTATAGAGTGTAGGGTATAGAGTGTAGGGTATAGAGTGTAGGGTGTAGAGTGTACGGTATAGAGTGTAGGGTATAGAGTGTAGGGCAGAGTGTAGGGTATAGAGTGTAGGGTATAGAGTGTAGAGTGTAGGGTATAGAGTGTAGGGTATAGAGTGTAGGGTATAGAGTGTAGAGTGTAGGGTATAGAGTGTAGGGTATAGAGTGTAGGGTATAGAGTGTAGAGTGTAGGGTATAGTGTGTAGGGTACAGAGTGCAGGGTGTAGAATGTAGGGTATAGAGTGTAGGGTGTAGAGTGTAGGGTATAGAGTGTAGGGTATAGAGTGTAGAGTGTAGGGTATATAGTGTAGGGTATAGAGTGTAGGGTGTAGAGTGTAGGGTATAGAGTGTAGAGTGTAGGGTATAGAGTGTATGGTATAGAGTGTAGGGTATAGAGTGTAGGGTATAGAGTGTAGAGTGTAGGGTATAGAGTGTAGGGTATAGACTGTAGGGTATAGAGTGTAGGGTATAGAGTGTAGGGTACAGAGTGTGGAGTGTAGGCTATAGAGTGTAGGGTATAGAGTGTAGAGTGTAGGGTATAGAGTGTAGGGTATAGAGTGTAGGGTATAGAGTGTAGAGTGTATAGTGTAGGGTATAGAGTGTAGGGAATAGAGTGAAGGGTATAGAGTGTAGGGTATAGAGTGTAGAGTGTAGGGTATAGAGTGTATGCTATAGTGTGTATGGTGTAGAGTGTATGGTATAGAGTGTAGGGTATAGAGTGTAGAGTGTATGGTATAGAGTGTAGGGTATAGAGTGTAGGGTATAGAGTGTATGTTATAGAGTGTAGGGTATAGAGTGTAGAGTGTAGGGTATAGAGTTTAGAGTGTAGGGTATAGAGTGTAGGGTATAGAGTGTAAGGTAGAGAGTGTAGGGTGTAATGTGTAGGGTATAGAGTGTAGGGTATAGAGTGTAGGGTATAGAGTGTATGGTATAGAGTGTAGGGTATAGAGTGTATGGTATAGAGTGTAGGGTATAGAGTGTAGAGTGTAGGGTATAGAGTGTAAGGTATAGAGTTTAGGGTGTAGAGTGTAGGGTATAGAGTGTAGGGTATAGAGTGTATGGTATAGAGTGTAGGGTGTAGAGTTTATGGTATAGAGTGTAGGGTAGAGAGTGTAGAGTGTAGGGTATAGAGTGTAGGGTATAGAGTGTAGGATATAGAGTGTAGGGTATAGAGTGTAGGGTATAGAGTGTAGAGTGTAGGGATTAGAGTGTAGGGTATAGAGTGTAGGGTATAGAGTGTATGGTATAGAGTGTAGGGTATAGAGTGTAGAGTGTAGGGATTAGAGTGTAGGGTATAGAGTGTAGGGTATGGAGTGTAGGGTATAGAGTGTAGAGTGTAGGGATTAGAGTGTAGGGTATAGAGTGTAGGGTATAGAGTGTATGGTATAGAGTGTAGGGTATAGAGTGTATGGTATAGAGTGTAGGGTATAAAGTGTAGAGTGTATGGTATAGAGTGTAGGGTATAGAGTGTAGAGTGTAGGGTATAGAGTGTATAGTATAGGGTGTAGGGTTTAGAGTGTATGGTATAGAGTGTAGGGTATAGAATGTAGGGTATAGAGTGTAGGGTATAGAGTGTAGGGCATAGAGTGTAGGGTATAGAGTGTAGGGTATAGAGTGTAGAGTGTAGGGTATAGAGTGTAGGGTATAGAGTGTAGGGTATAGAGTGTAGAGTGTAGGGTATAGAGTGTAGGGTATAGAGTGTAGAGTGTAGGGTATAGAGTGTAGGGTACAGAGTGCAGGGTGTAGAGTGTAGGGTATAGAGTGTAGAGTGTAGGGTATAGAGTGTAGAGTATAGAGTGTAGGGTATAGAGTGTAGGGTATAGAGTGTAGAGTGTATGGCATACAGTGTAGGGTATAGAGTGTAGGGTATAGAGTGTATGTTATAGAGTGTAGGGTATAGAGTGTAGAGTGTAGGGTATAGAGTTTAGAGTGTAGGGTATAGAGTGTAGGGTATAGAGTGTATGGTATAGAGTGTAGGGTATAGAGTGTATGGTAAAGAGTGTAGGGTATAGAGTGTAGAGTGTAGGGTATAGAGTGTAGGGTATAGAGTGTAGGGATTAGGGTGTAGGGTATAGAGTGTAGGGTATAGAGTGTAGAGTGTAGGGTATAGAGTGTAGAGTGTAAGGTATAGAGTGTAGGGTATAGACTGTAGGGTAGAGAGTGCAGGGTATAGAGTGTAGGGTATAGAGTTTAGAGTGTAGAGTATAGAGTGTAGGGTATAGAGTGTAGAGTGTAGGGTATAGAGTGTAGGGTATAGAGTGTAGGGTATAGAGTGTAGGAAATAAAGTGTAGAGTGTAAGGTATAGAGTGTAGAGTGTAGGGTATAGAGTGTAGGGTAAAGACTGTAGGGTATAGAGTGTAGGGTATAGAGTGTAGGGTACAGAGTGTGGAGTGTAGGCTATAGAGTGTAGGGTATAGAGTGTAGAGTGTAGGGTATAGAGTGTAGGGTATAGAGTGTAGGGTATAGAGTGTAGAGTGTAGGGTATAGAGTGTAGGGTGTAGAGTGTAGGGTATAGAGTGTAGGGTATAGAGTGTAGGGTACAGAGTGTAGAGTTTATGGTATAGAGTGTAGGGTATAGAGTGTAGGGTATAGAGTGTATGTTATAGAGTGTAGGGTATAGAGTGTAGAGTGTAGGGTATAGAGTTTAGAGTGTAGGGTATAGAGTGTAGGGTATAGAGTGTAGGGTATAGAGTATATGATATAGAGTGTAGGGAATAGAGTGTATGGTAAAGAGTGTAGGGTATAGAGTGTAGAGTGTAGGGTATAGAGTGTAGGGTATAGAGTGTAGAGTGTAGGGTATAGAGTGTAGAGTATAGAGTGTAGGGTATAGAGTGTAGGGTATAGAGTGTAGGGATTAGAGTGTAGGGTATAGAGTGTAGGGTATAGAGTGTAGAGTGTAGGGTATAGAGTGTAGGGTATAGAATGTAGGGTATAGAGTGTAGGGTATAGAGTGTAGAGTGTAGGGATTAGAGTGTAGGGTATAGATTGTAGGGTATAGAGTGTATGGTATAGAGTGTAGTGTATAGAGTGTATGGTATAGAGTGTAGGGTATAAAGTGTAGAGTGTATGGTATAGAGTTTAGGGTATAGAGTGTAGAGTGTAGGGTATATAGTGTATGGTATAGAGTGTAGGGTATAGAGTGTAGGGCATAGAGTGTAGGGTATAGAGTGTAGGGTATAGAGTGTGGGGTATAGAGTGTAGGGCATAGAGTGTAGGGTATAGAGTGTAGGGTATAGAGTGTAGAGTATAGAGTGTAGGGTATGGAGTGTAGGGTATAGAGTGTAGGGTATAGATTGTAGAGTATAGAGTGTAGGGTATAGAGTGTAGGGCATAGAGTGTAGGGTAAAGAGTGTAGGGTATAGAGTGTAGAGTGTAGGGTATAGAGTGTGGGGTATAGAGTGTAGGGCATAGAGTGTAGGGTATAGAGTGTAGGGTGTAGAGTGTAGGGTTTAGAGTGTAGGGTATAGAGTGTAGGGTATAGAGTGTAGAGTGTAGGGTATAGAGTGTAGAGTGTAGGGTATAGAGTGTAGGGTATAGAGTGTAGGGTATAGAGTGTAGGGTATAGAGTGTAGAGTGTAGGGTATAGAGTGTAGAGTGTAGGGTATAGAGTGTAGGGTATAGAGTGTAGGGTAGAGAGTGTAGAGTGTATGGTATAGAGTGTATGGTATAGAGTGTAGAGTGTAGGGATTAGAGTGTAGGGTATAGAGTGTAGGGTATAGAGTGTATGGTATAGAGTGTAGGGTATAGAGTGTATGGTATAGATTGTAGGGTATAAAGTGTAGAGTGTATGGTATAGAGTGTAGGGTATAGAGTGTAGAGTGTAGGGTATAGAGTGTATGGTATAGAGTGTAGGGTGTAGAGTGTATGGTATAGAGTGTAGGGTATAGAGTGTAGGGTATAGAGTGTAGGGTATAGAGTGTAGGGCATAGAGTGTAGGGTATAGAGTGTAGGGTATACAGTGTAGAGTGTAAGGTATAGAGTGTAGGGTATAGAGTGTAGGGTATAGAGTGTAGAGTGTAGGGTATAGAGTGTAGGGTATAGAGTGTAGGATATAGAGTGTAGAGTGTAGGTTACAGAGTGCAGGGTGTAGAGTGTAGGGTATAGAGTGTAGGGTGTAGAGTGTAGGGTATAGAGTGTAGGGTATAGAGTGTAGAGTGTAGGGTATATAGTGTAGAGTGTAGGTTATAGAGTGTAGGGTATAGAGTGTAGAGTGTGGAGTGTAGGGTATAGAGTGTAGAGTGTAGGGTTTAGAGTGTAGGGTATAGAGTGTAGGGTATAGAGTGTAGGGTATAGAGTGTAGGGTAGAGAGTGTAGAGTGTAGGGTATAGAGTGTAGGGTATAGAGTGTAGAGTGTAGGGATTAGAGTGTAGGGTATAGAGTGTAGGGTGTAGAGTGCAGGGTATAGAGTGTAGAGTGTAGGGTATAGAGTGTATGGTATAGAGTGTAGGGTATAGAGTGTAGGGTATAGAGTGTAGAGTGTGGGGTATAGAGTGTAGGGTATAGAGTGTAGAGTGTAGGGTATAGAGTGTAGGGTATAGACTGTAGGGTATAGAGTGTAGGGTATAGAGTGTAGGGTACAGAGTGTGGAGTGTAGGCTATAGAGTGTAGGGTATAGAGTGTAGAGTGTAGGGTATAGAGTGTAGGGTATAGAGTGTAGGGTATAGAGTGTAGAGTGTATAGTGTAGGGTATAGAGTGTATGGAATAGAGTGAAGGGTATAGAGTGTAGGGTATAGAGTGTAGAGTGTAGGGTTTAGAGTGTATGCTATAGAGTGTATGGTGTAGAGTGTATGGTATAGAGTGTAGGGTATAGAGTGTAGAGTGTATGGTATAGTGTGTAGGGTATAGAGTGTAGGGTATAGAGTGTATGTTATAGAGTGTAGGGTATAGAGTGTAGAGTGTAGGGTATAGAGTTTAGAGTGTAGGGTATAGAGTGTAGGGTATAGAGTGTAAGGTAGAGAGTGTAGGGTGTAGAGTGTAGGGTATAGAGTGTAGGGTATAGAGTGTAGGGTATAGAGTGTATGGTATAGAGTGTAGGGTATAGAGTGTATGGTATAGAGTGTAGGGTATAGAGTGTAGAGTGTAGGGTATAGAGTGTAAGGTATAGAGTTTAGGGAGTAGAGTGTAGGGTATAGAGTGTAGGGTATAGAGTGTATGGTATAGAGTGTAGGGTGTAGAGTTTATGGTATAGAGTGTAGGGTATAGAGTGTAGAGTGTAGGGTATAGAGTGTAGGGTATAGAGTGTAGGATATAGAGTGTAGGGTATAGAGTGTAGGGTATAGAGTGTAGAGTGTAGGGATTAGAGTGTAGGGTATAGACTGTAGGGTATAGAGTGGAGGGTATAGAGTGTAGGGTACAGAGTGTGGAGTGTAGGCTATAGAGTGTACGGTATAGAGTGTAGAGTGTAGGGTATAGAGTGTAGGGTATAGAGTGTAGGGTATAGAGTGTAGAGTGTATAGTGTAGGGTATAGAGTGTAGGGAATAGAGTGAAGGGTATAGCGTGTAGGGTATAGAGTGTAGAGTGTAGGGTATAGAGTGTATGCTATAGAGTGTATGGTGTAGAGTGTAGGGTATAGAGTGTAGAGTGTATGGTATAGAGTGTAGGGTATAGAGTGTAGGGTATAGAATGTATGTTATAGATTGTAGGGTATAGAGTGTAGAATGTAGGGTATAGAGTTTAGAGTGTAGGGTATAGAGTGTAGGGTATAGAGTGTAGGGTATAGAGTGTAAGGTAGAGAGTGTAGGGTGTAGAGTGTAGTGTATAGAGTGTAGGGTATAGAGTGTAGGGTATAGAGTGTATGGTATAGAGTGTAGGGTATAGAGTGTATGGTATAGAGTGTAGGGTATAGAGTGTAGAGTGTAGGGTATAGAGTGTAGGGTATAGAATGTAGGGTATAGAGTGTAGAGTGTAGGGTATAGAGTGTAGGGTGTAGAGTGTAGGGTATAGAGTGTAGGGTATAGAGTGTAGGGTATAGAGTGTAGGGTGTAGAGTGTACGGTATAGAGTGTAGGGTATAGAGTGTAGGGCATAGAGTGTAGGGTATAGAGTGTAGGGTATAGAGTGTAGAGTGTAGGGTATAGAGTGTAGGGTATAGAGTGTAGGGTATAGAGTGTAGAGTGTAGGGTATAGAGTGTAGGGTATAGAGTGTAGGGTATAGCGTGTAGAGTGTAGGGTATAGTGTGTAGGGTACAGAGTGCAGGGTGTAGAATGTAGGGTATAGAGTGTAGGGTGTAGAGTGTAGGGTATAGAGTGTAGGGTATAGAGTGTAGAGTGTAGGGTATATAGTGTAGGGTATAGAGTGTAGGGTGTAGAGTGTAGGGTATAGAGTGTAGAGTGTAGGGTATAGAGTGTATGGTATAGAGTGTAGGGTATAGAGTGTAGGGTATAGAGTGTAGAGTGTAGGGAATAGAGTGTAGGGTATAGAGTGTAGAGCGTAGGGTATAGAGTGTAGGGTATAGACTGTAGGGTATAGAGTGTAGGGTATAGAGTGTAGGGTACAGAGTGTGGAGTGTAGGCTATAGAGTGTAGGGTATAGAGTGTAGAGTGTAGGGTATAGAGTGTAGGGTATAGAGTGTAGGGTATAGAGTGTAGAGTGTATAGTGTAGGGTATAGAGTGTAGGGAATAGAGTGAAGGGTATAGAGTGTAGGGTATAGAGTATAGAGTGTAGGGTATAGAGTGTATGCTATAGTGTGTATGGTGTAGAGTGTATGGTATAGAGTGTAGGGTATAGAGTGTAGAGTGTATGGTATAGAGTGTAGGGTATAGAGTGTAGGGTATAGAGTGTATGTTATAGAGTGTAGGGTATAGAGTGTAGAGTGTAGGGTATAGAGTTTAGAGTGTAGGGTATAGAGTGTAGGGTATAGAGTGTAAGGTAGAGAGTGTAGGGTGTAATGTGTAGGGTATAGAGTGTAGGGTATAGAGTGTAGGGTATAGAGTGTATGGTATAGAGTGTAGGGTATAGAGTGTATGGTATAGAGTGTAGGGTATAGAGTGTAGAGTGTAGGGTATAGAGTGTAAGGTATAGAGTTTAGGGTGTAGAGTGTAGGGTATAGAGTGTAGGGTATAGAGTGTATGGTATAGAGTGTAGGGTGTAGAGTTTATGGTATAGAGTGTAGGGTATAGAGTGTAGAGTGTAGGGTATAGAGTGTAGGGTATAGAGTGTAGGATATAGAGTGTAGGGTATAGAGTGTAGGGTATAGAGTGTAGAGTGTAGGGATTAGAGTGTAGGGTATAGAGTGTAGGGTATAGAGTGTATGGTATAGAGTGTAGGGTATAGAGTGTAGAGTGTAGGGATTAGAGTGTAGGGTATAGAGTGTAGGGTATGGAGTGTAGGGTATAGAGTGTAGAGTGTAGGGATTAGAGTGTAGGGTATAGAGAGTAGGGTATAGAGTGTATGGTATAGAGTGTAGGGTATAGTGTGTAGGGTACAGAGTGCAGGGTGTAGAGTGTAGGGTATAGAGTGTAGGGTGTAGAGTGTAGGGTATAGAGTGTAGGGTATAGAGTGTAGAGTGTAGGGTATACAGTGTAGAGTGTAGGGTATAGAGTGTAGGGTATAGAGTGTAGGGTATAGAGTGTGGAGTGTAGGGTATAGAGTGTAGAGTGTAGGGTATAGAGTGTAGGGTATAGAGTGTAGGGTAGAGAGTGTAGAGTGTAGGGTATAGAGTGTAGGGTATAGAGTGTAGAGTGTAGGGATTAGAGTGTAGGGTATAGAGTGTAGGGTGTAGAGTGTAGGGTAGAGAGTGTAGAGTGTAGGGTATAGAGTGTATGGTATAGAGTGTAGGGTATAGAGTGCAGGGTGTAGAGTGTAGGGTATAGAGTGTAGGGTATAGAGTGTAGGGTATAAAGTGTAGACTGTAGGGTATAAAGTGTAGAGTGTATGGTATAGAGTGTAGGGTATAGAGTGTAGAGTGTAGGGTATAGAGTGTATGCTATAGAGTGTATGGTGTAGAGTATATGGTATAGAGTGTAGGGTATAGAGTGTAGAGTGTATGGTATAGAGTGTAGGGTATAGAGTGTAGGTAAAGAGTGTATGTTATAGAGTGTAAGGTATAGAGTGTAGAATGTAGGGTATAGAGTTTAGAGTGTAGGGTATAGAGTGTAGGGTATAGAGTGTAAGGTATAGAGTGTAGGGTGTAGAGTGTAGGGTATAGAGTGTAGGGTCTAGAGTGTAGGGTATAGAGTGTATGGTATAGAGTGTAGGGTATAGAGTGTATGATATAGAGTGTAGGGTATAGAGTGTAGAGTGTAGGGTATAGAGTGTAGGGTATAGAGTGTAGAGTGTAGGGTATAGAGTGTAAGGTATAGAGTGTAGAGTGTAGGGTACAGAGTGTAGGGTATAGAGTGTAGGGTATAGAGTGTAGAGTGTAGGGTACAGAGTGTAGTTTATAGAGTGTAGGGTGTAGAGTGTAGGGTATAGAGTGTAGAGTGTAGGGTATAGAGTGTATGGTATAGAGTGTAGGGTATAGAGTGTAGGGTGTAGAGTGTAGGGTATAGAGTGTAGGGTATAGAGTGTAGGGTATATAGTGTAGAGTATAGGGTATAGAGTGTAGGGTATAGAGTGTAGAGTGTAGGGTATAGAGTGTAGAGTGTAGGGTATAGAGTGTAGGGTATAGACTGTAGGGTATAGACTGTAGGGTATAGAGTGTAGGGTATAGAGTGTAGGGTATAGAGTGTAGAGTGTAGGTTATAGAGTGTAGGGTATAGAGTGTAGGGTATAGAGTGTAGGGAATAGAGTGTAGAGTGCAAGGTATAGAGTGTAGAGTGTAGGGTATAGAGTGTTGGGTATAGACTGTAGGGTATAGAGTGTAGGATATAGAGTGTAGGGTATAGAGTGTAGAGTGTAGGCTATAGAGTGTAGGGTATAGAGTGTAGAGTGTAGGGTATAGAGTGTAGGGTATAAAGTGTAGGGTATAGAGTGTAGGGTATAGAGTGTAGAGTGTAGGGTATAGAGTGTAGGGTATAGAGTGTAGGGTATAGAGTGTAGGGTATAGTGTGTAGGGTACAGAGTGCAGGGTGTAGAGTGTAGGGTATAGAGTGTAGGGTGTAGATTGTAGGGTATAGAGTGTAGGGTATAGAGTGTAGAGTGTAGGGTATACAGTGTAGAGTGTAGGGTATAGAGTGTAGGGTATAGAGTGTAGGGTATAGAGTGTGGAGTGTAGGGTATAGAGTGTAGAGTGTAGGGTATAGAGTGTAGGGTATAGAGTGTAGGGTAGAGAGTGTAGAGTGTAGGGTATAGAGTGTAGGGTATAGAGTGTAGAGTGTAGGGATTAGAGTGTAGGGTATAGAGTGTAGGGTGTAGAGTGTAGGGTAGAGAGTGTAGAGTGTAGGGTATAGAGTGTATGGTATAGAGTGTAGGGTATAGAGTGCAGGGTGTAGAGTGTAGGGTATAGAGTGTAGGGTATAGAGTGTAGGGTATAGAGTGTAGAGTGTAGGGTATAGAGTGTATGCTATAGAGTGTATGGTGTAGAGTATATGGTATAGAGTGTAGGGTATAGAGTGTAGAGTGTATGGTATAGAGTGTAGGGTATAGAGTGTAGGTAAAGAGTGTATGTTATAGAGTGTAAGGTATAGAGTGTAGAATGTAGGGTATAGAGTTTAGAGTGTAGGGTATAGAGTGTAGGGTATAGAGTGTAAGGTATAGAGTGTAGGGTGTAGAGTGTAGGGTATAGAGTGTAGGGTATAGAGTGTAGGGTATAGAGTGTATGGTATAGAGTGTAGGGTATAGAGTGTATGATATAGAGTGTAGGGTATAGAGTGTAGAGTGTAGGGTATAGAGTGTAGGGTATAGAGTGTAGAGTGTAGGGTATAGAGTGTAGGGTATAGAGTGTAGAGTGTAGGGTACAGAGTGTAGGGTATAGAGTGTAGGGTATAGAGTGTAGAGTGTAGGGTACAGAGTGTAGGGTATAGAGTGTAGGGTGTAGAGTGTAGGGTATAGAGTGTAGAGTGTAGGGTATAGAGTGTATGGTATAGAGTGTAGGGTATAGAGTGTAGGGTGTAGAGTGTAGGGTATAGAGTGTAGGGTATAGAGTGTAGGGTATAAAGTGTAGAGTATAGGGTATAGAGTGTAGGGTATAGAGTGTAGAGTGTAGGGTATAGAGTGTAGAGTGTAGGGTATAGAGTGTAGGGTATAGACTGTAGGGTATAGACTGTAGGGTATAGAGTGTAGGGTATAGAGTGTAGGGTATAGAGTGTAGAGTGTAGGTTATAGAGTGTAGGGTATAGAGTGTAGGGTATAGAGTGTAGGGAATAGAGTGTAGAGTGTAAGGTATAGAGTGTAGAGTGTAGGGTATAGAGTGTAGGGTATAGACTGTAGGGTATAGAGTGTAGGATATAGAGTGTAGGGTATAGAGTGTAGAGTGTAGGCTATAGAGTGTAGGGTATAGAGTGTAGAGTGTAGGGTATAGAGTGTAGGGTATAAAGTGTAGGGTATAGAGTGTAGGGTATAGAGTGTAGAGTGTAGGGTATAGAGTGTAGGGTATAGAGTGCAGGGTGTAGAGTGTAGGGTATAGAGTGTAGGGTATAGAATGTAGGGTATAAAGTGTAGACTGTAGGGTATAGAGTGTATAGTGTAGGGTATAGAGTGTAGGGTATAGAGTGTAGAGTGTAGGGTATAGAGTGTATGCTATAGAGTGTATGGTGTAGAGTGTATGGTATAGAGTGTAGGGTATAGAGTGTAGAGTGTATGGTATAGAGTGTAGGGTATAGAGTGTAGGTAAAGAGTGTATGTTATAGAGTGTAAGGTATAGAGTGTAGAATGTAGGGTATAGAGTTTAGAGTGTAGGTTATAGAGTGTAGGGTATAGAGTGTAAGGTATAGAGTGTAGGGTGTAGAGTGTAGGGAATAGAGTGTAGGGTATAGAGTGTAGGGTATAGAGTGTATGGTATAGAGTGTAGGGTATAGAGTGTAGAGTGTAGGGATTAGAGTGTAGGTTATAGAGTGTAGGGTATAGAGTGTATGGTATAGAGTGTAGTGTATAGAGTGTATGGTATAGAGTGTAGGGTATAAAGTGTAGAGTGTATGGTATAGAGTGTAGGGTATAGAGTGTGGAGTGTAGGGTATATAGTGTATGGTATAGAGTGTAGACTATAGAGTGTAGGGCATAGAGTGTAGGGTATAGAGTGTAGGGTATAGAGTGTAGAGTGCAGGGTATAGAGTGTGGGGTATAGAGTGTAGGGCATAGAGTGTAGGGTATAGAGTGTAGGGTATAGAGTGTAGAGTGTAGGGTATGGAGTGTAGGGTATAGAGTGTAGGGTATAGATTGTAGAGTATAGAGTGTAGGGTATAGAGTGTAGGGCATAGAGTGTAGGGTATAGAGTGTAGAGTGTAGGGTATAGAGTGTGGGGTATAGAGTGTAGGGCATAGAGTGTAGGGTATAGAGTGTAGGGTATAGAGTGTAGAGTGTAGAGTATGGAGTGTAGGGTATGGAGTGTAGGGTATAGAGTGTAGAGTGTAGGGTATAGAGTGTAGAGTGTAGGGTATAGAGTGTAGGGTATAGAGTGTAGGGTATAGAGTGTAGAGTGTAGGGTATAGAGTGTAGGGTACAGAGTGCAGGGTGTAGAGTGTAGGGTATAGAGTGTAGATTGTAGGGTTTAGAGTGTAGGTTATAGAGTGTAGAGTTTAGGGTATAGAGTGTAGAGTGTAGGGTATAGAGTGTAGGGTATAGAGTGTAGGGTATAGAGTGTAGGGTATAGAGTGTAGAGTGTAGGGTGTAGAGTGTAGAGTGTAGGGTATAGAGTGTAGTGTATAGAGTGTAGGGTAGAGAGTGTAGAGTGTATGGTATAGAGTGTAGGGTATAGAGTGTAGAGTGTAGGGATTAGAGTGTAGGGTATAGAGTGTAGGGTATAGAGTGTATGGTATAGAGTGTAGGGTATAGAGTGTATGGTATAGATTGTAGGGTATAAAGTGTAGAGTGTATGGTATAGAGTGTAGGGTATAGAGTGTAAAGTGTAGGGTATAGAGTGTATGGTATAGAGTGTAGGGTATAGAGTGTAGGGTATAGAGTGTAGAGTGTAGGGTATAGAGTGTAGGGTATAGATTGTAGGGTATAGAGTGTAGGGTATAGAGTGTAGGGCATGGAGTGTAGGGTATAGAGTGTAGGGTATAGTGTGTAGAGTGTAGGGTATAGAGTGTAGGGTATAGAGTGTAGGGTATAGAGTGTAGAGTGTAGGGTATAGAGTGTAGGGTATAGAGTGTAGGGTATAGTGTGTAGGGTACAGAGTGCAGGGTGTAGAGTGTAGGGTATAGAGTGTAGGGTGTAGAGTGTAGGGTATAGAGTGTAGGGTATAGAGTGTAGAGTGTAGGGTATACAGTGTAGAGTGTAGGGTATAGAGTGTAGGGTATAGAGTGTAGGGTATAGAGTGTGGAGTGTAGGGTATAGAGTGTAGAGTGTAGGGTATAGAGTGTAGGGTATAGAGTGTACGGTAGAGAGTGTAGAGTGTAGGGTATAGAGTGTAGGGTATAGAGTGTAGAGTGTAGGGATTAGAGTGTAGGGTATAGAGTGTAGGGTGTAGAGTGTAGGGTAGAGAGTGTAGAGTGTAGGGTATAGAGTGTATGGTATAGAGTGTAGGGTATAGAGTGCAGGGTGTAGAGTGTAGGGTATAGAGTGTAGGGTATAGAGTGTAGGGTATAAAGTGTAGACTGTAGGGTATAGAGTGTATAGTGTAGGGTATAGAGTGTAGGGTATAGAGTGTAGAGTGTAGGGTATAGAGTGTATGCTATAGAGTGTAGGGTATAGAGTGTAGAGTGTATGGTATAGAGTGTAGGGTATAGAGTGTAGGTAAAGAGTGTATGTTATAGAGTGTAAGGTATAGAGTGTAGAATGTAGGGTATAGAGTTTAGAGTGTAGGGTATAGAGTGTAGGGTATAGAGTGTAAGGTATAGAGTGTAGGGTGTAGAGTGTAGGGTATAGAGTGTAGGGTATAGAGTGTAGGGTATAGAGTGTATGGTATAGAGTGTAGGGTATAGAGTGTATGATATAGAGTGTAGGGTATAGAGTGTAGAGTGTAGGGTATAGAGTGTAGGGTATAGAGTGTAGAGTGTAGGGTATAGAGTGTAGGGTATAGAGTGTAGAGTGTAGGGTACAGAGTGTAGGGTATAGAGTGTAGGGTATAGAGTGTAGAGTGTAGGGTACAGAGTGTAGGGAATAGAGTGTAGGGTGTAGAGTGTAGGGTATAGAGTGTAGAGTGTAGGGTATAGAGTGTATGGTATAGAGTGTAGGGTATAGAGTGTAGGGTGTAGAGTGTAGGGTATAGAGTGTAGGGTATAGAGTGTAGGGTATATAGTGTAGAGTATAGGGTATAGAGTGTAGGGTATAGAGTGTAGAGTGTAGGGTATAGAGTGTAGAGTGTAGGGTATAGAGTGTAGGGTATAGACTGTAGGGTATAGACTGTAGGGTATAGAATGTAGGGTATAGAGTGTAGAGTGTAGGTTATAGAGTGTAGGGTATAGAGTGTAGGGTATAGAGTGTAGGGAATAGAGTGTAGAGTGTAAGGTATAGAGTGTAGAGTGTAGGGTATAGAGTGTAGGGTATAGACTGTAGGGTATAGAGTGTAGGATATAGAGTGTAGGGTATAGAGTGTAGAGTGTAGGCTATAGAGTGTAGGGTATAGAGTGTAGAGTGTAGGGTATAGAGTGTAGGGTATAAAGTGTAGGGTATAGAGTGTAGGGTATAGAGTGTAGAGTGTAGGGTATAGAGTGTAGGGTATAGAGTGTAGGGTATAGAGTGTAGGGTATAGTGTGTAGGGTACAGAGTGCAGGGTGTAGAGTGTAGGGTATAGAGTGTAGGGTGTAGAGTGTAGGGTATAGAGTGTAGGGTATAGAGTGTAGAGTGTAGGGTATACAGTGTAGAGTGTAGGGTATAGAGTGTAGGGTATAGAGTGTAGGGTATAGAGTGTGGAGTGTAGGGTATAGAGTGTAGAGTGTAGGGTATAGAGTGTAGGGTATAGAGTGTAGGGTAGAGAGTGTAGAGTGTAGGGTATAGAGTGTAGGGTATAGAGTGTAGAGTGTAGGGATTAGAGTGTAGGGAATAGAGTGTAGGGTGTAGAGTGTAGGGTATAGAGTGTAGAGTGTAGGGTATAGAGTGTATGGTATAGAGTGTAGGGTATAGAGTGTAGGGTGTAGAGTGTAGGGTATAGAGTGTAGGGTATAGAGTGTAGGGTATATAGTGTAGAGTATAGGGTATAGAGTGTAGGGTATAGAGTGTAGAGTGTAGGGTATAGAGTGTAGAGTGTAGGGTATAGAGTGTAGGGTATAGACTGTAGGGTATAGACTGTAGGGTATAGAATGTAGGGTATAGAGTGTAGAGTGTAGGTTATAGAGTGTAGGGTATAGAGTGTAGGGTATAGAGTGTAGGGAATAGAGTGTAGAGTGTAAGGTATAGAGTGTAGAGTGTAGGGTATAGAGTGTAGGGTATAGACTGTAGGGTATAGAGTGTAGGATATAGAGTGTAGGGTATAGAGTGTAGAGTGTAGGCTATAGAGTGTAGGGTATAGAGTGTAGAGTGTAGGGTATAGAGTGTAGGGTATAAAGTGTAGGGTATAGAGTGTAGGGTATAGAGTGTAGAGTGTAGGGTATAGAGTGTAGGGTATAGAGTGTAGGGTATAGAGTGTAGGGTATAGTGTGTAGGGTACAGAGTGCAGGGTGTAGAGTGTAGGGTATAGAGTGTAGGGTGTAGAGTGTAGGGTATAGAGTGTAGGGTATAGAGTGTAGAGTGTAGGGTATACAGTGTAGAGTGTAGGGTATAGAGTGTAGGGTATAGAGTGTAGGGTATAGAGTGTGGAGTGTAGGGTATAGAGTGTAGAGTGTAGGGTATAGAGTGTAGGGTATAGAGTGTAGGGTAGAGAGTGTAGAGTGTAGGGTATAGAGTGTAGGGTATAGAGTGTAGAGTGTAGGGATTAGAGTGTAGGGTATAGAGTGTAGGGTGTAGAGTGTAGGGTAGAGAGTGTAGAGTGTAGGGTATAGAGTGTATGGTATAGAGTGTAGGGTATAGAGTGCAGGGTGTAGAGTGTAGGGTATAGAGTGTAGGTTATAGAGTGTAGGGTATAAAGTGTAGACTGTAGGGTATAGAGTGTATAGTGTAGGGTATAGAGTGTAGGGTATAGAGTGTAGAGTGTAGGGTATAGAGTGTATGCTATAGAGTGTATGGTGTAGAGTATATGGTATAGAGTGTAGGGTATAGAGTGTAGAGTTTATGGTATAGAGTGTAGGGTATAGAGTGTAGGTAAAGAGTGTATGTTATAGAGTGTAAGGTATAGAGTGTAGAATGTAGGGTATAGAGTTTAGAGTGTAGGGTATAGAGTGTAGGGTATAGAGTGTAAGGTATAGAGTGTAGGGTGTAGAGTGTAGGGTATAGAGTGTAGGGTATAGAGTGTAGGGTATAGAGTGTATGGTATAGAGTGTAGGGTATAGAGTGTATGATATAGAGTGTAGGGTATAGAGTGTAGAGTGTAGGGTATAGAGTGTAGGGTATAGAGTGTAGAGTGTAGGGTATAGAGTGTAGGGTATAGAGTGTAGAGTGTAGGGTACAGAGTGTAGGGTATAGAGTGTAGGGTATAGAGTGTAGAGTGTAGGGTACAGAGTGTAGGGTATAGAGTGTAGGGTGTAGAGTGTAGGGTATAGAGTGTAGAGTGTAGGGTATAGAGTGTATGGTATAGAGTGTAGGGTATAGAGTGTAGGGTGTAGAGTGTAGGGTATAGAGTGTAGGGTATAGAGTGTAGGGTATATAGTGTAGAGTATAGGGTATAGAGTGTAGGGTATAGAGTGTAGAGTGTAGGGTATAGAGTGTAGAGTGTAGGGTATAGAGTGTAGGGTATAGACTGTAGGGTATAGACTGTAGGGTATAGAGTGTAGGGTATAGAGTGTAGAGTGTAGGGTATAGAGTGTATGCTATAGAGTGTATGGTGTAGAGTATATGGTATAGAGTGTAGGGTATAGAGTGTAGGTAAAGAGTGTATGTTATAGAGTGTAAGGTATAGAGTGTAGGGTATAGAGTGTAAGGTATAGAGTGTAGGGTGTAGAGTGTAGGGTATAGAGTGTAGGGTATAGAGTGTAGGGTATAGAGTGTATGGTATAGAGTGTAGGGTATAGAGTGTATGATATAGAGTGTAGGGTATAGAGTGTAGAGTGTAGGGTATAGAGTGTAGGGTATAGAGTGTAGAGTGTAGGGTATAGAGTGTAGGGTATAGAGTGTAGAGCGTAGGGTTCAGAGTGTAGGGTATAGAGTGTAGGGTATAGAGTGTAGAGTGTAGGGTACAGAGTGTAGGGTATAGAGTGTAGGGTGTAGAGTGTAGGGTATAGAGTGTAGAGTGTAGGGTATAGAGTGTATGGTATAGAGTGTAGGGTATAGAGTGTAGGGTGTAGAGTGTAGGGTATAGAGTGTAGGGTATAGAGTGTAGGGTATATAGTGTAGAGTATAGGGTATAGAGTGTAGGGTATAGAGTGTAGAGTGTAGGGTATAGAGTGTAGAGTGTAGGGTATAGAGTGTAGGGTATAGACTGTAGGGTATAGACTGTAGGGTATAGAGTGTAGGGTATAGAGTGTAGGGTATAGAGTGTAGAGTGTAGGTTATAGAGTGTAGGGTATAGAGTGTAGGGTATAGAGTGTAGGGTATAGAGTGTAGGGTATATAGTGTAGAGTATAGGGTATAGAGTGTAGGGTATAGAGTGTAGAGTGTAGGGTATAGAGTGTAGAGTGTAGGGTATAGAGTGTATGGTATAGAGTGTAGGGTATAGAGTGTAGGGTGTAGAGTGTAGGGTATAGAGTGTAGGGTATAGAGTGTAGGGTATATAGTGTAGAGTATAGGGTATAGAGTGTAGGGTATAGAGTGTAGAGTGTAGGGTATAGAGTGTAGAGTGTAGGGTATAGAGTGTAGGGTATAGACTGTAGGGTATAGACTGTAGGGTATAGAGTGTAGGGTATAGAGTGTAGGGTATAGAGTGTAGAGTGTAGGTTATAGAGTGTAGGGTATAGAGTGTAGGGTATAGAGTGTAGGGAATAGAGTGTAGAGTGTAAGGTATAGAGTGTAGAGTGTAGGGTATAGAGTGTAGGGTATAGACTGTAGGGTATAGAGTGTAGGATATAGAGTGTAGGGTATAGAGTGTAGAGTGTAGGGTATAGAGTGTAGGGTATAAAGTGTAGGGTATAGAGTGTAGGGTATAGAGTGTAGAGTGTAGGGTATAGAGTGTAGGGTATAGAGTGCAGGGTGTAGAGTGTAGGGTATAGAGTGTAGGGTATAGAATGTAGGGTATAAAGTGTAGACTGTAGGGTATAGAGTGTATAGTGTAGGGTATAGAGTGTAGGGTATAGAGTGTAGAGTGTAGGGTATAGAGTGTATGCTATAGAGTGTATGGTGTAGAGTGTATGGTATAGAGTGTAGGGTATAGAGTGTAGAGTGTATGGTATAGAGTGTAGGGTATAGAGTGTAGGTAAAGAGTGTATGTTATAGAGTGTAAGGTATAGAGTGTAGAATGTAGGGTATAGAGTTTAGAGTGTAGGTTATAGAGTGTAGGGTATAGAGTGTAAGGTATAGAGTGTAGGGTGTAGAGTGTAGGGAATAGAGTGTAGGGTATAGAGTGTAGGGTATAGAGTGTATGGTATAGAGTGTAGGGTATAGAGTGTAGAGTGTAGGGATTAGAGTGTAGGTTATAGAGTGTAGGGTATAGAGTGTATGGTATAGAGTGTAGTGTATAGAGTGTATGGTATAGAGTGTAGGGTATAAAGTGTAGAGTGTATGGTATAGAGTGTAGGGTATAGAGTGTGGAGTGTAGGGTATATAGTGTATGGTATAGAGTGTAGACTATAGAGTGTAGGGCATAGAGTGTAGGGTATAGAGTGTAGGGTATAGAGTGTAGAGTGCAGGGTATAGAGTGTGGGGTATAGAGTGTAGGGCATAGAGTGTAGGGTATAGAGTGTAGGGTATAGAGTGTAGAGTGTAGGGTATGGAGTGTAGGGTATAGAGTGTAGGGTATAGATTGTAGAGTATAGAGTGTAGGGTATAGAGTGTAGGGCATAGAGTGTAGGGTATAGAGTGTAGAGTGTAGGGTATAGAGTGTGGGGTATAGAGTGTAGGGCATAGAGTGTAGGGTATAGAGTGTAGGGTATAGAGTGTAGAGTGTAGAGTATGGAGTGTAGGGTATGGAGTGTAGGGTATAGAGTGTAGAGTGTAGGGTATAGAGTGTAGAGTGTAGGGTATAGAGTGTAGGGTATAGAGTGTAGGGTATAGAGTGTAGAGTGTAGGGTATAGAGTGTAGGGTACAGAGTGCAGGGTGTAGAGTGTAGGGTATAGAGTGTAGAGTGTAGGGTTTAGAGTGTAGGTTATAGAGTGTAGAGTTTAGGGTATAGAGTGTAGAGTGTAGGGTATAGAGTGTAGGGTATAGAGTGTAGGGTATAGAGTGTAGGGTATAGAGTGTAGAGTGTAGGGTGTAGAGTGTAGAGTGTAGGGTATAGAGTGTAGTGTATAGAGTGTAGGGTAGAGAGTGTAGAGTGTATGGTATAGAGTGTAGGGTATAGAGTGTAGAGTGTAGGGATTAGAGTGTAGGGTATAGAGTGTAGGGTATAGAGTGTATGGTATAGAGTGTAGGGTATAGAGTGTATGGTATAGATTGTAGGGTATAAAGTGTAGAGTGTATGGTATAGAGTGTAGGGTATAGAGTGTAAAGTGTAGGGTATAGAGTGTATGGTATAGAGTGTAGGGTATAGAGTGTAGGGTATAGAGTGTAGAGTGTAGGGTATAGAGTGTAGGGTATAGATTGTAGGGTATAGAGTGTAGGGTATAGAGTGTAGGGCATGGAGTGTAGGGTATAGAGTGTAGGGTATAGTGTGTAGAGTGTAGGGTATAGAGTGTAGGGTATAGAGTGTAGGGTATAGAGTGTAGAGTGTAGGGTATAGAGTGTAGGGTATAGAGTGTAGGGTATAGTGTGTAGGGTACAGAGTGCAGGGTGTAGAGTGTAGGGTATAGAGTGTAGGGTGTAGAGTGTAGGGTATAGAGTGTAGGGTATAGAGTGTAGAGTGTAGGGTATACAGTGTAGAGTGTAGGGTATAGAGTGTAGGGTATAGAGTGTAGGGTATAGAGTGTGGAGTGTAGGGTATAGAGTGTAGAGTGTAGGGTATAGAGTGTAGGGTATAGAGTGTAGGGTAGAGAGTGTAGAGTGTAGGGTATAGAGTGTAGGGTATAGAGTGTAGAGTGTAGGGATTAGAGTGTAGGGTATAGAGTGTAGGGTGTAGAGTGTAGGGTAGAGAGTGTAGAGTGTAGGGTATAGAGTGTATGGTATAGAGTGTAGGGTATAGAGTGCAGGGTGTAGAGTGTAGGGTATAGAGTGTAGGGTATAGAGTGTAGGGTATAAAGTGTAGACTGTAGGGTATAGAGTGTATAGTGTAGGGTATAGAGTGTAGGGTATAGAGTGTAGAGTGTAGGGTATAGAGTGTATGCTATAGAGTGTAGGGTATAGAGTGTAGAGTGTATGGTATAGAGTGTAGGGTATAGAGTGTAGGTAAAGAGTGTATGTTATAGAGTGTAAGGTATAGAGTGTAGAATGTAGGGTATAGAGTTTAGAGTGTAGGGTATAGAGTGTAGGGTATAGAGTGTAAGGTATAGAGTGTAGGGTGTAGAGTGTAGGGTATAGAGTGTAGGGTATAGAGTGTAGGGTATAGAGTGTATGGTATAGAGTGTAGGGTATAGAGTGTATGATATAGAGTGTAGGGTATAGAGTGTAGAGTGTAGGGTATAGAGTGTAGGGTATAGAGTGTAGAGTGTAGGGTATAGAGTGTAGGGTATAGAGTGTAGAGTGTAGGGTACAGAGTGTAGGGTATAGAGTGTAGGGTATAGAGTGTAGAGAGTAGGGTACAGAGTGTAGGGAATAGAGTGTAGGGTGTAGAGTGTAGGGTATAGAGTGTAGAGTGTAGGGTATAGAGTGTATGGTATAGAGTGTAGGGTATAGAGTGTAGGGTGTAGAGTGTAGGGTATAGAGTGTAGGGTATAGAGTGTAGGGTATATAGTGTAGAGTATAGGGTATAGAGTGTAGGGTATAGAGTGTAGAGTGTAGGGTATAGAGTGTAGAGTGTAGGGTATAGAGTGTAGGGTATAGACTGTAGGGTATAGACTGTAGGGTATAGAATGTAGGGTATAGAGTGTAGAGTGTAGGTTATAGAGTGTAGGGTATAGAGTGTAGGGTATAGAGTGTAGGGAATAGAGTGTAGAGTGTAAGGTATAGAGTGTAGAGTGTAGGGTATAGAGTGTAGGGTATAGACTGTAGGGTATAGAGTGTAGGATATAGAGTGTAGGGTATAGAGTGTAGAGTGTAGGCTATAGAGTGTAGGGTATAGAGTGTAGAGTGTAGGGTATAGAGTGTAGGGTATAAAGTGTAGGGTATAGAGTGTAGGGTATAGAGTGTAGAGTGTAGGGTATAGAGTGTAGGGTATAGAGTGTAGGGTATAGAGTGTAGGGTATAGTGTGTAGGGTACAGAGTGCAGGGTGTAGAGTGTAGGGTATAGAGTGTAGGGTGTAGAGTGTAGGGTATAGAGTGTAGGGTATAGAGTGTAGAGTGTAGGGTATACAGTGTAGAGTGTAGGGTATAGAGTGTAGGGTATAGAGTGTAGGGTATAGAGTGTGGAGTGTAGGGTATAGAGTGTAGAGTGTAGGGTATAGAGTGTAGGGTATAGAGTGTAGGGTAGAGAGTGTAGAGTGTAGGGTATAGAGTGTAGGGTATAGAGTGTAGAGTGTAGGGATTAGAGTGTAGGGTATAGAGTGTAGGGTGTAGAGTGTAGGGTAGAGAGTGTAGAGTGTAGGGTATAGAGTGTATGGTATAGAGTGTAGGGTATAGAGTGCAGGGTGTAGAGTGTAGGGTATAGAGTGTAGGTTATAGAGTGTAGGGTATAAAGTGTAGACTGTAGGGTATAGAGTGTATAGTGTAGGGTATAGAGTGTAGGGTATAGAGTGTAGAGTGTAGGGTATAGAGTGTATGCTATAGAGTGTATGGTGTAGAGTATATGGTATAGAGTGTAGGGTATAGAGTGTAGAGTTTATGGTATAGAGTGTAGGGTATAGAGTGTAGGTAAAGAGTGTATGTTATAGAGTGTAAGGTATAGAGTGTAGAATGTAGGGTATAGAGTTTAGAGTGTAGGGTATAGAGTGTAGGGTATAGAGTGTAAGGTATAGAGTGTAGGGTGTAGAGTGTAGGGTATAGAGTGTAGGGTATAGAGTGTAGGGTATAGAGTGTATGGTATAGAGTGTAGGGTATAGAGTGTATGATATAGAGTGTAGGGTATAGAGTGTAGAGTGTAGGGTATAGAGTGTAGGGTATAGAGTGTAGAGTGTAGGGTATAGAGTGTAGGGTATAGAGTGTAGAGTGTAGGGTACAGAGTGTAGGGTATAGAGTGTAGGGTATAGAGTGTAGAGTGTAGGGTACAGAGTGTAGGGTATAGAGTGTAGGGTGTAGAGTGTAGGGTATAGAGTGTAGAGTGTAGGGTATAGAGTGTATGGTATAGAGTGTAGGGTATAGAGTGTAGGGTGTAGAGTGTAGGGTATAGAGTGTAGGGTATAGAGTGTAGGGTATATAGTGTAGAGTATAGGGTATAGAGTGTAGGGTATAGAGTGTAGAGTGTAGGGTATAGAGTGTAGAGTGTAGGGTATAGAGTGTAGGGTATAGACTGTAGGGTATAGACTGTAGGGTATAGAGTGTAGGGTATAGAGTGTAGAGTGTAGGGTATAGAGTGTATGCTATAGAGTGTATGGTGTAGAGTATATGGTATAGAGTGTAGGGTATAGAGTGTAGAGTGTATGGTATAGAGTGTAGGGTATAGAGTGTAGGTAAAGAGTGTATGTTATAGAGTGTAAGGTATAGAGTGTAGGGTATAGAGTGTAAGGTATAGAGTGTAGGGTGTAGAGTGTAGGGTATAGAGTGTAGGGTATAGAGTGTAGGGTATAGAGTGTATGGTATAGAGTGTAGGGTATAGAGTGTATGATATAGAGTGTAGGTTATAGAGTGTAGAGTGTAGGGTATAGAGTGTAGGGTATAGAGTGTAGAGTGTAGGGTATAGAGTGTAGGGTATAGAGTGTAGAGCGTAGGGTTCAGAGTGTAGGGTATAGAGTGTAGGGTATAGAGTGTAGAGTGTAGGGTACAGAGTGTAGGGTATAGAGTGTAGGGTGTAGAGTGTAGGGTATAGAGTGTAGAGTGTAGGGTATAGAGTGTATGGTATAGAGTGTAGGGTATAGAGTGTAGGGTGTAGAGTGTAGGGTATAGAGTGTAGGGTATAGAGTGTAGGGTATATAGTGTAGAGTATAGGGTATAGAGTGTAGGGTATAGAGTGTAGAGTGTAGGGTATAGAGTGTAGAGTGTAGGGTATAGAGTGTAGGGTATAGACTGTAGGGTATAGACTGTAGGGTATAGAGTGTAGGGTATAGAGTGTAGGGTATAGAGTGTAGAGTGTAGGTTATAGAGTGTAGGGTATAGAGTGTAGGGTATAGAGTGTAGGGAATAGAGTGTAGAGTGTAAGGTATAGAGTGTAGAGTGTAGGGTATAGAGTGTAGGGTATAGACTGTAGGGTATAGAGTGTAGGATATAGAGTGTAGGGTATAGAGTGTAGAGTGTAGGCTATAGAGTGTAGGGTATAGAGTGTAGGGTATAGAGTGTAGGGTATAAAGTGTAGGGTATAGAGTGTAGGGTATAGAGTGTAGAGTGTAGGGTATAGAGTGTAGGGTATAGAGTGCAGGGTGTAGAGTGTAGGGTATAGAGTGTAGGGTATAGAATGTAGGGTATAGAGTGTAGAGTGTAGGGTATAGAGTGTAGGGTATAGAGTGCAGGGTGTAGAGTGTAGGGTATAGAGTGTAGGGTATAGAATGTAGGGTATAAAGTGTAGACTGTAGGGTATAGAGTGTATAGTGTAGGGTATAGAGTGTAGGGTATAGAGTGTAGAGTGTAGGGTATAGAGTGTATGCTATAGAGTGTATGGTGTAGAGTGTATGGTATAGAGTGTAGGGTATAGAGTGTAGAGTGTATGGTATAGAGTGTAGGGTATAGAGTGTAGGTAAAGAGTGTATGTTATAGAGTGTAAGGTATAGAGTGTAGAATGTAGGGTATAGAGTTTAGAGTGTAGGTTATAGAGTGTAGGGTATAGAGTGTAAGGTATAGAGTGTAGGGTGTAGAGTGTAGGGAATAGAGTGTAGGGTATAGAGTGTAGGGTATAGAGTGTATGGTATAGAGTGTAGGGTATAGAGTGTATGGTATAGAGTGTAGGGTATAGAGTGTAGGGTATAGAGTGTAGGGTATAGAGTGTAGAGTGTAGGGTATAGAGTGTAGGATATAGAGTGTAGGGTATAGAGTGTAGGGTATAGAGTGTAGAGTGTAGGGATTAGAGTGTAGGGTATAGAGTGTAGGGTATACAGTGTAGAGTGTAGGGTATAGAGTGTAGGGTATAGAGTGTAGGGTATAGAGTGTAGAGTGTAGGGATTAGAGTGTAGGGTATAGAGTGTAGGGTATAGAGTGTATGGTATAGAGTGTAGGGTATAGAGTGTATGGTATAGAGTGTAGGGTATAAAGTGTAGAGTGTATGGTATAGAGTGTAGGGTATAGATTGTAGAGTGTAGGGTATAGAGTGTATGGTATAGAGTGTAGGGTGTAGAGTGTATGGTATAGAGTGCAGGGTATAGAATGTAGGGTATAGAGTGTAGGGTATAGAGTGTAGGGCATAGAGTGTAGGGTATAGAGTGTAGGGTATAGAGTGTATGGTATAGAGTGTAGGGTATAGAGTGTAGGGTATAGAGTGTAGAGTGTAGGGTATAGAGTGTAGGGTATAGAGTGTAGAGTGTAGGGTATAGAGTGTAGAGTGTAGGGTATAGAGTGTAGGGTATAGAGTGTAGGGTATAGAGTGTAGGGTATAGAGTGTAGAGTGTAGGGTATAGAGTGTAGGGTATAGAGTGTAGGGTATAGAGTGTAGGGTAGAGAGTGTAGAGTGTAGGGTACAGAGTGTAGGGTATAGAGTGTAGGGTATAGAGTGTAGAGTGTAGGGTATAGAGTGTAGGGTATAGAGTGTAGGGTATAGAGTGTAGAGTCTAAGGTATAGAGTGTAGGGTACAGAGTGCAGGGTGTAGAGTGAAGGGTATAGAGTGTAGAGTGTAGGGGGTAGAGTGTAGGGTATAGAGTGTAGGGTATAGAGTGTAGAGTGTAGGGTATAGAGTGTAGAGTGTAGGGTATAGAGTGTAGGGTATAGAGTGTAGGGTATAGAGTGTAGGGTATAGAGTGTAGAGTGTAGGGTATAGAGTGTAGGGTATAGAGTGTAGGGTATAGAGTGTAGGGTAGAGAGTGTAGAGTGTAGGGTACAGAGTGTAGGGTATAGAGTGTAGGGTATAGAGTCTAGAGTGTAGGGTACAGAGTGTAGGGTATAGAGTGTAGGGTGTAGAGTGTAGGGTATAGAGTGTAGAGTGTAGGGTATAGAGTGTATGGTATAGAGTGTAGGGTATAGAGTGTAGGGTGTAGAGTGTAGGGTATAGAGTGTAGGGTATAGAGTGTAGGGTATATAGTGTAGAGTGTAGGGTATAGAGTGTAGGGTATAGAGTGTAGAGTGTAGGGTATAGAGTGTAGAGTGTAGGGTATAGAGTGTAGGGTATAGACTGTATGGTATAGACTGTAGGGTATAGAGTGTAGGGTATAGAGTGTAGAGTGTAGGTTATAGAGTGTAGGGTATAGAGTGTAGGGTATAGAGTGTAGGGAATAGAGTGTAGAGTGTAAGGTATAGAGTGTAGAGTGTAGGGTATAGAGTGTAGGGTATAAACTGTAGGGTATAGAGTGTAGGATATAGAGTGTAGGGTATAGAGTGTAGAGTGTAGGCTATAGAGTGTAGGGTATAGAGTGTAGAGTGTAGGCTATAGAGTGTAGGGTATAGAGTGTAGAGTGTAGGGTATAGAGTGTAGGGTATAAAGTGTAGGGTATAGAGTGTAGGGTATAGAGTGTAGAGTGTAGGGTATAGAGTGTAGGGTATATAGTGCAGGGTGTAGAGTGTAGGGTATAGAGTGTAGGGTATAGAATGTAGGGTATAAAGTGTAGACTGTAGGGTATAGAGTGTATAGTGTAGGGTATAGAGTGTAGGGTATAGAGTGTAGAGTGTAGGGTATAGAGTGTATGGTGTAGAGTGTATGGTATAGAGTGTAGGGTATAGAGTGTAGAGTGTATGGTATAGAGTGTAGGGTATAGAGTGTAGGTAAAGAGTGTATGTTATAGAGTGTAAGGTATAGAGTGTAGAATGTAAGGTATAGAGTTTAGAGTGTAGGGTATAGAGTGTAGGGTATAGAGTGTAAGGTATAGAGTGTAGGGTGTAGAGTGTAGGGTATAGAGTGTAGGGTATAGAGTGTAGGGTATAGAGTGTATGGTATAGAGTGTAGGGTATAGAGTGTATGGTATAGAGTGTAGGGTATAGAGTGTAGAGTGTAGGGTATAGAGTGTAGGGTATAGAGTGTAGAGTGTAGGGTATAGAGTGTAGGATATAGAGTGTAGGGTATAGAGTGTAGGGTATAGAGTGTAGAGTGTAGGGTATAGACTGTAGGGTATAGAGTGTAGGGTATAGAGTGTAGGGTACAGAGTGTGGAGTGTAGGCTATAGAGTGTAGGGTATAGAGTGTAGAGTGTAGGGTATAGAGTGTAGGGTATAGAGTGTAGGGTATAGAGTGTAGAGTGTATAGTGTAGGGTATAGAGTGTAGGGAATAGAGTGAAGGGTATAGAGTGTAGGGTATAGAGTGTAGAGTGTAGGGTATACAGTGTATGCTATAGAGTGTATGGTGTAGAGTGTATGGTATAGAGTGTAGGGTATAGAGTGTAGAGTGTATGGTATAGAGTGTAGGGTATGGAGTGTAGGGTATAGAGTGTATGTTATAGAGTGTAGGGTATAGAGTGTAGAGTGTAGGGTGTAGAGTTTAGAGTGTAGGGTATAGAGTGCAGGGTATAGAGTGTAAGGTAGAGAGTGTAGGGTGTAGAGTGTAGGGTATAGAGTGTAGGGTATAGAGTGTAGGGTATAGAGTGTATGGTATAGAGTGTAGGGTATAGAGTGTATGGTATAGAGTGTAGGGTATAGAGTGTAGAGTGTAGGGTATAGAGTGTAAGGTATAGAGTTTAGGGTGTAGAGTGTAGGGTATAGAGTGTAGGGTATAGAGTGTAGAGTGTAGGGATTAGAGTGTAGGGTATAGAGTGTAGGGTATAGAGTGTAGGGTATAGAGTGTAGGGTATAGAGTGTAGGGATTAGAGTGTAGGGTATAGAGTGTAGGGTATAGAGTGTAGGGTATAGAGTGTAGAGTGTAGGGATTAGAGTGTAGGGTATAGAGTGTAGGGTATAGAGTGTATGGTATAGAGTGTAGGGTATAGAGTGTATGGTATAGAGTGTAGAGTATAAAGTGTAAAGTGTATGGTATAGAGTGTAGGTTACAGAGTGTAGAGTGTAGGGTATAGAGTGTATAGTATAGAGTGTAGGGTTTAGAGTGTATGGTATAGAGTGTAGGGTATAGAATGTAGGGTATAGAGTGTAGGGTATAGAGTGTAGGGCATAGAGTGTAGGGTATAGAGTGTAGGGTATAGAGTGTAGGGTATAGAGTGTAGGGTATAGAGTGTAGGGTATAGAGTGTAGAGTGTAGGGTATAGAGTGTAGGGTATAGAGTGTAGAGTGTAGGGTATAGAGTGTAGGGTACAGAGTGCAGGGTGTAGAGTGTAGGGTATAGAGTGTAGAGTGTAGAGTGTAGGGTATAGAGTGTAGGGTATAGAGTGTAGGGTATAGAGTGTAGGGTATAGAGTGTAGAGTGTATGGTATAGAGTGTAGGGTATAGAGTGTAGGGTATAGAGTATATGTTATAGAGTGTAGGGTATAGAGTGTAGAGTGTAGGGTATAGAGTTTAGAGTGTAGGGTATAGAGTGTAGGGTATAGAGTGTATGGTATAGAGTGTAGGGTATAGAGTGTATGGTAAAGAGTGTAGGGTATAGAGTGTAGAGTGTAGGGTATAGAGTGTAGGGTATAGAGTGTAGGGTATAGAGTGTAGGGTATAGAGTTTAGAGTGTAGGGTATAGAGTGTAGAGTGTAGGGTATAGAGTGTAGGGTATAGACTGTAGGGTAGAGAGTGCAGGGTATAGAGTGTAGGGTATAGAGTTTAGAGTGTAGGGTATAGAGTGTAGGGTGTAGAGTGTAGGGTATAGAGTGTAGGGTATAGAGTGTAGGGTATAGAGTGTAGGGAATAGAGTGTAGAGTGTAAGGTATAGAGTGTAGAGTGTAGGGTATAGAGTGTAGGGTAAAGACTGTAGGGTATAGAGTGTAGGGTATAGAGTGTAGGGTACAGAGTGTGGAGTGTAGGCTATAGAGTGTAGGGTATAGAGTGTAGAGTGTAGGGTATAGAGTGTAGGGTATAGAGTGTAGGGTATAGAGTGTAGAGTGTAGGGTATAGAGTGTAGGGTGTAGAGTGTAGGGTATAGAGTGTAGGGTATAGAGTGTAGGGTATAGAGTGTAGGGTGTAGAGTGTACGGTATAGAGTGTAGGGTATAGAGTGTAGAGTGTAGGGTATAGAGTGTAGGGTATAGAGTGTAGAGTGTAGGGTATAGAGTGTAGGGTATAGAGTGTAGGGTATAGAGTGTAGAGTGTAGGGTATAGAGTGTAGGGTATAGAGTGTAGGTTATAGAGTGTAGAGTGTAGGGCATAGTGTGTAGGGTACAGAGTGCAGGGTGTAGAATGTAGGGTATAGAGTGTAGGGTGTAGAGTGTAGGGTATAGAGTGTAGGGTATAGAGTGTAGAGTGTAGGGTATATAGTGTAGGGTATAGAGTGTAGGGTGTAGAGTGTAGGGTATAGAGTGTAGAGTGTAGGGTATAGAGTGTATGGTATAGAGTGTAGGGTATAGAGTGTAGGGTATAGAGTGTAGAGTGTAGGGTATAGAGTGTAGGGTATAGAGTGTAGAGCGTAGGGTATAGAGTGTAGGGTATAGACTGTAGGGTATAGAGTGTAGGGTATAGAGTGTAGGGTACAGAGTGTGGAGTGTAGGCAATAGAGTGTAGGGTATAGAGTGTAGAGTGTTTGGTATAGAGTGTAGGGTATAGAGTGTAGGGTATAGAGTGTAGAGTGTATAGTGTAGGGTATAGAGTGTAGGGAATAGAGTGAAGGGTATAGAGTGTAGGGTATAGAGTGTAGAGTGTAGGGTATAGAGTGTATGCTATAGTGTGTATGGTGTAGAGTGTATGGTATAGAGTGTAGGGTATAGAGTGTAGAGTGTATGGTATAGAGTGTAGGGTATAGAGTGTAGGGTATAGAGTGTATGTTATAGAGTGTAGGGTATAGAGTGTAGAGTGTAGGGTATAGAGTTTAGAGTGTAGGGTATAGAGTGTAGGGTATAGAGTGTAAGGTAGAGAGTGTAGGGTGTAATGTGTAGGGTATAGAGTGTAGGGTATAGAGTGTAGGGTATAGAGTGTATGGTATAGAGTGTAGGGTATAGAGTGTATGGTATAGAGTGTAGGGTATAGAGTGTAGAGTGTAGGGTATAGAGTGTAAGGTATAGAGTTTAGGGTGTAGAGTGTAGGGTATAGAGTGTAGGGTATAGAGTGTATGGTATAGAGTGTAGGGTGTAGAGTTTATGGTATAGAGTGTAGGGTAGAGAGTGTAGAGTGTAGGGTATAGAGTGTAGGGTATAGAGTGTAGGATATAGAGTGTAGGGTATAGAGTGTAGGGTATAGAGTGTAGAGTGTAGGGATTAGAGTGTAGGGTATAGAGTGTAGGGTATAGAGTGTATGGTATAGAGTGTAGGGTATAGAGTGTAGAGTGTAGGGATTAGAGTGTAGGGTATAGAGTGTAGGGTATGGAGTGTAGGGTATAGAGTGTAGAGTGTAGGGATTAGAGTGTAGGGTATAGAGTGTAGGGTATAGAGTGTATGGTATAGAGTGTAGGGTATAGAGTGTATGGTATAGAGTGTAGGGTATAAAGTGTAGAGTGTATGGTATAGAGTGTAGGGTATAGAGTGTAGAGTGTAGGGTATAGAGTGTATAGTATAGAGTGTAGGGTTTAGAGTGTATGGTATAGAGTGTAGGGTATAGAATGTAGGGTATAGAGTGTAGGGTATAGAGTGTAGGGCATAGAGTGTAGGGTATAGAGTGTAGGGTATAGAGTGTAGAGTGTAGGGTATAGAGTGTAGGGTATAGAGTGTAGGGTATAGAGTGTAGAGTGTAGGGTATAGAGTGTAGGGTATAGAGTGTAGAGTGTAGGGTATAGAGTGTAGGGTACAGAGTGCAGGGTGTGGAGTGTAGGGTATAGAGTGTAGAGTGTAGGGTATAGAGTGTAGGGTATAGAGTGTAGGGTATAGAGTGTAGGGTATAGAGTGTAGAGTGTATGGCATACAGTGTAGGGTATAGAGTGTAGGGTATAGAGTGTATGTTATAGAGTGTAGGGTATAGAGTGTAGAGTGTAGGGTATAGAGTTTAGAGTGTAGGGTATAGAGTGTAGGGTATAGAGTGTATGGTATAGAGTGTAGGGTATAGAGTGTATGGTAAAGAGTGTAGGGTATAGAGTGTAGAGTGTAGGGTATAGAGTGTAGGGTATAGAGTGTAGGGATTAGGGTGTAGGGTATAGAGTGTAGGGTATAGAGTGTAGAGTGTAGGGTATAGAGTGTAGAGTGTAAGGTATAGAGTGTAGGGTATAGACTGTAGGGTAGAGAGTGCAGGGTATAGAGTATAGGGTATAGAGTTTAGAGTGTAGAGTATAGAGTGTAGGGTATAGAGTGTAGAGTGTAGGGTATAGAGTGTAGGGTATAGAGTGTAGGGTATAGAGTGTAGGGAATAAAGTGTAGAGTGTAAGGTATAGAGTGTAGAGTGTAGGGTATAGAGTGTAGGGTAAAGACTGTAGGGTATAGAGTGTAGGGTATAGAGTGTAGGGTACAGAGTGTGGAGTGTAGGCTATAGAGTGTAGGGTATAGAGTGTAGAGTGTAGGGTATAGAGTGTAGGGTATAGAGTGTAGGGTATAGAGTGTAGAGTGTAGGGTATAGAGTGTAGGGTGTAGAGTTTATGGTATAGAGTGTAGGGTATAGAGTGTAGGGTATAGAGTGTATGTTATAGAGTGTAGGGTATAGAGTGTAGAGTGTAGGGTATAGAGTTTAGAGTGTAGGGTATAGAGTGTAGGGTATAGAGTGTAGGGTATAGAGTATATGTTATAGAGTGTAGGGAATAGAGTGTATGGTAAAGAGTGTAGGGTATAGAGTGTAGAGTGTAGGGTATAGAGTGTAGGGTATAGAGTGTAGAGTGTAGGGTATAGAGTGTAGAGTATAGAGTGTAGGGATTAGAGTGTAGGGTATAGAGTGTAGGGTATAGAGTGTAGAGTGTAGGGTATAGAGTGTAGGGTATAGAATGTAGGGTATAGAGTGTAGGGTATAGAGTGTAGAGTGTAGGGATTAGAGTGTAGGGTATAGAGTGTAGGGTATAGAGTGTATGGTATAGAGTGTAGTGTATAGAGTGTATGGTATAGAGTGTAGGGTATAAAGTGTAGAGTGTATGGTATAGAGTTTAGGGTATAGAGTGTAGAGTGTAGGGTATATAGTGTATGGTATAGAGTGTAGGGTATAGAGTGTAGGGCATAGAGTGTAGGGTATAGAGTGTAGGGTATAGAGTGTGGGGTATAGAGTGTAGGGCATAGAGTGTAGGGTATAGAGTGTAGGGTATAGAGTGTAGAGTGTAGAGTATAGAGTGTAGGGTATGGAGTGTAGGTTATAGAGTGTAGGGTATAGATTGTAGAGTATAGAGTGTAGGGTATAGAGTGTAGGGCATAGAGTGTAGGGTAAAGAGTGTAGGGTATAGAGTGTAGAGTGTAGGGTATAGAGTGTGGGGTATAGAGTGTAGGGCATAGAGTGTAGGGTATAGAGTGTAGGGTGTAGAGTGTAGGGTTTAGAGTGTAGGGTATAGAGTGTAGGGTATAGAGTGTAGAGTGTAGGGTATAGAGTGTAGAGTGTAGGGTATAGAGTGTAGGGTATAGAGTGTAGGGTATAGAGTGTAGGGTATAGAGTGTAGAGTGTAGGGTATAGAGTGTAGAGTGTAGGGTATAGAGTGTAGGGTATAGAGTGTAGGGTAGAGAGTGTAGAGTGTATGGTATAGAGTGTATGGTATAGAGTGTAGAGTGTAGGGATTAGAGTGTAGGGTATAGAGTGTAGGGTATAGACTGTAGGGTATAGAGTGTAGGGTATAGAGTGTAGGGTACAGAGTGTGGAGTGTAGGCTATAGAGTGTAGGGTATAGAGTGTAGAGTGTAGGGTATAGAGTGTAGGGTATAGAGTGTAGGGTATAGAGTGTAGAGTGTATAGTGTAGGGTATAGAGTGTAGGGAATAGAGTGAAGGGTATAGAGTGTAGGGTATAGAGTGTAGAGTGTAGGGTATAGAGTGTATGCTATAGTGTGTATGGTGTAGAGTGTATGGTATAGAGTGTAGGGTATAGAGTGTAGAGTGTATGGTATAGAGTGTAGGGTATAGAGTGTAGGGTATAGAGTGTATGTTATAGAGTGTAGGGTATAGAGTGTAGAGTGTAGGGTATAGAGTTTAGAGTGTAGGGTATAGAGTGTAGGGTATAGAGTGTAAGGTAGAGAGTGTAGGGTGTAATGTGTAGGTATAGAGTGTAGGGTATAGAGTGTAGGGTATAGAGTGTATGGTATAGAGTGTAGGGTATAGAGTGTATGGTATAGAGTGTAGGGTATAGAGTGTAGAGTGTAGGGTATAGAGTGTAAGGTATAGAGTTTAGGGTGTAGAGTGTAGGGTATAGAGTGTAGGGTATAGAGTGTATGGTATAGAGTGTAGGGTGTAGAGTTTATGGTATAGAGTGTAGGGTAGAGAGTGTAGAGTGTAGGGTATAGAGTGTAGGGTATAGAGTGTAGGATATAGAGTGTAGGGTATAGAGTGTAGGGTATAGAGTGTAGAGTGTAGGGATTAGAGTGTAGGGTATAGAGTGTAGGGTATAGAGTATATGGTATAGAGTGTAGGGTATAGAGTGTAGAGTGTAGGGATTAGAGTGTAGGGTATAGAGTGTAGGGTATGGAGTGTAGGGTATCGAGTGTAGAGTGTAGGGATTAGAGTGTAGGGTATAGAGTGTAGGGTATAGAGTGTATGGTATAGAGTGTAGGGTATAGAGTGTATGGTATAGAGTGTAGGGTATAAAGTGTAGAGTGTATGGTATAGAGTGTAGGGTATAGAGTGTAGAGTGTAGGGTATAGAGTGTATAGTATAGAGTGTAGGGTTTAGAGTGTATGGTATAGAGTGTAGGGTATAGAATGTAGGGTATAGAGTGTAGGGTATAGAGTGTAGGGCATAGAGTGTAGGGTATAGAGTGTAGGGTATAGAGTGTAGAGTGTAGGGTATAGAGTGTAGGGTATAGAGTGTAGGGTATAGAGTGTAGAGTGTAGGGTATAGAGTGTAGGGTATAGAGTGTAGAGTGTAGGGTATAGAGTGTAGGGTACAGAGTGCAGGGTGTGGAGTGTAGGGTATAGAGTGTAGAGTGTAGGGTATAGAGTGTAGGGTATAGAGTGTAGGGTATAGAGTGTAGGGTATAGAGTGTAGAGTGTATGGCATACAGTGTAGGGTATAGAGTGTAGGGTATAGAGTGTATGTTATAGAGTGTAGGGTATAGAGTGTAGAGTGTAGGGTATAGAGTTTAGAGTGTAGGGTATAGAGTGTAGGGTATAGAGTGTATGGTATAGAGTGTAGGGTATAGAGTGTATGGTAAAGAGTGTAGGGTATAGAGTGTAGAGTGTAGGGTATAGAGTGTAGGGTATAGAGTGTAGGGATTAGGGTGTAGGGTATAGAGTGTAGGGTATAGAGTGTAGAGTGTAGGGTATAGAGTGTAGAGTGTAAGGTATAGAGTGTAGGGTATAGACTGTAGGGTAGAGAGTGCAGGGTATAGAGTGTAGGGTATAGAGTTTAGAGTGTAGAGTATAGAGTGTAGGGTATAGAGTGTAGAGTGTAGGGTATAGAGTGTAGGGTATAGAGTGTAGGGTATAGAGTGTAGGGAATAAAGTGTAGAGTGTAAGGTATAGAGTGTAGAGTGTAGGGTATAGAGTGTAGGGTAAAGACTGTAGGGTATAGAGTGTAGGGTATAGAGTGTAGGGTACAGAGTGTGGAGTGTAGGCTATAGAGTGTAGGGTATAGAGTGTAGAGTGTAGGGTATAGAGTGTAGGGTATAGAGTGTAGGGTATAGAGTGTAGAGTGTAGGGTATAGAGTGTAGGGTGTAGAGTGTAGGGTATAGAGTGTAGGGTATAGAGTGTAGGGTACAGAGTGTAGAGTTTATGGTATAGAGTGTAGGGTATAGAGTGTAGGGTATAGAGTGTATGTTATAGAGTGTAGGGTATAGAGTGTAGAGTGTAGGGTATAGAGTTTAGAGTGTAGGGTATAGAGTGTAGGGTATAGAGTGTAGGGTATAGAGTATATGTTATAGAGTGTAGGGAATAGAGTGTATGGTAAAGAGTGTAGGGTATAGAGTGTAGAGTGTAGGGTATAGAGTGTAGGGTATAGAGTGTAGAGTGTAGGGTATAGAGTGTAGAGTATAGAGTGTAGGGATTAGAGTGTAGGGTATAGAGTGTAGGGTATAGAGTGTAGAGTGTAGGGTATAGAGTGTAGGGTATAGAATGTAGGGTATAGAGTGTAGGGTATAGAGTGTAGAGTGTAGGGATTAGAGTGTAGGGTATAGAGTGTAGGGTATAGAGTGTATGGTATAGAGTGTAGTGTATAGAGTGTATGGTATAGAGTGTAGGGTATAAAGTGTAGAGTGTATGGTATAGAGTTTAGGGTATAGAGTGTAGAGTGTAGGGTATATAGTGTATGGTATAGAGTGTAGGGTATAGAGTGTAGGGCATAGAGTGTAGGGTATAGAGTGTAGGGTATAGAGTGTGGGGTATAGAGTGTAGGGCATAGAGTGTAGGGTATAGAGTGTAGGGTATAGAGTGTAGAGTGTAGAGTATAGAGTGTAGGGTATGGAGTGTAGGGTATAGAGTGTAGGGTATAGATTGTAGAGTATAGAGTGTAGGGTATAGAGTGTAGGGCATAGAGTGTAGGGTAAAGAGTGTAGGGTATAGAGTGTAGAGTGTAGGGTATAGAGTGTGGGGTATAGAGTGTAGGGCATAGAGTGTAGGGTATAGAGTGTAGGGTGTAGAGTGTAGGGTTTAGAGTGTAGGGTATAGAGTGTAGGGTATAGAGTGTAGAGTGTAGGGTATAGAGTGTAGAGTGTAGGGTATAGAGTGTAGGGTATAGAGTGTAGGGTATAAAGTGTAGGGTATAGAGTGTAGAGTGTAGGGTATAGAGTGTAGAGTGTAGGGTATAGAGTGTAGGGTATAGAGTGTAGGGTAGAGAGTGTAGAGTGTATGGTATAGAGTGTATGGTATAGAGTGTAGAGTGTAGGGATTAGAGTGTAGGGTATAGAGTGTAGGGTATAGAGTGTATGGTATAGAGTGTAGGGTATAGAGTGTATGGTAAAGATTGTAGGGTATAAAGTGTAGAGTGTATGGTATAGAGTGTAGGGTATAGAGTGTAGAGTGTAGGGTATAGAGTGTATGGTATAGAGTGTAGGGTGTAGAGTGTATGGTATAGAGTGTAGGGTATAGAGTGTAGGGTATAGAGTGTAGGGTATAGAGTGTAGGGCATAGAGTGTAGGGTATAGAGTGTAGGGTATACAGTGTAGAGTGTAAGGTATAGAGTGTAGGGTATAGAGTGTAGGGTATAGAGTGTAGAGTGTAGGGTATAGAGTGTAGGGTATAGAGTGTAGGATATAGAGTGTAGAGTGTAGGGTACAGAGTGCAGGGTGTAGAGTGTAGGGTATAGTGTGTAGGGTGTAGAGTGTAGGGTATAGAGTGTAGGGTATAGAGTGTAGAGTGTAGGGTATATAGTGTAGAGTGTAGGTTATAGAGTGTAGGGTATAGAGTGTAGGGTATAGAGTGTAGGGTATAGAGTGTGGATTGTAGGGTATAGAGTGTAGAGTGTAGGGTTTAGAGTGTAGGGTATAGAGTGTAGGGTATAGAGTGTAGGGTATAGAGTGTAGGGCAGAGAGTGTAGAGTGTAGGGTATAGAGTGTAGGGTATAGAGTGTAGAGTGTAGGGATTAGAGTGTAGGGTATAGAGTGTAGGGTGTAGAGTGCAGGGTATAGAGTGTAGAGTGTAGGGTATAGAGTGTATGGTATAGAGTGTAGGGTATAGAGTGTAGGGTATAGAGTGTAGAGTGTGGGGTATAGAGTGTAGGGTATAGAGTGTAGAGTGTAGGGTATAGAGTGTAGGGTATAGACTGTAGGGTATAGAGTGTAGGGTATAGAGTGTAGGGTACAGAGTGTGGAGTGTAGGCTATAGAGTGTAGGGTATAGAGTGTAGAGTGTAGGGTATAGAGTGTAGGGTATAGAGTGTAGGGTATAGAGTGTAGAGTGTATAGTGTAGGGTATAGAGTGTATGGAATAGAGTGAAGGGTAAAGAGTGTAGGGTATAGAGTGTAGAGTGTAGGGTTTAGAGTGTATGCTATAGAGTGTATGGTGTAGAGTGTATGGTATAGAGTGTAGGGTATAGAGTGTAGAGTGTATGGTATAGTGTGTAGGGTATAGAGTGTAGGGTATAGAGTGTATGTTATAGAGTGTAGGGTGTAGAGTGTAGAGTGTAGGGTATAGAGTTTAGAGTGTAGGGTATAGAGTGTAGGGTATAGAGTGTAAGGTAGAGAGTGTAGGGTGTAGAGTGTAGGGTATAGAGTGTAGGGTATAGAGTGTAGGGTATAGAGTGTATGGTATAGAGTGTAGGGTATAGAGTGTATGGTATAGAGTGTAGGGTATAGAGTGTAGAGTGTAGGGTATAGAGTGTAAGGTATAGAGTTTAGGGAGTAGAGTGTAGGGTATAGAGTGTAGGGTATAGAGTGTATGGTATATTGTGTAGGGTGTAGAGTTTATGGTATAGAGTGTAGGGTATAGAGTGTAGAGTGTAGGGTATAGAGTGTAGGGTATAGAGTGTAGGATATAGAGTGTAGGGTATAGAGTGTAGGGTATAGAGTGTAGAGTGTAGGGATTAGAGTGTAGGGTATAGACTGTAGGGTATAGAGTGGAGGGTATAGAGTGTAGGGTACAGAGTGTGGAGTGTAGGCTATAGAGTGTACGGTATAGAGTGTAGAGTGTAGGGTATAGAGTGTAGGGTATAGAGTGTAGGGTATAGAGTGTAGAGTGTATAGTGTAGGGTATAGAGTGTAGGGAATAGAGTGAAGGGTATAGCGTGTAGGGTATAGAGTGTAGAGTGTAGGGTATAGAGTGTATGCTATAGAGTGTATGGTGTAGAGTGTAGGGTATAGAGTGTAGAGTGTATGGTATAGAGTGTAGGGTATAGAGTGTAGGGTATAGAGTGTATGTTATAGATTGTAGGGTATAGAGTGTAGAATGTAGGGTATAGAGTTTAGAGTGTAGGGTACAGAGTGTGGAGTGTAGGCTATAGAGTGTACGGTATAGAGTGTAGAGTGTAGGGTATAGAGTGTAGGGTATAGAGTGTAGGGTATAGAGTGTAGAGTGTATAGTGTAGGGTATAGAGTGTAGGGAATAGAGTGAAGGGTATAGCGTGTAGGGTATAGAGTGTAGAGTGTAGGGTATAGAGTGTATGCTATAGAGTGTATGGTGTAGAGTGTAGGGTATAGAGTGTAGAGTGTATGGTATAGAGTGTAGGGTATAGAGTGTAGGGTATAGAGTGTATGTTATAGAGTGTAGGGTATAGAGTGTAGGGTATAGATTGTAAGGTAGAGAGTGTAGGGTGTAGAGTGTAGGGTATAGAGTGTAGGGTATAGAGTGTAGGGTATAGAGTGTATGGTATAGAATGTAGGGTATAGAGTGTATGGTATAGAGTGTAGGGTATAGAGTGTAGAGTGTAGGGTATAGAGTGTAGGGTATAGAATGTAGGGTATAGAGTGTAGAGTGTAGGGTATAGAGTGTAGGGTGTAGAGTGTAGGGTATAGAGTGTAGGGTATAGAGTGTAGGGTATAGAGTGTAGGGTGTAGAGTGTACGGTATAGAGTGTAGGGTATAGAGTGTAGGGCATAGAGTGTAGGGTATAGAGTGTAGGGTATAGAGTGTAGAGTGTAGGGTATAGAGTGTAGGGTATAGAGTGTATGTTATAGAGTGTAGGGTATAGAGTGTAGAGTGTAGGGTATAGAGTTTAGAGTGTAGGGTATAGAGTGTAGGGTATAGAGTGTAAGGTAGAGAGTGTAGGGTGTAATGTGTAGGGTATAGAGTGTAGGGTATAGAGTGTAGGGTATAGAGTGTATGGTATAGAGTGTAGGGTATAGAGTGTATGGTATAGAGTGTAGGGTATAGAGTGTAGAGTGTAGGGTATAGAGTGTAAGGTATAGAGTTTAGGGTGTAGAGTGTAGGGTATAGAGTGTAGGGTATAGAGTGTATGGTATAGAGTGTAGGGTGTAGAGTTTATGGTATAGAGTGTAGGGTATAGAGTGTAGAGTGTAGGGTATAGAGTGTAGGGTATAGAGTGTAGGATATAGAGTGTAGGGTATAGAGTGTAGGGTATAGAGTGTAGAATGTAGGGATTAGAGTGTAGGGTATAGAGTGTAGGGTATAGAGTGTATGGTATAGAGTGTAGGGTATAGAGTGTAGAGTGTAGGGATTAGAGTGTAGGGTATAGAGTGTAGGGTATGGAGTGTAGGGTATAGAGTGTAGAGTGTAGGGATTAGAGTGTAGGGTATAGAGTGTAGGGTATAGAGTGTATGGTATAGAGTGTAGGGTATAGAGTGTATGGTATAGAGTGTAGGGTATAAAGTGTAGAGTGTATGGTATAGAGTGTAGGGTATAGAGTGTAGGGTATAGAGTGTATAGTATAGAGTGTAGGGTTTAGAGTGTATGGTATAGAGTGTAGGGTATAGAATGTAGGGTATAGAGTGTAGGGTATAGAGTGTAGGGCATAGAGTGTAGGGTATAGAGTGTAGGGTATAGAGTGTAGAGTGTAGGGTATAGAGTGTAGGGTATAGAGTGTAGAGTGTAGGGTATAGAGTGTAGGGTATAGAGTGTAGAGTGTAGGGTATAGAGTGTATGGAATAGAGTGAAGGGTATAGAGTGTAGGGTATAGAGTGTAGAGTGTAGGGTTTAGAGTGTATGCTATAGAGTGTATGGTGTAGAGTGTATGGTATAGAGTGTAGGGTATAGAGTGTAGAGTGTATGGTATAGTGTGTAGGGTATAGAGTGTAGGGTATAGAGTGTATGTTATAGAGTGTAGGGTATAGAGTGTAGAGTGTAGGGTATAGAGTTTAGAGTGTAGGGTATAGAGTGTAGGGTATAGAGTGTAAGGTAGAGAGTGTAGGGTGTAGAGTGTAGGGTATAGAGTGTAGGGTATAGAGTGTAGGGTATAGAGTGTATGGTATAGAGTGTAGGGTATAGAGTGTATGGTATAGAGTGTAGGGTATAGAGTGTAGAGTGTAGGGTATAGAGTGTAAGGTATAGAGTTTAGGGAGTAGAGTGTAGGGTATAGAGTGTAGGGTATAGAGTGTATGGTATATTGTGTAGGGTGTAGAGTTTATGGTATAGAGTGTAGGGTATAGAGTGTAGAGTGTAGGGTATAGAGTGTAGGGTATAGAGTGTAGGATATAGAGTGTAGGGTATAGAGTGTAGGGTATAGAGTGTAGAGTGTAGGGATTAGAGTGTAGGGTATAGACTGTAGGGTATAGAGTGGAGGGTATAGAGTGTAGGGTACAGAGTGTGGAGTGTAGGCTATAGAGTGTACGGTATAGAGTGTAGAGTGTAGGGTATAGAGTGTAGGGTATAGAGTGTAGGGTATAGAGTGTAGAGTGTATAGTGTAGGGTATAGAGTGTAGGGAATAGAGTGAAGGGTATAGCGTGTAGGGTATAGAGTGTAGAGTGTAGGGTATAGAGTGTATGCTATAGAGTGTATGGTGTATAGTGTAGGGTATAGAGTGTAGAGTGTATGGTATAGAGTGTAGGGTATAGAGTGTAGGGTATAGAGTGTATGTTATAGATTGTAGGGTATAGAGTGTAGAATGTAGGGTATAGAGTTTAGAGTGTAGGGTACAGAGTGTGGAGTGTAGGCTATAGAGTGTACGGTATAGAGTGTAGAGTGTAGGGTATAGAGTGTAGGGTATAGAGTGTAGGGTATAGAGTGTAGAGTGTATAGTGTAGGGTATAGAGTGTAGGGAATAGAGTGAAGGGTATAGCGTGTAGGGTATAGAGTGTAGAGTGTAGGGTATAGAGTGTATGCTATAGAGTGTATGGTGTAGAGTGTAGGGTATAGAGTGTAGAGTGTATGGTATAGAGTGTAGGGTATAGAGTGTAGGGTATAGAGTGTATGTTATAGAGTGTAGGGTATAGAGTGTAGGGTATAGATTGTAAGGTAGAGAGTGTAGGGTGTAGAGTGTAGGGTATAGAGTGTAGGGTATAGAGTGTAGGGTATAGAGTGTATGGTATAGAATGTAGGGTATAGAGTGTATGGTATAGAGTGTAGGGTATAGAGTGTAGAGTGTAGGGTATAGAGTGTAGGGTATAGAATGTAGGGTATAGAGTGTAGAGTGTAGGGTATAGAGTGTAGGGTGTAGAGTGTAGGGTATAGAGTGTAGGGTATAGAGTGTAGGGTATAGAGTGTAGGGTGTAGAGTGTACGGTATAGAGTGTAGGGTATAGAGTGTAGGGCATAGAGTGTAGGGTATAGAGTGTAGGGTATAGAGTGTAGAGTGTAGGGTATAGAGTGTAGGGTATAGAGTGTATGTTATAGAGTGTAGGGTATAGAGTGTAGAGTGTAGGGTATAGAGTTTAGAGTGTAGGGTATAAAGTGTAGGGTATAGAGTGTAAGGTAGAGAGTGTAGGGTGTAATGTGTAGGGTATAGAGTGTAGGGTATAGAGTGTAGGGTATAGAGTGTATGGTATAGAGTGTAGGGTATAGAGTGTATGGTATAGAGTGTAGGGTATAGAGTGTAGAGTGTAGGGTATAGAGTGTAAGGTATAGAGTTTAGGGTGTAGAGTGTAGGGTATAGAGTGTAGGGTATAGAGTGTATGGTATAGAGTGTAGGGTGTAGAGTTTATGGTATAGAGTGTAGGGTATAGAGTGTAGAGTGTAGGGTATAGAGTGTAGGGTATAGAGTGTAGGATATAGAGTGTAGGGTATAGAGTGTAGGGTATAGAGTGTAGAATGTAGGGATTAGAGTGTAGGGTATAGAGTGTAGGGTATAGAGTGTATGGTATAGAGTGTAGGGTATAGAGTGTAGAGTGTAGGGATTAGAGTGTAGGGTATAGAGTGTAGGGTATGGAGTGTAGGGTATAGAGTGTAGAGTGTAGGGATTAGAGTGTAGGGTATAGAGTGTAGGGTATAGAGTGTATGGTATAGAGTGTAGGGTATAGAGTGTATGGTATAGAGTGTAGGGTATAAAGTGTAGAGTGTATGGTATAGAGTGTAGGGTATAGAGTGTAGGGTATAGAGTGTATAGTATAGAGTGTGGGGGATAGAGTGTAGAGTGTAGGGTATAGAGTGTAGGGTATAGAGTGTAGGGTATAGAGTGTAGAGTGTAGGGTATAGAGTGTAGGGTATAGAGTGTAGAGTGTAGGGTATAGAGTGTAGGGTACAGAGTGCAGGGTGTAGAGTGTAGGGTATAGAGTGTAGAGTGTAGAGTGTAGGGTATAGAGTGTAGGGTATAGAGTGTAGGGCATAGAGTGTAGGGTATAGAGTGTAGGGTATAGAGTGTAGAGTGTAGGGTATAGAGTGTAGGGTATAGAGTGTAGGGTATAGAGTGTAGAGTGTAGGGTATAGAGTGTAGGGTATAGAGTGTAGAGTGTAGGGTATAGAGTGTAGGGTACAGAGTGCAGGGTGTAGAGTGTAGGGTATAGAGTGTAGAGTGTAGAGTGTAGGGTATAGAGTGTAGGGTATAGAGTGTAGGGTATAGAGTGTAGGGTATAGAGTGTAGAGTGTATGGCATACAGTGTAGGGTATAGAGTGTAGGGTATAGAGTGTATGTTATAGAGTGTAGGGTATAGAGTGTAGAGTGTAGGGTATAGAGTTTAGAGTGTAGGGTATAGAGTGTAGGGTATAGAGTGTATGGTATAGAGTGTAGGGTATAGAGTGTATGGTAAAGAGTGTAGGGTATAGAGTGTAGAGTGTAGGGTATAGAGTGTAGGGTATAGAGTGTAGGGATTAGGGTGTAGGGTATAGAGTGTAGGGTATAGAGTGTAGAGTGTAGGGTGTAGAGTGTAAGGTATAGAGTGTAGGGTATAGACTGTAGGGTAGAGAGTGCAGGGTATAGAGTGTAGGGTATAGAGTTTAGAGTGTAGAGTATAGAGTGTAGGGTATAGAGTGTAGAGTGTAGGGTATAGAGTGTAGGGTATAGAGTGTAGGGTATAGAGTGTAGGGAATAAAGTGTAGAGTGTAAGGTATAGAGTGTAGAGTGTAGGGTATAGAGTGTAGGGTAAAGACTGTAGGGTATAGAGTGTAGGGTATAGAGTGTAGGGTACAGAGTGTGGAGTGTAGGCTATAGAGTGTAGGGTATAGAGTGTAGAGTGTAGGGTATAGAGTGTAGGGTATAGAGTGTAGGGTATAGAGTGTAGAGTGTAGGATATAGAGTGTAGGGTGTAGAGTGTAGGGTATAGAGTGTAGGGTATAGAGTGTAGGGTACAGAGTGTAGAGTTTATGGTATAGAGTGTAGGGTATAGAGTGTAGGGTATAGAGTGTATGTTATAGAGTGTAGGGTATAGAGTGTAGAGTGTAGGGTATAGAGTTTAGAGTGTAGGGTATAGAGTGTAGGGTATAGAGTGTAGGGTATAGAGTATATGTTATAGAGTGTAGGGTATAGAGTGTATGGTAAAGAGTGTAGGGTATAGAGTGTAGAGTGTAGGGTATAGAGTGTAGGGTATAGAGTGTAGAGTGTAGGGTATAGAGTGTAGAGTATAGAGTGTAGGGTATAGAGTGTAGGGTATAGAGTGTAGGGATTAGAGTGTAGGGTATAGAGTGTAGGGTATAGAGTGTAGAGTGTAGGGTATAGAGTGTCGGGTATAGAATGTAGGGTATAGAGTGTAGGGTATAGAGTGTAGAGTGTAGGGATTAGAGTGTAGGGTATAGAGTGTAGGGTATAGAGTGTATGGTATAGAGTGTAGTGTATAGAGTGTATGGTATAGAGTGTAGGGTATAAAGTGTAGAGTGTATGGTATAGAGTTTAGGGTATAGAGTGTAGAGTGTAGGGATTAGAGTGTAGGGTATAGAGTGTAGGGTATATAGTGTATGGTATAGAGTGTAGGGTATAGAGTGTAGGGCATAGAGTGTAGGGTATAGAGTGTAGGGTATAGAGTGTGGGGTATAGAGTGTAGGGCATAGAGTGTAGGGTATAGAGTGTAGGGTATAGAGTGTAGAGTGTAGAGTATAGAGTGTAGGGTATGGAGTGTAGGGTATAGAGTGTAGGGTATAGATTGTAGAGTATAGAGTGTAGGGTATAGAGTGTAGGGCATAGAGTGTAGGGTAAAGAGTGTAGGGTATAGAGTGTAGAGTGTAGGGTATAGAGTGTGGGGTATAGAGTGTAGGGCATAGAGTGTAGGGTATAGAGTGTAGGGTGTAGAGTGTAGGGTTTAGAGTGTAGGGTATAGAGTGTAGGGCATAGAGTGTAGAGTGTAGGGTATAGAGTGTAGAGTGTAGGGTATAGAGTGTAGGGTATAGAGTGTAGGGTATAGAGTGTAGGGTATAGAGTGTAGAGTGTAGGGTATAGAGTGTAGAGTGTAGGGTATAGAGTGTAGGGTATAGAGTGTAGAGTGTATGGTATAGAGTGTATGGTATAGAGTGTAGAGTGTAGGGATTAGAGTGTAGGGTATAGAGTGTAGGGTATAGAGTGTATGGTATAGAGTGTAGGGTATAGAGTGTATGGTATAGATTGTAGGGTATAAAGTTTAGAGTGTATGGTATAGAGTGTAGGGTATAGAGTGTAGAGTGTAGGGTATAGAGTGTATGGTATAGAGTGTAGGGTGTAGAGTGTATGGTATAGAGTGTAGGGTATAGAGTGTAGGGTATAGAGTGTAGGGTATAGAGTGTAGGGCATAGAGTGTAGGGTATAGAGTGTAGGGTATACAGTGTAGAGTGTAAGGTATAGAGTGTAGGGTATAGAGTGTAGGGTATAGAGTGTAGAGTGTAGGGTATAGAGTGTAGGGTATAGAGTGTAGGATATAGAGTGTAGAGTGTAGGGTACAGAGTGCAGGGTGTAGAGTGTAGGGTATAGAGTGTAGGGTGTAGAGTGTAGGGTATAGAGTGTAGGGTATAGAGTGTAGAGTGTAGGGTATATAGTGTAGAGTGTAGGTTATAGAGTGTAGGGTATAGAGTGTAGGGTATAGAGTGTAGGGTATAGAGTGTGGAGTGTAGGGTATAGAGTGTAGAGTGTAGGGTATAGAGTGTAGGGTATAGAGTGTAGGGTATAGAGTGTAGGGTAGAGAGTGTAGAGTGTAGGGTATAGAGTGTAGGGTATAGAGTGTAGAGTGTAGGGATTAGAGTGTAGGGTATAGAGTGTAGGGTGTAGAGTGTAGGGTATAGAGTGTAGAGTGTAGGGTATAGAGTGTATGGTATAGAGTGTAGGGTATAGAGTGTAGGGTATAGAGTGTAGAGTGTGGGGTATAGAGTGTAGGGTATAGAGTGTAGAGTGTAGGGTATAGAGTGTAGGGTATAGACTGTAGGGTATAGAGTGTAGGGTATAGAGTGTAGGGTACAGAGTGTGGAGTGTAGGCTATAGAGTGTAGGGTATAGAGTGTAGAGTGTAGGGTATAGAGTGTAGGGTATAGAGTGTAGGGTATAGAGTGTAGAGTGTATAGTGTAGGGTATAGAGTGTATGGAATAGAGTGAAGGGTATAGAGTGTAGGGTATAGAGTGTAGAGTGTAGGGTTTAGAGTGTATGCTATAGAGTGTATGGTGTAGAGTGTATGGTATAGAGTGTAGGGTATAGAGTGTAGAGTGTATGGTATAGTGTGTAGGGTATAGAGTGTAGGGTATAGAGTGTATGTTATAGAGTGTAGGGTATAGAGTGTAGAGTGTAGGGTATAGAGTTTAGAGTGTAGGGTATAGAGTGTAGGGTATAGAGTGTAAGGTAGAGAGTGTAGGGTGTAGAGTGTAGGGTATAGAGTGTAGGGTATAGCGTGTAGGGTATAGAGTGTATGGTATAGAGTGTAGGGTATAGAGTGTATGGTATACAGTGTAGGGTATAGAGTGTAGAGTGTAGGGTATAGAGTGTAAGGTATAGAGTTTAGGGAGTAGAGTGTAGGGTATAGAGTGTAGGGTATAGAGTGTATGGTATAGAGTGTAGGGTGTAGAGTTTATGGTATAGAGTGTAGGGTATAGAGTGTAGAGTGTAGGGTATAGAGTGTAGGGTATAGAGTGTAGGGTATAGAGTGTAGGGTAGAGAGTGTAGAGTGTAGGGTATAGAGTGTAGGGTATAGAGTGTAGAGTGTAGGGATTAGAGTGTAGGGTATAGAGTGTAGGGTGTAGAGTGTAGGGTATAGAGTGTAGAGTGTAGGGTATAGAGTGTATGGTATAGAGTGTAGGGTATAGAGTGTAGGGTATAGAGTGTAGGGTATAGAGTGTAGGGTGTAGAGTGTACGGTATAGAGTGTAGGGTATAGAGTGTAGGGCATAGAGTGTAGGGTATAGAGTGTAGGGTATAGAGTGTAGAGTGTAGGGTATAGAGTGTAGGGTATAGAGTGTAGGGTATAGAGTGTAGAGTGTAGGGTATAGAGTGTAGGGTATAGAGTGTAGGGTATAGAGTGTAGAGTGTAGGGTATAGTGTGTAGGGTACAGAGTGCAGGGTGTAGAATGTAGGGTATAGAGTGTAGGGTGTAGAGTGTAGGGTATAGAGTGTAGGGTATAGAGTGTAGAGTGTAGGGTATATAGTGTAGGGTATAGAGTGTAGGGTGTAGAGTGTAGGGTATAGAGTGTAGAGTGTAGGGTATAGAGTGTATGGTATAGAGTGTAGGGTATAGAGTGTAGGGTATAGAGTGTAGAGTGTAGGGTATAGAGTGTAGGGTATAGAGTGTAGAGCGTAGGGTATAGAGTGTAGGGTATAGACTGTAGGGTATAGAGTGTAGGGTATAGAGTGTAGGGTACAGAGTGTGGAGTGTAGGCTATAGAGTGTAGGGTATAGAGTGTAGAGTGTAGGGTATAGAGTGTAGGGTATAGAGTGTAGGGTATAGAGTGTAGAATGTATAGTGTAGGGTATAGAGTGTAGGGAATAGAGTGAAGGGTATAGAGTGTAGGGTATAGAGTGTAGAGTGTAGGGTATAGAGTGTATGCTATAGTGTGTATGGTGTAGAGTGTATGGTATAGAGTGTAGGGTATAGAGTGTAGAGTGTATGGTATAGAGTGTAGGGTATAGAGTGTAGGGTACAGAGTGTATGTTATAGAGTGTAGGGTATAGAGTGTAGGGTATAGAGTGTATGTTATAGAGTGTAGGGTATAGAGTGTAGAGTGTAGGGTATAGAGTTTAGAGTGTAGGGTATAGAGTGTAGGGTATAGAGTGTATGGTATAGAGTGTAGGGTATAGAGTGTATGGTAAAGAGTGTAGGGTATAGAGTGTAGAGTGTAGGGTATAGAGTGTAGGGTATAGAGTGTAGGGATTAGGGTGTAGGGTATAGAGTGTAGGGTATAGAGTGTAGAGTGTAGGGTGTAGAGTGTAAGGTATAGAGTGTAGGGTATAGACTGTAGGGTAGAGAGTGCAGGGTATAGAGTGTAGGGTATAGAGTTTAGAGTGTAGAGTATAGAGTGTAGGGTATAGAGTGTAGAGTGTAGGGTATAGAGTGTAGGGTATAGAGTGTAGGGTATAGAGTGTAGGGAATAAAGTGTAGAGTGTAAGGTATAGAGTGTAGAGTGTAGGGTATAGAGTGTAGGGTAAAGACTGTAGGGTATAGAGTGTAGGGTATAGAGTGTAGGGTACAGAGTGTGGAGTGTAGGCTATAGAGTGTAGGGTATAGAGTGTAGAGTGTAGGGTATAGAGTGTAGGGTATAGAGTGTAGGGTATAGAGTGTAGAGTGTAGGATATAGAGTGTAGGGTGTAGAGTGTAGGGTATAGAGTGTAGGGTATAGAGTGTAGGGTACAGAGTGTAGAGTTTATGGTATAGAGTGTAGGGTATAGAGTGTAGGGTATAGAGTGTATGTTATAGAGTGTAGGGTATAGAGTGTAGAGTGTAGGGTATAGAGTTTAGAGTGTAGGGTATAGAGTGTAGGGTATAGAGTGTAGGGTATAGAGTATATGTTATAGAGTGTAGGGTATAGAGTGTATGGTAAAGAGTGTAGGGTATAGAGTGTAGAGTGTAGGGTATAGAGTGTAGGGTATAGAGTGTAGAGTGTAGGGTATAGAGTGTAGAGTATAGAGTGTAGGGTATAGAGTGTAGGGTATAGAGTGTAGGGATTAGAGTGTAGGGTATAGAGTGTAGGGTATAGAGTGTAGAGTGTAGGGTATAGAGTGTCGGGTATAGAATGTAGGGTATAGAGTGTAGGGTATAGAGTGTAGAGTGTAGGGATTAGAGTGTAGGGTATAGAGTGTAGGGTATAGAGTGTATGGTATAGAGTGTAGTGTATAGAGTGTATGGTATAGAGTGTAGGGTATAAAGTGTAGAGTGTATGGTATAGAGTTTAGGGTATAGAGTGTAGAGTGTAGGGATTAGAGTGTAGGGTATAGAGTGTAGGGTATATAGTGTATGGTATAGAGTGTAGGGTATAGAGTGTAGGGCATAGAGTGTAGGGTATAGAGTGTAGGGTATAGAGTGTGGGGTATAGAGTGTAGGGCATAGAGTGTAGGGTATAGAGTGTAGGGTATAGAGTGTAGAGTGTAGAGTATAGAGTGTAGGGTATGGAGTGTAGGGTATAGAGTGTAGGGTATAGATTGTAGAGTATAGAGTGTAGGGTATAGAGTGTAGGGCATAGAGTGTAGGGTAAAGAGTGTAGGGTATAGAGTGTAGAGTGTAGGGTATAGAGTGTGGGGTATAGAGTGTAGGGCATAGAGTGTAGGGTATAGAGTGTAGGGTGTAGAGTGTAGGGTTTAGAGTGTAGGGTATAGAGTGTAGGGCATAGAGTGTAGAGTGTAGGGTATAGAGTGTAGAGTGTAGGGTATAGAGTGTAGGGTATAGAGTGTAGGGTATAGAGTGTAGGGTATAGAGTGTAGAGTGTAGGGTATAGAGTGTAGAGTGTAGGGTATAGAGTGTAGGGTATAGAGTGTAGAGTGTATGGTATAGAGTGTATGGTATAGAGTGTAGAGTGTAGGGATTAGAGTGTAGGGTATAGAGTGTAGGGTATAGAGTGTATGGTATAGAGTGTAGGGTATAGAGTGTATGGTATAGATTGTAGGGTATAAAGTTTAGAGTGTATGGTATAGAGTGTAGGGTATAGAGTGTAGAGTGTAGGGTATAGAGTGTATGGTATAGAGTGTAGGGTGTAGAGTGTATGGTATAGAGTGTAGGGTATAGAGTGTAGGGTATAGAGTGTAGGGTATAGAGTGTAGGGCATAGAGTGTAGGGTATAGAGTGTAGGGTATACAGTGTAGAGTGTAAGGTATAGAGTGTAGGGTATAGAGTGTAGGGTATAGAGTGTAGAGTGTAGGGTATAGAGTGTAGGGTATAGAGTGTAGGATATAGAGTGTAGAGTGTAGGGTACAGAGTGCAGGGTGTAGAGTGTAGGGTATAGAGTGTAGGGTGTAGAGTGTAGGGTATAGAGTGTAGGGTATAGAGTGTAGAGTGTAGGGTATATAGTGTAGAGTGTAGGTTATAGAGTGTAGGGTATAGAGTGTAGGGTATAGAGTGTAGGGTATAGAGTGTGGAGTGTAGGGTATAGAGTGTAGAGTGTAGGGTATAGAGTGTAGGGTATAGAGTGTAGGGTATAGAGTGTAGGGTAGAGAGTGTAGAGTGTAGGGTATAGAGTGTAGGGTATAGAGTGTAGAGTGTAGGGATTAGAGTGTAGGGTATAGAGTGTAGGGTGTAGAGTGTAGGGTATAGAGTGTAGAGTGTAGGGTATAGAGTGTATGGTATAGAGTGTAGGGTATAGAGTGTAGGGTATAGAGTGTAGAGTGTGGGGTATAGAGTGTAGGGTATAGAGTGTAGAGTGTAGGGTATAGAGTGTAGGGTATAGACTGTAGGGTATAGAGTGTAGGGTATAGAGTGTAGGGTACAGAGTGTGGAGTGTAGGCTATAGAGTGTAGGGTATAGAGTGTAGAGTGTAGGGTATAGAGTGTAGGGTATAGAGTGTAGGGTATAGAGTGTAGAGTGTATAGTGTAGGGTATAGAGTGTATGGAATAGAGTGAAGGGTATAGAGTGTAGGGTATAGAGTGTAGAGTGTAGGGTTTAGAGTGTATGCTATAGAGTGTATGGTGTAGAGTGTATGGTATAGAGTGTAGGGTATAGAGTGTAGAGTGTATGGTATAGTGTGTAGGGTATAGAGTGTAGGGTATAGAGTGTATGTTATAGAGTGTAGGGTATAGAGTGTAGAGTGTAGGGTATAGAGTTTAGAGTGTAGGGTATAGAGTGTAGGGTATAGAGTGTAAGGTAGAGAGTGTAGGGTGTAGAGTGTAGGGTATAGAGTGTAGGGTATAGCGTGTAGGGTATAGAGTGTATGGTATAGAGTGTAGGGTATAGAGTGTATGGTATACAGTGTAGGGTATAGAGTGTAGAGTGTAGGGTATAGAGTGTAAGGTATAGAGTTTAGGGAGTAGAGTGTAGGGTATAGAGTGTAGGGTATAGAGTGTATGGTATAGAGTGTAGGGTGTAGAGTTTATGGTATAGAGTGTAGGGTATAGAGTGTAGAGTGTAGGGTATAGAGTGTAGGGTATAGAGTGTAGGGTATAGAGTGTAGGGTAGAGAGTGTAGAGTGTAGGGTATAGAGTGTAGGGTATAGAGTGTAGAGTGTAGGGATTAGAGTGTAGGGTATAGAGTGTAGGGTGTAGAGTGTAGGGTATAGAGTGTAGAGTGTAGGGTATAGAGTGTATGGTATAGAGTGTAGGGTATAGAGTGTAGGGTATAGAGTGTAGGGTATAGAGTGTAGGGTGTAGAGTGTACGGTATAGAGTGTAGGGTATAGAGTGTAGGGCATAGAGTGTAGGGTATAGAGTGTAGGGTATAGAGTGTAGAGTGTAGGGTATAGAGTGTAGGGTATAGAGTGTAGGGTATAGAGTGTAGAGTGTAGGGTATAGAGTGTAGGGTATAGAGTGTAGGGTATAGAGTGTAGAGTGTAGGGTATAGTGTGTAGGGTACAGAGTGCAGGGTGTAGAATGTAGGGTATAGAGTGTAGGGTGTAGAGTGTAGGGTATAGAGTGTAGGGTATAGAGTGTAGAGTGTAGGGTATATAGTGTAGGGTATAGAGTGTAGGGTGTAGAGTGTAGGGTATAGAGTGTAGAGTGTAGGGTATAGAGTGTATGGTATAGAGTGTAGGGTATAGAGTGTAGGGTATAGAGTGTAGAGTGTAGGGTATAGAGTGTAGGGTATAGAGTGTAGAGCGTAGGGTATAGAGTGTAGGGTATAGACTGTAGGGTATAGAGTGTAGGGTATAGAGTGTAGGGTACAGAGTGTGGAGTGTAGGCTATAGAGTGTAGGGTATAGAGTGTAGAGTGTAGGGTATAGAGTGTAGGGTATAGAGTGTAGGGTATAGAGTGTAGAATGTATAGTGTAGGGTATAGAGTGTAGGGAATAGAGTGAAGGGTATAGAGTGTAGGGTATAGAGTGTAGAGTGTAGGGTATAGAGTGTATGCTATAGTGTGTATGGTGTAGAGTGTATGGTATAGAGTGTAGGGTATAGAGTGTAGAGTGTATGGTATAGAGTGTAGGGTATAGAGTGTAGGGTACAGAGTGTATGTTATAGAGTGTAGGGTATAGAGTGTAGAGTGTAGGGTATAGAGTTTAGAGTGTAGGGTATAGAGTGTAGGGTATAGAGTGTAAGGTAGAGAGTGTAGGGTGTAATGTGTAGGGTATAGAGTGTAGGGTATAGAGTGTAGGGTATAGAGTGTAGGGTATAGAGTGTATGGTATAGAGTGTAGGGTATAGAGTGTAGAGTGTAGGGTATAGAGTGTAAGGTATAGAGTTTAGGGTGTAGAGTGTAGGGTATAGAGTGTAGGGTATAGAGTGTATGGTATAGAGTGTAGGGTGTAGAGTTTATGGTATAGAGTGTAGGGTATAGAGTGTAGAGTGTAGGGTATAGAGTGTAGGGTATAGAGTGTAGGATATAGAGTGTAGGGTATAGAGTGTAGGGTATAGAGTGTAGAGTGTAGGGATTAGAGTGTAGGGTATAGAGTGTAGGGTATAGAGTGTATGGTATAGAGTGTAGGGTATAGAGTGTAGAGTGTAGGGATTAGAGTGTGGGGTATAGAGTGTAGGGTATGGAGTGTAGGGTATAGAGTGTAGAGTGTAGGGATTAGAGTGTAGGGTATAGAGTGTAGGGTATAGAGTGCATGGTATAGAGTGTAGGGTATAGAGTGTATGGTATAGAGTGTAGGGTATAAAGTGTAGAGTGTATGGTATAGAGTGTAGGGTATAGAGTGTAGGGTATAGAGTGTATAGTATAGAGTGTAGGGTTTAGAGTGTATGGTATAGAGTGTAGGGTATAGAATGTAGGGTATAGAGTGTAGGGTATAGAGTGTAGGGCATAGAGTGTAGGGTATAGAGTGTAGGGTATAGAGTGTAGAGTGTAGGGTATAGAGTGTAGGGTATAGAGTGTAGGGTATAGAGTGTAGAGTGTAGGGTATAGAGTGTAGGGTGTAGAGTGTAGGGTATAGAGTGTAGGGTACAGAGTGCAGGGTGTAGAGTGTAGGGTATAGAGTGTAGAGTGTAGAGTGTAGGGTATAGAGTGTAGGGTATAGAGTGTAGGGTATAGAGTGTAGGGTATAGAGTGTAGAGTGTATGGCATACAGTGTAGGGTATAGAGTGTAGGGTATAGAGTGTATGTTATAGAGTGTAGGGTATAGAGTGTAGAGTGTAGGGTATAGAGTTTAGAGTGTAGGGTATAGAGTGTAGGGTATAGAGTGTATGGTATAGAGTGTAGGGTATAGAGTGTATGGTAAAGAGTGTAGGGTATAGAGTGTAGAGTGTAGGGTATAGAGTGTAGGGTATAGAGTGTAGGGATTAGGGTGTAGGGTATAGAGTGTAGGGTATACAGTGTAGAGTGTAGGGTATAGAGAGTAGAGTGTAAGGTATAGAGTGTAGGGTATAGACTGTAGGGTAGAGAGTGCAGGGTATAGAGTGTAGGGTATAGAGTTTAGAGTGTAGAGTATAGAGTGTAGGGTATAGAGTGTAGAGTGTAGGGTATAGAGTGTAGGGTATAGAGTGTAGGGTATAGAGTGTAGGGAATAAAGTGTAGAGTGTAAGGTATAGAGTGTAGAGTGTAGGGTATAGAGTGTAGGGTAAAGACTGTAGGGTATAGAGTGTAGGGTATAGAGTGTAGGGTACAGAGTGTGGAGTGTAGGCTATAGAGTGTAGGGTATAGAGTGTAGAGTGTAGGGTATAGAGTGTAGGGTATAGAGTGTAGGGTATAGAGTGTAGAGTGTAGGATATAGAGTGTAGGGTGTAGAGTGTAGGGTATAGAGTGTAGGGTATAGAGTGTAGGGTACAGAGTGTAGAGTTTATGGTATAGAGTGTAGGGTATAGAGTGTAGGGTATAGAGTGTATGTTATAGAGTGTAGGGTATAGAGTGTAGAGTGTAGGGTATAGAGTTTAGAGTGTAGGGTATAGAGTGTAGGGTATAGAGTGTAGGGTATAGAGTATATGTTATAGAGTGTAGGGTATAGAGTGTATGGTAAAGAGTGTAGAGTATAGAGTGTAGAGTGTAGGGTATAGAGTGTAGGGTATAGAGTGTAGAGTGTAGGGTATAGAGTGTAGAGTATAGAGTGTAGGGTATAGAGTGTAGGGTATAGAGTGTAGGGATTAGAGTGTAGGGTATAGAGTGTAGGGTATAGAGTGTAGAGTGTAGGGTATAGAGTGTAGGGTATAGAATGTAGGGTATAGAGTGTAGGGTATAGAGTGTAGAGTGTAGGGATTAGAGTGTAGGGTATAGAGTGTAGGGTATAGAGTGTATGGTATAGAGTGTAGTGTATAGAGTGTATGGTATAGAGTGTAGGGTATAAAGTGTAGAGTGTATGGTATAGAGTTTAGGGTATAGAGTGTAGAGTGTAGGGATTAGAGTGTAGGGTATAGAGTGTAGGGTATATAGTGTATGGTATAGAGTGTAGGGTATAGAGTGTAGGGCATAGAGTGTAGGGTATAGAGTGTAGGGTATAGAGTGTGGGGTATAGAGTGTAGGGCATAGAGTGTAGGGTATAGAGTGTAGGGTATAGAGTGTAGAGTGTAGAGTATAGAGTGTAGGGTATGGAGTGTAGGGTATAGAGTGTAGGGTATAGATTGTAGAGTATAGAGTGTAGGGTATAGAGTGTAGGGCATAGAGTGTAGGGTAAAGAGTGTAGGGTATAGAGTGTAGAGTGTAGGGTATAGAGTGTGGGGTATAGAGTGTAGGGCATAGAGTGTAGGGTATAGAGTGTAGGGTGTAGAGTGTAGGGTTTAGAGTGTAGGGTATAGAGTGTAGGGCATAGAGTGTAGAGTGTAGGGTATAGAGTGTAGAGTGTAGGGTATAGAGTGTAGGGTATAGAGTGTAGGGTATAGAGTGTAGGGTATAGAGTGTAGAGTGTAGGGTATAGAGTGTAGAGTGTAGGGTATAGAGTGTAGGGTATAGAGTGTATGGTATAGAGTGTATGGTATAGAGTGTAGAGTGTAGGGATTAGAGTGTAGGGTATAGAGTGTAGGGTATAGAGTGTATGGTATAGAGTGTAGGGTATAGAGTGTAGAGTGTAGGGTATAGAGTGTATGGTATAGAGTGTAGGGTGTAGAGTGTATGGTATAGAGTGTAGGGTATAGAGTGTAGGGTATAGAGTGTAGGGTATAGAGTGTAGGGCATAGAGTGTAGGGTATAGAGTGTAGGGTATACAGTGTAGAGTGTAAGGTATAGAGTGTAGGGTATAGAGTGTAGGGTATAGAGTGTAGAGTGTAGGGTATAGAGTGTAGGGTATAGAGTGTAGGATATAGAGTGTAGAGTGTAGGGTACAGAGTGCAGGGTGTAGAGTGTAGGGTATAGAGTGTAGGGTGTAGAGTGTAGGGTATAGAGTGTAGGGTATAGAGTGTAGAGTGTAGGGTATATAGTGTAGAGTGTAGGTTATAGAGTGTAGGGTATAGAGTGTAGGGTATAGAGTGTAGGGTATAGAGTGTGGAGTGTAGGGTATAGAGTGTAGAGTGTAGGGTATAGAGTGTAGGGTATAGAGTGTAGGGTATAGAGTGTAGGGTATAGAGTGTAGGGTAGAGAGTGTAGAGTGTAGGGTATAGAGTGTAGGGTATAGAGTGTAGAGTGTAGGGATTAGAGTGTAGGGTATAGAGTGTAGGGTGTAGAGTGTAGGGTATAGAGTGTAGAGTGTAGGGTATAGAGTGTATGGTATAGAGTGTAGGGTATAGAGTGTAGGGTATAGAGTGTAGAGTTTGGGGTATAGAGTGTAGGGTATAGAGTGTAGAGTGTAGGGTATAGAGTGTAGGGTATAGACTGTAGGGTATAGAGTGTAGGGTATAGAGTGTAGGGTACAGAGTGTGGAGTGTAGGCTATAGAGTGTAGGGTATAGAGTGTATAGTGTAGGGTATAGAGTGTATGGAATAGAGTGAAGGGTATAGAGTGTAGGGTATAGAGTGTAGAGTGTAGGGTTTAGAGTGTATGCTATAGAGTGTATGGTGTAGAGTGTATGGTATAGAGTGTAGGGTATAGAGTGTAGAGTGTATGGTATAGTGTGTAGGGTATAGAGTGTAGGGTATAGAGTGTATGTTATAGAGTGTAGGGTATAGAGTGTAGAGTGTAGGGTATAGAGTTTAGAGTGTAGGGTATAGAGTGTAGGGTATAGAGTGTAAGGTAGAGAGTGTAGGGTGTAGAGTGTATGGTATAGAGTGTAGGGTATAGAGTGTAGAGTGTAGGGTATAGAGTGTAAGGTATAGAGTTTAGGGAGTAGAGTGTAGGGTATAGAGTGTAGGGTATAGAGTGTATGGTATAGAGTGTAGGGTGTAGAGTTTATGGTATAGAGTGTAGGGTATAGAGTGTAGAGTGTAGGGTATAGAGTGTAGGGTATAGAGTGTAGGGTATAGAGTGTAGGGTGGAGAGTGTAGAGTGTAGGGTATAGAGTGTAGGGTATAGAGTGTAGAGTGTAGGGATTAGAGTGTAGGGTATAGAGTGTAGGGTGTAGAGTGTAGGGTATAGAGTGTAGAGTGTAGGGTATAGAGTGTATGGTATAGAGTGTAGGGTATAGAGTGTAGGGTATAGAGTGTAGAGTGTGGGGTATAGAGTGTAGGGTATAGAGTGTAGAGTGTAGGGTATAGAGTGTAGGGTATAGACTGTAGGGTATAGAGTGTAGGGTATAGAGTGTAGGGTACAGAGTGTGGAGTGTAGGCTATAGAGTGTAGGGTATAGAGTGTAGAGTGTAGGGTATAGAGTGTAGGGTATAGAGTGTAGGGTATAGAGTGTAGGGTAGAGAGTGTAGAGTGTAGGGTATAGAGTGTAGGGTATAGAGTGTAGAGTGTAGGGATTAGAGTGTAGGGTATAGAGTGTAGGGTGTAGAGTGTAGGGTATAGAGTGTAGAGTGTAGGGTATAGAGTGTATGGTATAGAGTGTAGGGTATAGAGTGTAGGGTATAGAGTGTAGAGTGTGGGGTATAGAGTGTAGGGTATAGAGTGTAGAGTGTAGGGTATAGAGTGTAGGGTATAGACTGTAGGGTATAGAGTGTAGGGTATAGAGTGTAGGGTACAGAGTGTGGAGTGTAGGCTATAGAGTGTAGGGTATAGAGTGTAGAGTGTAGGGTATAGAGTGTAGGGTATAGAGTGTAGGGTATAGAGTGTAGAGTGTATAGTGTAGGGTATAGAGTGTATGGAATAGAGTGAAGGGTAAAGAGTGTAGGGTATAGAGTGTAGCGTGTAGGGTTTAGAGTGTATGCTATAGAGTGTATGGTGTAGAGTGTATGGTATAGAGTGTAGGGTATTGAGTGTAGAGTGTATGGTATAGTGTGTAGGGTATAGAGTGTAGGGTATAGAGTGTATGTTATAGAGTGTAGGGTATAGAGTGTAGAGTGTAGGGTATAGAGTTTAGAGTGTAGGGTATAGAGTGTAGGGTATAGAGTGTAAGGTAGAGAGTGTAGGGTGTAGAGTGTAGGGTATAGAGTGTAGGGTATAGAGTGTAGGGTATAGAGTGTATGGTATAGAGTGTAGGGTATAGAGTGTATGGTATAGAGTGTAGGGTATAGAGTGTAGAGTGTAGGGTATAGAGTGTAAGGTATAGAGTTTAGGGAGTAGAGTGTAGGGTATAGAGTGTAGGGTATAGAGTGTATGGTATAGAGTGTAGGGTGTAGAGTTTATGGTATAGAGTGTAGGGTATAGAGTGTAGGGTATAGAGTGTAGGGTATAGAGTGTAGGGTAGAGAGTGTAGAGTGTAGGGTATAGAGTGTAGGGTATAGAGTGTAGAGTGTAGGGATTAGAGTGTAGGGTATAGAGTGTAGGGTGTAGAGTGTAGGGTATAGAGTGTAGAGTGTAGGGTATAGAGTGTATGGTATAGAGTGTAGGGTATAGAGTGTAGGGTATAGAGTGTAGAGTGTGGGGTATAGAGTGTAGGGTATAGAGTGTAGAGTGTAGAGTATAGAATTTAGGGTATAGACTGTAGGGTATAGAGTGTAGGGTATAGAGTGTAGGGTACAGAGTGTGGAGTGTAGGCTACAGAGTGTAGGGTATAGAGTGTAGAGTGTAGGGTATAGAGTGTAGGGTATAGAGTGTAGAGTGTATAGTGTAGGGTATAGAGTGTATGGAATAGAGTGAAGGGTATAGAGTGTAGGGTATAGAGTGTAGAGTGTAGGGTTTAGAGTGTATGCTATAGAGTGTATGGTGTAGAGTGTATGGTATAGAGTGTAGGGTATAGAGTGTAGAGTGTATGGTATAGTGTGTAGGGTATAGAGTGTAGGGTATAGAGTGTATGTTATAGAGTGTAGGGTATAGAGTGTAGAGTGTAGGGTATAGAGTTTAGAGTGTAGGGTATAGAGTGTAAGGTAGAGAGTGTAGGGTGTAGAGTGTAGGGTATAGAGTGTAGGGTATAGAGTGTAGGGTATAGAGTGTATGGTATAGAGTGTAGGGTATAGAGTGTATGGTATAGAGTGTAGGGTATAGAGTGTAGAGTGTAGGGTATAGAGTGTAAGGTATAGAGTTTAGGGAGTAGAGTGTAGGGTATAGAGTGTAGGGTATAGAGTGTATGGTATAGAGTGTAGGGTGTAGAGTTTATGGTATAGAGTGTAGGGTATAGAGTGTAGAGTGTAGGGTATAGAGTGTAGGGTATAGAGTGTAGGATATAGAGTGTAGGGTATAGAGTGTAGGGTATAGAGTGTAGCGTGTAGGGATTAGAGTGTAGGGTATAGACTGTAGGGTATAGAGTGGAGGGTATAGAGTGTAGGGTACAGAGTGTGGAGTGTAGGCTATAGAGTGTACGGTATAGAGTGTAGAGTGTAGGGTATAGAGTGTAGGGTATAGAGTGTAGGGTATAGAGTGTAGAGTGTATAGTGTAGGGTATAGAGTGTAGGGAATAGAGTGAAGGGTATAGAGTGTAGGGTATAGAGTGTAGAGTGTAGGGTATAGAGTGTATGCTGTAGAGTGTATGGTGTAGAGTGTAGGGTATAGAGTGTAGAGTGTATGGTATAGAGTGTAGGGTATAGAGTGTAGGGTATAGAGTGTATGTTATAGATTGTAGGGTATAGAGTGTAGAATGTAGGGTATAGAGTTTAGAGTGTAGGGTATAGAGTGTAGGGTATAGAGTGTAAGGTAGAGAGTGTAGGGTGTAGAGTGTAGGGTATAGAGTGTAGGGTACAGAGTGTAGGGTATAGAGTGTATGGTATAGAGTGTAGGGTATAGAGTGTATGGTATAGAGTGTAGGGTATAGAGTGTAGAGTGTAGGGTATAGAGTGTAGGGTATAGAGTGTAGGGTATAGAGTGTAGAGTGTAGGGTATAGAGTGTAGGGTGTAGAGTGTAGGGTATAGAGTGTAGGGTATAGAGTGTAGGGTATAGAGTGTAGGGTGTAGAGTGTACGGTATAGAGTGTAGGGTATAGAGTGTAGGGCATAGAGTGCAGGGTATAGAGTGTAGGGTATAGAGTGTAGAGTGTAGGGTATAGAGTGTAGGGTATAGAGTGTAGGGTATAGAGTGTAGAGTGTAGGGTATAGAGTGTAGGGTATAGAGTGTAGGGTATAGAGTGTAGAGTGTAGGGTATAGTGTGTAGGGTACAGAGTGCAGGGTGTAGAATGTAGGGTATAGAGTGTAGGGTGTAGAGTGTAGGGTATAGAGTGTAGGGTATAGAGTGTAGAGTGTAGGGTATATAGTGTAGGGTATAGAGTGTAGGGTGTAGAGTGTAGGGTATAGAGTGTAGAGTGTAGGGTATAGAGTGTATGGTATAGAGTGTAGGGTATAGAGTGTAGGGTATAGAGTGTAGAGTGTAGGGTATAGAGTGTAGGGTATAGAGTGTAGAGCGTAGGGTATAGAATGTAGGGTATAGACTGTAGGGTATAGAGTGTAGGGTATAGAGTGTAGGGTACAGAGTGTGGAATGTAGGCTATAGAGTGTAGGGTATAGAGTGTAGAGTGTAGGGTATAGAGTGTAGGGTATAGAGTGTAGGGTATAGAGTGTAGAGTGTATAGTGTAGGGTATAGAGTGTAGGGAATAGAGTGAAGGGTATAGAGTGTAGGGTATAGAGTGTAGAGTGTAGGGTATAGAGTGTATGCTATAGTGTGTATGGTGTAGAGTGTATGGTATAGAGTGTAGGGTATAGAGTGTAGAGTGTATGGTATAGAGTGTAGGGTATAGAGTGTAGGGTATAGAGTGTATGTTATAGAGTGTAGGGTATAGAGTGTAGAGTGTAGGGTATAGAGTTTAGAGTGTAGGGTATAGAGTGTAGGGTATAGAGTGTAAGGTAGAGAGTGTAGGGTGTAATGTGTAGGGTATAGAGTGTAGGGTATAGAGTGTAGGGTATAGAGTGTATGGTATAGAGTGTAGGGTATAGAGTGTATGGTATAGAGTGTAGGGTATAGAGTGTAGAGTGTAGGGTATAGAGTGTAAGGTATAGAGTTTAGGGTGTAGAGTGTAGGGTATAGAGTGTAGGGTATAGAGTGTATGGTATAGAGTGTAGGGTGTAGAGTTTATGGTATAGAGTGTAGGGTATAGAGTGTAGAGTGTAGGGTATAGAGTGTATGGTATAGAGTGTAGGGTATAGAGTGTAGAGTGTAGGGTATAGAGTGTAGGGTATAGAGTGTAGAGTGTAGGGTATAGAGTGTAGGGTGTAGAGTGTAGGGTATAGAGTGTAGGGTATAGAGTGTAGGGTATAGAGTGTAGGGTGTAGAGTGTACGGTATAGAGTGTAGGGTATAGAGTGTAGGGCATAGAGTGCAGGGTATAGAGTGTAGGGTATAGAGTGTAGAGTGTAGGGTATAGAGTGTAGGGTATAGAGTGTAGGGTATAGAGTGTAGAGTGTAGGGTATAGAGTGTAGGGTATAGAGTGTAGGGTATAGAGTGTAGAGTGTAGGGTATAGTGTGTAGGGTACAGAGTGCAGGGTGTAGAATGTAGGGTATAGAGTGTAGGGTGTAGAGTGTAGGGTATAGAGTGTAGGGTATAGAGTGTAGAGTGTAGGGTATATAGTGTAGGGTATAGAGTGTAGGGTGTAGAGTGTAGGGTATAGAGTGTAGAGTGTAGGGTATAGAGTGTATGGTATAGAGTGTAGGGTATAGAGTGTAGGGTATAGAGTGTAGAGTGTAGGGTATAGAGTGTAGGGTATAGAGTGTAGAGCGTAGGGTATAGAATGTAGGGTATAGACTGTAGGGTATAGAGTGTAGGGTATAGAGTGTAGGGTACAGAGTGTGGAGTGTAGGCTATAGAGTGTAGGGTATAGAGTGTAGAGTGTAGGGTATAGAGTGTAGGGTATAGAGTGTAGGGTATAGAGTGTATAGTGTAGGGTATAGAGTGTAGGGAATAGAGTGAAGGGTATAGAGTGTAGGGTATAGAGTGTAGAGTGTAGAGTATAGAGTGTATGCTATAGTGTGTATGGTGTAGAGTGTATGGTATAGAGTGTAGGGTATAGAGTGTAGAGTGTATGGTATAGAGTGTAGGGTATAGAGTGTAGGGTATAGAGTGTATGTTATAGAGTGTAGGGTATAGAGTGTAGAGTGTAGGGTATAGAGTTTAGAGTGTAGGGTATAGAGTGTAGGGTATAGAGTGTAAGGTAGAGAGTGTAGGGTGTAATGTGTAGGGTATAGAGTGTAGGGTATAGAGTGTAGGGTATAGAGTGTATGGTATAGAGTGTAGGGTATAGAGTGTATGGTATAGAGTGTAGGGTATAGAGTGTAGAGTGTAGGGTATAGAGTGTAAGGTATAGAGTTTAGGGTGTAGAGTGTAGGGTATAGAGTGTAGGGTATAGAGTGTATGGTATAGAGTGTAGGGTGTAGAGTTTATGGTATAGAGTGTAGGGTATAGAGTGTAGAGTGTAGGGTATAGAGTGTAGGGTATAGAGTGTAGGATATAGAGTGTAGGGTATAGAGTGTAGGGTATAGAGTGTAGAGTGTAGGGATTAGAGTGTAGGGTATAGAGTGTATGGTATAGAGTGTAGGGTATAGAGTGTAGAGTGTAGGGATTAGAGTGTAGGGTATAGAGTGTAGGGTATGGAGTGTAGGGTATAGAGTGTAGAGTGTAGGGATTAGAGTGTAGGGTATAGAGTGTAGGGTATAGAGTGTATGGTATAGAGTGTAGGGTATAGAGTGTATGGTATAGAGTGTAGGGTATAAAGTGTAGAGTGTATGGTATAGAGTGTAGGGTATAGAGTGTAGAGTGTAGGGTATAGAGTGTATAATATAGAGTGTAGGGTTTAGAGTGTATGGTATAGAGTGTAGGGTATAGAATGTAGGGTATAGAGTGTAGGGTATAGAGTGTAGGGCATAGAGTGTAGGGTATAGAGTGTAGGGTATAGAGTGTAGAGTGTAGGGTATAGAGTGTAGGGTATAGAGTGTAGGGTATAGAGTGTAGAGTGTAGGGTATAGAGTGTAGGGTATAGAGTGTAGAGTGTAGGGTATAGAATGTAGGGTACAGAGTGCAGGGTGTAGAGTGTAGGGTATAGAGTGTAGAGTGTAGAGTGTAGGGTATAGAGTGTAGGGTATAGAGTGTAGGGTATAGAGTGTAGGGTATAGAGTGTAGAGTGTATGGCATACAGTGTAGGGTATAGAGTGTAGGGTATAGAGTGTATGTTATAGAGTGTAGGGTATAGAGTGTAGAGTGTAGGGTATAGAGTTTAGAGTGTAGGGTATAGAGTGTAGGGTATAGAGTGTATGGTATAGAGTGTAGGGTATAGAGTGTATGGTAAAGAGTGTAGGGTATAGAGTGTAGAGTGTAGGGTATAGAGTGTAGGGTATAGAGTGTAGGGATTAGGGTGTAGGGTATAGAGTGTAGGGTATAGAGTGTAGAGTGTAGGGTATAGAGTGTAGAGTGTAAGGTATAGAGTGTAGGGTATAGACTGTAGGGTAGAGAGTGCAGGGTATAGAGTGAATTGTATAGAGTTTAGAGTGTAGAGTATAGAGTGTAGGGTATAGAGTGTAGAGTGTAGGGTATAGAGTGTAGGGTATAGAGTGTAGGGTATAGAGTGTAGGGAATAAAGTGTAGAGTGTAAGGTATAGAGTGTAGAGTGTAGGGTATAGAGTGTAGGGTAAAGACTGTAGGGTATAGAGTGTAGGGTATAGAGTGTAGGGTACAGAGTGTGGAGTGTAGGCTATAGAGTGTAGGGTATAGAGTGTAGAGTGTAGGGTATAGAGTGTAGGGTATAGAGTGTAGGGTATAGAGTGTAGAGTGTAGGGTATAGAGTGTAGGGTGTAGAGTGTAGGGTATTGAGTGTAGGGTATAGAGTGTAGGGTACAGAGTGTAGAGTTTATGATATAGAGTGTAGGGTATAGAGTGTAGGGTATAGAGTGTATGTTATAGAGTGTAGGGTATAGAGTGTAGAGTGTAGGGTATAGAGTTTAGAGTGTAGGGTATAGAGTGTAGGGTATAGAGTGTAGGGTATAGAGTATATGTTATAGAGTGTAGGGTATAGAGTGTATGGTAAAGAGTGTAGGGTATAGAGTGTAGAGTGTAGGGTATAGAGTGTAGGGTATAGAGTGTAGAGTGTAGGGTATAGAGTGTAGAGTATAGAGTGTAGGGTATAGAGTGTAGGGTATAGAGTGTAGGGATTAGAGTGTAGGGTATAGAGTGTAGGGTATAGAGTGTAGAGTGTAGGGTATAGAGTGTAGGGTATAGAATGTAGGGTATAGAGTGTAGGGTATAGAGTGTAGAGTGTAGGGATTAGAGTGTAGGGTATAGAGTGTAGGGTATAGAGTGTAGGGTATAGAGTGTAGTGTATAGAGTGTATGGTATAGAGTGTAGGGTATAAAGTGTAGAGTGTATGGTATAGAGTTTAGGGTATAGAGTGTAGAGTGTAGGGATTAGAGTGTAGGGTATAGAGTGTAGGCTATATAGTGTATGGTATAGAGTGTAGGGTATAGAGTGTAGGGCATAGAGTGTAGGGTATAGAGTGTAGGGTATAGAGTGTGGGGTATAGAGTGTAGGGCATAGAGTGTAGGGTATAGAGTGTAGGGTATAGAGTGTAGAGTATAGAGTGTAGGGTATGGAGTGTAGGGTATAGAGTGTAGGGTATAGATTGTAGAGTATAGAGTGTAGGGTATAGAGTGTAGGGCATAGAGTGTAGGGTAAAGAGTGTAGGGTATAGAGTGTAGAGTGTAGGGTATAGAGTGTGGGGTATAGAGTGTAGGGTATAGAGTGTAGGGTATAGAGTGTAGGGTGTAGAGTGTAGGGTTTAGAGTGTAGGGTATAGAGTGTAGGGTATAGAGTGTAGAGTGTAGGGTATAGAGTGTAGAGTGTAGGGTATAGAGTGTAGGGTATAGAGTGTAGGGTATAGAGTGTAGGGTATAGAGTGTAGAGTGTAGGGTATAGAGTGTAGAGTGTAGGGTATAGAGTGTAGGGTATAGAGTGTAGGGTAGAGAGTGTAGAGTGTATGGTATAGAGTGTATGGTATAGAGTGTAGAGTGTAGGGATTAGAGTGTAGGGTATAGAGTGTAGGGTATAGAGTGTATGGTATAGAGTGTAGGGTATAGAGTGTATGGTATAGATTGTAGGGTATAAAGTGTAGAGTGTATGGTATAGAGTGTAGGGTATAGAGTGTAGAGTGTAGGGTATAGAGTGTATGGTATAGAGTGTAGGGTGTAGAGTGTATGGTATAGAGTGTAGGGTATAGAGTGTAGGGTATAGAGTGTAGGGTATAGAGTGTAGGGCATAGAGTGTAGGGTATAGAGTGTAGGGTATACAGTGTAGAGTGTAAGGTATAGAGTGTAGGGTATAGAGTGTAGGGTATAGAGTGTAGAGTGTAGGGTATAGAGTGTAGGGTATAGAGTGTAGGATATAGAGTGTAGAGTGTAGGGTACAGAGTGCAGGGTGTAGAGTGTAGGGTATAGAGTGTAGGGTGTAGAGTGTAGGGTATAGAGTGTAGGGTATAGAGTGTAGAGTGTAGGGTATATAGTGTAGAGTGTAGGTTATAGAGTGTAGGGTATAGAGTGTAGGGTATAGAGTGTGGAGTGTAGGGTATAGAGTGTAGAGTGTAGGGTATAGAGTGTAGGGTATAGAGTGTAGGGTATAGAGTGTAGGGTATAGAGTGTAGGGTAGAGAGTGTAGAGTGTAGGGTATAGAGTGTAGGGTATAGAGTGTAGAGTGTAGGGATTAGAGTGTAGGGTATAGAGTGTAGGGTGTAGAGTGTAGGGTATAGAGTGTAGAGTGTAGCGTATAGAGTGCATGGTATAGAGTGTAGGGTATAGAGTGTAGGGTATAGAGTGTAGAGTGTGGGGTATAGAGTGTAGGGTATAGAGTGTAGAGTGTAGGGTATAGAGTGTAGGGTATAGACTGTAGGGTATAGAGTGTAGGGTATAGAGTGTAGGGTACAGAGTGTGGAGTGTAGGCTATAGAGTGTAGGGTATAGAGTGTAGAGTGTAGGGTATAGAGTGTAGGGTATAGAGTGTAGGGTATAGAGTGTAGAGTGTATAGTGTAGGGTATAGAGTGTATGGAATAGAGTGAAGGGTATAGAGTGTAGGGTATAGAGTGTAGAGTGTAGGGTTTAGAGTGTATGCTATAGAGTGTATGGTGTAGAGTGTATGGTATAGAGTGTAGGGTATAGAGTGTAGAGTGTATGGTATAGTGTGTAGGGTATAGAGTGTAGGGTATAGAGTGTATGTTATAGAGTGTAGGGTATAGAGTGTAGAGTGTAGGGTATAGAGTTTAGAGTGTAGGGTATAGAGTGTAGTGTATAGAGTGTAAGGTAGAGAGTGTAGGGTGTAGAGTGTAGGGTATAGAGTGCAGGGTATAGAGTGTAGGGTATAGAGTGTATGGTATAGAGTGTAGGGTATAGAGTGTATGGTATAGAGTGTAGGGTATAGAGTGTAGAGTGTAGGGTATAGAGTGTAAGGTATAGAGTTTAGGGAGTAGAGTGTAGGGTATAGAGTGTAGGGTATAGAGTGTATGGTATAGAGTGTAGGGTGTAGAGTTTATGGTATAGAGTGTAGGGTATAGAGTGTAGAGTTTAGGGTATAGAGTGTAGGGTATAGAGTGTAGGATATAGAGTGTAGGGTATAGAGTGTAGGGTATAGAGTGTAGAGTGTAGGGATTAGAGTGTAGGGTATAGACTGTAGGGTATAGAGTGTAGGGTATAGAGTGTAGGGTACAGAGTGTGGAGTGTAGGCTATAGAGTGTACGGTATAGAGTGTAGAGTGTAGGGTATAGAGTGTAGGGTATAGAGTGTAGGGTATAGAGTGTAGAGTGTATAGTGTAGGGTATAGAGTGTAGGGAATAGAGTGAAGGGTATAGAGTGTAGGGTATAGAGTGTAGAGTGTAGGGTATAGAGTGTATGCTATAGAGTGTATGGTGTAGAGTGTAGGGTATAGAGTGTAGAGTGTATGGTATAGAGTGTAGGGTATAGAGTGTAGGGTATAGAGTGTATGTTATAGAGTGTAGGGTATAGAGTGTAGAGTGTAGGGTATAGAGTTTAGAGTGTAGGGTATAGAGTGTAGGGTATAGAGTGTAAGGTAGAGAGTGTAGGGTGTAGAGTGTAGGGTATAGAGTGTAGGGTATAGAGTGTAGGGTATTGAGTGTATGGTATAGAGTGTAGGGTATAGAGTGTATGGTATAGAGTGTAGGGTATAGAGTGTAGAGTGTAGGGTATAGAGTGTAAGGTATAGAGTTTAGGGTGTAGAGTGTAGGGTATAGAGTGTAGGGTATAGAGTGTATGGTATAGAGTGTAGGGTGTAGAGTTTATGGTATAGAGTGTAGGGTATAGAGTGTAGAGTGTAGGGTATAGAGTGTAGGGTATAGAGTGTAGGATAAAGAGTGTAGGGTATAGAGTGTAGGGTATAGAGTGTAGAGTGTAGGGATTAGAGTGTAGGGTATAGAGTGTAGGGTATAGAGTGTAGAGTGTAGGGTATAGAGTGTAGGGTATAGAGTGTAGGGATTAGAGTGTAGGGTATAGAGTGTAGGGTATAGAGTGTATGGTATAGAGTGTAGGGTATAGAGTGTATGGTATAGAGTGTAGGGTATAAAGTGTAGAGTGTATGGTATAGAGTGTAGGGTATAGAGTGTAGAGTGTAGGGTATAGAGTGTATAGTATAGAGTGTAGGGTGTAGAGTGTATGGTATAGAGTGTAGGGTATAGAATGTAGGTTATAGAGTGTAGGGTAGAGAGTGTAGAGTGTATGGTATAGAGTGTAGGGTATAGAGTGTAGAGTGTAGGGATTAGAGTGTAGGGTATAGAGTGTAGGGTATAGAATGTATGGTATAGAGTGTAGGGTATAGAGTGTATGGTATAGAATGTAGGGTATAAAGTGTAGAGTGTATGGTATAGAGTGTAGGGTATAGAGTGTAGAGTGTAGGGTATAGAGTGTATGGTATAGAGTGTAGGGTGTAGAGTGTATGGTATAGAGTGTAGGGTATAGAGTGTAGGGTATAGAGTGTAGGGTATAGAGTGTAGGGTATAGAGTGTAGGGCATAGAGTGTAGGGTATAGAGTGTAGGGTATAGAGTGTAGAGTGTAGGGTATAGAGTGTAGGGTATAGAGTGTAGGGTATAGAGTGTAGGGTATAGAGTGTGGAGTGTAGGGTATAGAGTGTAGAGTGTAGGGTATAGAGTGTAGGGTATAGAGTGTAGGGTATAGAGTGTAGGGTAGAGAGTGTAGAGTGTAGGGTATAGAGTGTAGGGTATAGAGTGTAGAGTGTAGGGATTAGAGTGTAGGGTACAGAGTGCAGGATGTAGAGTGTAGGGTATAGAGTGTAGGGTGTAGAGTGTAGGGTTTAGAGTGTAGGGTATAGAGTGTAGGGTATAGAGTGTAGAGTGTAGGGTATAGAGTGTAGAGTGTAGGGTATAGAGTGTAGGGTATAGAGTGTAGGGTATAGAGTGTAGGGTATAGAGTGTAGAGTGTAGGGTATAGAGTGTAGAGTGTAGGGTATAGAGTGTAGGGTATAGAGTGTAGGGTATAGAGTGTAGGGTAGAGAGTGTAGAGTGTATGGTATAGAGTGTAGGGTATAGAGTGTAGAGTGTAGGGATTAGAGTGTAGGGTATAGAGTGTAGGGTATAGAGTGTATGGTATAGATTGTAGGGTATAACGTGTAGAGTGTATGGTATAGAGTGTAGGGTATAGAGTGTAGAGTGTAGGGTATAGAGTGTATGGTATAGAGTGTAGGGTGTAGAGTGTATGGTATAGAGTGTAGGGTATAGAGTGTAGGGTATAGAGTGTAGGGTATAGAGTGTAGAGTATAGAGTGTAGGGCATAGAGTGTAGGGTATAAAGTGTAGGGTATAGAGTGTAGAGTGTAGGGTATAGAGTGTAGGGTATAGAGTGTAGGGTATAGAGTGTAGAGTGTAGGGTATAGAGTGTAGGGTATAGAGTGTAGGGTATAGAGTGTAGAGTGTAGGGTACAGAGTGCAGGGTGTAGAGTGTAGGGTATAGAGTGTAGGGTGTAGAGTGTAGGGTATAGAGTGTAGGGTATAGAGTGTAGAGTGTAGGGTATATAGTGTAGAGTGTAGGGTATAGAGTGTAGGGTATAGCGTGTAGGGTATAGAGTGTAGGGTATAGAGTGTGGAGTGTACGGTATAGAGTGTAGAGTGTAGGGTATAGAGTGTAGGGTATAGAGTGTAGGGTATAGAGTGTAGGGTATGGAGTGTAGGGTATAGAGTGTAGGGTATAGAGTGTAGAGTGTAGGGTATAGAGTGTAGGGTATAGAGTGTAGGGTATAGAGTGTAGAGTGTAGGGTATAGAGTGTAGGGTATAGAGTGTAGGGTATAGAGTGTAGAGTGTAGGGTACAGAGTGCAGGGTGTAGAGTGTAGCGTATAGAGTGTAGGGTGTAGAGTGTAGGGTATAGAGTGTAGGGTATAGAGTGTAGAGTGTAGGGTATATAGTGTAGAGTGTAGGGTATAGAGTGTAGGGTATAGAGTGTAGGGTATAGAGTGTAGGGTATAGAGTGTAGGGTATAGAGTGTGGAGTGTAGGGTATAGAGTGTAGAGTGTAGGGTATAGAGTGTAGGGTATAGAGTGTAGGGTATAGAGTGTAGGGTAGAGAGTGTAGAGTGTAGGGTATAGAGTGTAGGGTATAGAGTGTAGAGTGTAGGGATTAGAGTGTAGGGTACAGAGTGCAGGATGTAGAGTGTAGGGTATAGAGTGTAGGGTGTAGAGTGTAGGGTTTAGAGTGTAGGGTATAGAGTGTAGGGTATAGAGTGTAGAGTGAAGGGTATAGAGTGTAGAGTGTAGGGTATAGAGTGTAGGGTATAGAGTGTAGGGTATAGAGTGTAGGGTATAGAGTGTAGGGTATAGAGTGTAGAGTGTAGGGTATAGAGTGTAGAGTGTAGGGTATAGAGTGTAGGGTATAGAGTGTAGGGTATAGAGTGTAGGGTAGAGAGTGTAGAGTGTATGGTATAGAGTGTAGGGTATAGAGTGTAGAGTGTAGGGATTAGAGTGTAGGGTATAGAGTGTAGGGTATAGAGTGTATGGTATAGATTGTAGGGTATAAAGTGTAGAGTGTATGGTATAGAGTGTAGGGTATAGAGTGTAGAGTGTAGGGTATAGAGTGTATGGTATAGAGTGTAGGGTGTAGAGTGTATGGTATAGAGTGTATGGTATAGAGTGTAGGGTATAGAGTGTAGGGTATAGAGTGTAGAGTATAGAGTGTAGGGCATAGAGTGTAGGGTATAAAGTGTAGGGTATAGAGTGTAGAGTGTAGGGTATAGAGTGTAGGGTATAGAGTGTAGGGTATAGAGTGTAGAGTGTAGGGTACAGAGTGCAGGGTGTAGAGTGTAAGGTATAGAGTGTAGGGTGTAGAGTGTAGGGTATAGAGTGTAGGGTATAGAGTGTAGAGTGTAGGGTATATAGTGTAGAGTGTAGGGTATAGAGTGTAGGGTATAGCGTGTAGGGTATAGAGTGTAGGGTATAGAGTGTGGAGTGTACGGTATAGAGTGTAGAGTGTAGGGTATAGAGTGTAGGGTATAGAGTGTAGGGTAGAGAGTGTAGAGTGTAGGGTATAGAGTGTAAGGTATAGAGTGTAGGGATTAGAGTGTAGGGTATAGAGTGTACGGTGTAGAGTGTAGGGTATAGAGTGTAGAGTGTAGGGTATAGAGTGTATGGTATAGAGTGTAGGGTATAGAGTGTAGGGTATAGAGTGTAGAGTGTAGGGTATAGAGTGTAGGGTATAGAGTGTAGAGTGTAGGGTATAGAGTGTAGGGTATAGACTGTAGGGTATAAAGTGTAGGGTATAGAGTGTAGGGTACAGAGTGTGGAGTGTAGGCTATAGAGTGTAGGGTATAGAGTGTAGAGTGTAGGGTATAGAGTGTAGGGTATAGAGTGTAGGGTATAGAGTGTAGAGTGTATAGTGTAGGGTATAGAGTGTATGGTGTAGAGTGTATGGTATAGAGTGTAGGGTATAGAGTGTAGAGTGTATGGTATAGAGTGTAGGGTATAGAGTGTAGGGTATAGAGTGTATGTTATAGAGTGTAGGGTATAGAGTGTAGAGTGTAGGGTATAGAGTTTAGAGTGTAGGGTATAGAGTGTAGGGTATAGAGTGTAAGGTAGAGAGTGTAGGGTGTAGAGTTTTAGAGTGTAGGGTATAGAGTGTAGGGTATAGAGTGTATGGTATAGAGTGTAGGGTATAGAGTGTATGGTATAGAGTGTAGGGTATAGAGTGTAGAGTGTAGGGTATAGAGTGTAAGGTATAGAGTTTAGGGTGTAGAGTGTAGGGTATAGAGTGTAGGGTATAGAGTGTATGGTATAGAGTATAGGGTGTAGGGTATAGAGTGTAGAGTGTAGGGTATAGAGTGTAGGGTATAGAGTGTAAGGTATAGAGTTTAGGGTGTAGAGTGTAGGGTATAGAGTGTAGGGTATAGAGTGTAGGGTATAGAGTGTAGAGTGTAGGGTATAGAGTGTAGAGTGTAGGGTATAGAGTGTAGGGTATAGAGTGTAGGGTATAGAGTGTAGGGTAGAGAGTGTAGAGTGTATGGTATAGAGTGTAGGGTATAGAGTGTAGAGTGTAGGGATTAGAGTGTAGGGTATAGAGTGTAGGGTATAGAGTGTATGGTATAGATTGTAGGGTATAAAGTGTAGAGTGTATGGTATAGAGTGTAGGGTATAGAGTGTAGAGTGTAGGGTATAGAGTGTATGGTATAGAGTGTAGGGTGTAGAGTGTATGGTATAGAGTGTAGGGTATAGAGTGTAGGGTATAGATTGTAGGGTATAGAGTGTAGAGTATAGAGTGTAGGGCATAGAGTGTAGGGTATAAAGTGTAGGGTATAGAGTGTAGAGTGTAGGGTATAGAGTGTAGGGTATAGAGTGTAGGGTATAGAGTGTAGAGTGTAGGGTACAGAGTGCAGGGTGTAGAGTGTAGGGTATAGAGTGTAGGGTGTAGAGTGTAGGGTATAGAGTGTAGGGTATAGAGTGTAGAGTGTAGGGTATATAGTGTAGAGTGTAGGGTATAGAGTGTAGGGTATAGCGTGTAGGGTATAGAGTGTAGGGTATAGAGTGTGGAGTGTACGGTATAGAGTGTAGAGTGTAGGGTATAGAGTGTAGGGTATAGAGTGTAGGGTAGAGAGTGTAGAGTGTAGGGTATAGAGTGTAGGGTATAGAGTGTAGAGTGTAGGGATTAGAGTGTAGGGTATAGAGTGTACGGTGTAGAGTGTAAGGTATAGAGTGTAGAGTGTAGGGTATAGAGTGTATGGTATAGAGTGTAGGGTATAGAGTGTAGGGTATAGAGTGTAGAGTGTAGGGTATAGAGTGTAGGGTATAGAGTGTAGAGTGTAGGGTATAGAGTGTAGGGTATAGACTGTAGGGTATAGAGTGTAGGGTATAGAGTGTAGGGTACAGAGTGTGGAGTGTAGGCTATAGAGTGTAGGGTATAGAGTGTAGAGTGTAGGGTATAGAGTGTAGGGTATAGAGTGTAGGGTATAGAGTGTAGAGTGTATAGTGTAGGGTATAGAGTGTATGGTGTAGAGTGTATGGTATAGAGTGTAGGGTATAGAGTGTAGAGTGTATGGTATAGAGTGTAGGGTATAGAGTGTAGGGTATAGAGTGTATGTTATAGAGTGTAGGGTATAGAGTATAGAGTGTAGGGTATAGAGTTTAGAGTGTAGGGTATAGAGTGTAGGGTATAGAGTGTAAGGTAGAGAGTGTAGGGTGTAGAGTTTTAGAGTGTAGGGTATAGAGTGTAGGGTATAGAGTGTATGGTATAGAGTGTAGGGTATAGAGTGTATGGTATAGAGTGTAGGGTATAGAGTGTAGAGTGTAGGGTATAAAGTGTAAGGTATAGAGTTTAGGGTGTAGAGTGTAGGGTATAGAGTGTAGGGTATAGAGTGTATGGTATAGAGTGTAGGGTGTAGAGTTTATGGTATAGAGTGTAGGGTGTAGAGTGTAGGGTATAGAGTGTAGGGTATAGAGTGTAGGATATAGAGTGTAGGGTATAGAGTGTAGGGTATAGAGTGTAGAGTGTAGGGATTAGAGTGTAGGGTATAGAGTGTAGGGTATAGAGTGTAGAGTGTAGGGTATAGAGTGTAGGGTATAGAGTGTAGGGTATAGAGTGTACAGTGTAGGGATTAGAGTGTAGGGTATAGAGTGTAGGGTATAGAGTGTATGGTATAGAGTGTAGGGTATAGAGTGTATGGTATAGAGTGTAGGGTATAAAGTGTAGAGTGTATGGTATAGAGTGTAGGGTATAGAGTGTAGAGTGTAGGGTATAGAGTGTATAGTATAGAGTGTAGGGTGTAGAGTGTATGGTATAGAGTGTAGGGTATAGAATGTAGGGTATAGAGTGTAGGGTATAGAGTGTAGGGCATAGAGTGTAGGGTATAGAGTGTAGGGTATAGAGTGTAGAGTGTAGGGTATAGAGTGTAGGGTATAGAGTGTAGGGTATAGAGTGTAGAGTGTAGGGTATAGAGTGTAGGGTATAGAGTGTAGAGTGTAGGGTATAGAGTGTAGGGTACAGAGTGCAGGGTGTAGAGTGTAGGGTATAGAGTGTAGAGTGTAGAGTGTAGGGTATAGAGTGTAGGGTATAGAGTGTAGGGTATATAGTGTAGAGTGTATGGTATAGAGTGTAGGGTATAGAGTGTAGGGTATAGAGTGTATGTTATAGAGTGTAAGGTATAGAGTGTAGAGTGTAGGGTATAGAGTTTAGAGTGTAGGGTATAGAGTGTAGGGTATAGAGTGTATGGTATAGAGTGTAGGGTATAGAGTGTATGGTAAAGAGTGTAGGGTATAGAGTGTAGAGTGTAGGGTATAGAGTGTAGGGTATAGAGTGTAGGGATTAGAGTGTAGTGTATAGAGTGTAGGGTATAGAGTGTAGAGTGTATTTTATAGAGTGTAGAGTGTAGGGTATAGAGTGTAGGGTATAGACTGTAGGGTATAGAGTGCAGGGTATAGAGTGTAGGGTATAGAGTTTAGAGTGTAGGGTATAGAGTGTAGAGTGTAGGGTATAGAGTGTAGGGTATAGAGTGTAGGGAATAGAGTGTAGAGTGTAAGGTATAGAGTGTAGAGTGTAGGGTATAGAGTGTAGGGTAAAGACTGTAGGGTATAGAGTGTAGGGTATAGAGTGTAGGGTACAGAGTGTGGAGTGTAGGCTATAGAGTGTAGGGTATAGAGTGTAGAGTGTAGGGTATAGAGTGTAGGGTATAGAGTGTAGGGTATAGAGTGTAGGGTATAGAGTGTAGAGTGTATAGTGTAGGGTATAGAGTGTAGGGAATAGAGTGAAGGGTATAGAGTGTAGGGTATAGAGTGTAGAGTGTAGGGTATGGAGTGTATGCTATAGAGTGTATGGTGTAGAGTGTATGGTATAGAGTGTAGGCTATAGAGTGTAGAGTGTATGGTATAGAGTGTAGGGTATAGAGTGTAGGGTATAGAGTGTAGGGTATAGAGTGTAGGGTACAGAGTGTGGAGTGTAGGCTATAGAGTGTAGGGTATAGAGTGTAGGGTATAGAGTGTAGGGTATAGAGTGTAGGGTATAGAGTGTAGAGTGTATAGTGTAGGGTATAGAGTGTAGGGAATAGAGTGAAGGGTATAGAGTGTAGGGTATAGAGTGTAGAGTGTAGGGTATGGAGTGTATGCTATAGAGTGTATGGTGTAGAGTGTATGGTATAGAGTGTAGGCTATAGAGTGTAGAGTGTATGGTATAGAGTGTAGGGTATAGAGTGTAGGGTATAGAGTGTAGAGTGTAGGGTATAGAGTTTAGAGTGTAGGGTATAGAGTGTAGGGTATAGAGTGTAAGGTATAGAGTGTAGGGTGTAGAGTGTAGGGTATAGAGTGTAGGGTATAGAGTGTAGGGTATAGAGTGTATGGTATAGAGTGTAGGGTATAGAGTGTATGGTATAGAGTGTAGGGTATAGAGTGTAGAGTGTAGGGTATAGAGTGTAAGGTATAGAGTTTAGGGTGTAGAGTGTAGGGTATAGAGTGTAGGGTATAGAGTGTATGGTATAGAGTGTAGAGTGTAGGGTATAGAGTGTAGGGTATAGAGTGTAAGGTATAGAGTTTAGGGTGTAGAGTGTAGGGTATAGAGTGTAGGGTATAGAGTGTATGGTATAGAGTGTAGAGTGTAGGGTATAGAGTGTAGGGTATAGAGTGTAGAGTGTAGGGTATAGAGTGTAGGATATAGAGTGTAGGGTATAGAGTGTAGGGTATAGAGTGTAGAGTGTAGGGATTAGAGTGTAGGGTATAGAGTGTAGGGTATAGAGTGTAGAGTGTAGGGTATAGAGTGTAGGGTATAGAGTGTAGGGTATAGAGTGTAGAGTGTAGGGATTAGAGTGTAGGGTATAGAGTGTAGGGTGTAGAGTGTATGGTATAGAGTGTAGGGTATAGAGTGTATGGTATAGAGTGTAGGGTATAAAGTGTAGAGTGTATGGTATAGCGTGTAGGGTATAGAGTGTAGAGTGTAGGGTATAGAGTGTATGGTATAGAGTGTAGGGTGTAGAGTGTATGGTATAGAGTGCAGGGTATAGAATGTAGGGTATAGAGTGTAGGGTATAGAGTGTAGGGCATAGAGTGTAGGGTATAGAGTGTAGGGTATAGAGTGTAGAGTGTAGGGTATAGAGTGTAGAATATAGAGTGTAGGGTATAGAGTGTAGGGTATAGAGTGTAGAGTGTAGGGTATAGAGTGTTGGGTACAGAGTGCAGGGTGTAGAGTGTAGGGTATAGAGTGTAGAGTGTAGGGTATAGAGTGTAGGGTATAGAGTGTAGGGTATAGAGTGTAGGGTATAGAGTGTAGAGTGTATGGTATAGAGTGTAGGGTATAGAGTGTAGGGTATAGAGTGTATGTTATAGAGTGTAGGGTATAGAGTGTAGAGTGTAGGGTATAGAGTTTAGAGTGTAGGGTATAGAGTGTAGGGTATAGAGTGTAGGGTATAGAGTGTATGGTAAAGAGTGTAGGGTATAGAGTGTAGAGTGTTGGGTATAGAGTGTAGGGTATAGAGTGTAGGGTACAGAGTGTAGGGTATAGAGTGTAGGGTATAGAGTGTAGGGATTAGAGTGTAGGGTATAGAGTGTAGGGTATAGAGTGTAGAGTGTAGGGTATAGAGTGTAGGGTATAGAGTGTAGGGTATAGACTGTAGGGTATAGAGTGCAGGGTATAGAGTGTAGGGTATAGAGTTTAGAGTGTAGCGTATAGAGTAAAGGGTATAGAGTGTAGGGTATAGAGTGTAGAGTGTAGGGTATAGAGTGTAGGGTATAGAGTGTAGGGTATAGAGTGTAGGGAATAGAGTGTAGAGTGTAAGGTATAGAGTGTAGAGTGTAGGGTATAGAGTGTAGGGTATAGACTGTAGGGTATAGAGTGTAGGGTATAGAGTGTAGGGTACAGAGTGTGGAGTGTAGGCTATAGAGTGTAGGGTATAGAGTGTAGAGTGTAGGGTATAGAGTGTAGTGTATAGAGTGTAGAGTGTATAGTGTAGGGTATAGAGTGTAGGGAATAGAGTGAAGGGTATAGAGCTTAGGGTATAGAGTGTAGAGTGTAGGGTATGGAGTGTATGCTATAGAGTGTATGGTATAGAGTGTAGGGTATAGAGTGTATGGTATAGAGTGTAGGGTATAGAGTGTAGAGTGTAGGGTATAGAGTGTAAGGTATAGAGTTTAGGGTGTAGAGTGTACGTATAGAGTGTAGGGTATAGAGTGTATGGTATAGAGTGTAAAGTGTAGGGTATAGAGTGTAGGGTATAGAGTGCAGAGTGTAGGGTATAGAGTGTAGGATATAGAGTGTAGGGTATAGAGTGTAGGGTATAGAGTGTAGAGTGTAGGGATTAGAGTGTAGGGTATAGAGTGTAGGGTATAGAGTGTAGAGTGTAGGGTATAGAGTGTAGGGTATTGAGTGTAGGGTATAGAGTGTAGAGTGTAGGGATTAGAGTGTAGGGTATAGAGTGTAGGGTGTAGAGTGTATGGTATAGAGTGTAGGGTATAGAGTGTATGGTATAGAGTGTAGGGTATAAAGTGTAGAGTGTATGGTATAGCGTGTAGGGTATAGAGTGTAGAGTGTAGGGTATAGAGTGTATGGTATAGAGTGTAGGGTGTAGAGTGTATGGTATAGAGTGCAGGGTATAGAATGTAGGGTATAGAGTGTAGGGTATAGAGTTTAGAGTGTAGCGTATAGAGTAAAGGGTATAGAGTGTAGGGTATAGAGTGTAGAGTGTAGGGTATAGAGTGTAGGGTATAGAGTGTAGGGTATAGAGTGTAGGGAATAGAGTGTAGAGTGTAAGGTATAGAGTGTAGAGTGTAGGGTATAGAGTGTAGGGTATAGACTGTAGGGTATAGAGTGTAGGGTATAGAGTGTAGGGTACAGAGTGTGGAGTGTAGGCTATAGAGTGTAGGGTATAGAGTGTAGAGTGTAGGGTATAGAGTGTAGGGTATAGAGTGTAGAGTGTATAGTGTAGGGTATAGAGTGTAGGGAATAGAGTGAAGGGTATAGAGTGTAGGGTATAGAGTGTAGAGTGTAGGGTATGGAGTGTATGCTATAGAGTGTATGGTATAGAGTGTAGGGTATAGAGTGTATGGTATAGAGTGTAGGGTATATAGTGTAGAGTGTAGGGTATAGAGTGTAAGGTATAGAGTTTAAGGTGTAGAGTGTACGTATAGAGTGTAGGGTATAGAGTGTATGGTATAGAGTGTAAAGTGTAGGGTATAGAATGTAGGGTATAGAGTGTAGAGTGTACGGTATAGAGTGTAGGATATAGAGTGTAGGGTATAGAGTGTAGGGTATAGAGTGTAGAGTGTAGGGATTAGAGTGTAGGGTATAGAGTGTAGGGTATAGAGTGTAGAGTGTAGGGTATAGAGTGTAGGGTATTGAGTGTAGGGTATAGAGTGTAGAGTGTAGGGATTAGAGTGTAGGGTATAGAGTGTAGGGTGTAGAGTGTATGGTATAGAGTGTAGGGTATAGAGTGTATGGTATAGAGTGTAGGGTATAAAGTGTAGAGTGTATGGTATAGCGTGTAGGGTATAGAGTGTAGAGTGTAGGGTAGAGAGTGTATGGTATAGAGTGTAGGGTGTAGAGTGTATGGTATAGAGTGCAGGGTATAGAATGTAGGGTATAGAGTGTAGGGTATAGAGTGTAGGGCATAGAGTGTAGGGTATAGAGTGTAGGGTATACAGTGTAGAGTGTAGGGTATAGAGTGTAGGGTATAGAGTGTAGGGTATAGAGTGTAGGGTATAGAGTGTAGAGTGTAGGGTATAGAATGTAGGGTACAGAGTGCAGGGTGTAGAGTGTAGGGTATAGAGTGTAGAGTGTAGGGTATAGAGTGTAGGGTATAGAGTGTAGGGTATAGAGTGTAGAGTGTATGGTATAGAGTGTATGGTATAGAGTGTAGGGTATAGAGTGTATGTTATAGAGTGTAGGGTATAGAGTGTAGAGTGTAGGGTATAGAGTTTAGAGTGTAGGGTATAGAGTGTAGGGTATAGATTGTAGGGTATAGAGTGTATGGTAAAGAGTGTAGGGTATAGAGTGTAGAGTGTAGGGTATAGAGTGTAGGGTATAGAGTGTAGGGTATAGAGTGTAGGGTATAGAGTGTAGGGTATAGAGTGTAGGGATTAGAGTGTAGGGTATAGAGTGTAGGGTATAGAGTGTAGAGTGTAGGGTATAGAGTGTAGGGTATAGAGTGTAGGGTATAGACTGTAGGGTATAGAGTGCAGGGTATAGAGTGTAGGGTATAGAGTTTAGAGTGTAGCGTATAGAGTAAAGGGTATAGAGTGTAGGGTATAGAGTGTAGAGTGTAGGGTATAGTGTGTAGGGTATAGAGTGTAGGGTATAGAGTGTAGGGAATAGAGTGTAGAGTGTAAGGTATAGAGTGTAGAGTGTAGGGTATAGAGTGTAGGGTATAGACTGTAGGGTATAGAGTGTAGGGTATAGAGTGTAGGGTACAGAGTGTGGAGTGTAGGCTATAGAGTGTAGGGTATAGAGTGTAGAGTGTAGGGTATAGAGTGTAGGGTATAGAGTGTAGAGTGTATAGTGTAGGGTATAGAGTGTAGGGAATAGAGTGAAGGGTATAGAGTGTAGGGTATAGAGTGTAGAGTGTAGGGTATGGAGTGTATGCTATAGAGTGTATGGTGTAGAGTGTATGGTATAGAGTGTAGGGTATAGAGTGTAGAGTGTATGGTATAGCGTGTAGGGTATAGAGTGTAGGGTATAGAGTGTATGTTATAGAGTGTAGGGTATAGAGTGTAGAGTGTAGTGTATAGAGTTTAGAGTGTAGGGTATAGAGTGTAGGGTATAGAGTGTAAGGTATAGAGTGTAGGGTGTAGAGTGTAGGGTATAGAGTGTAGGGTATAGAGTGTAGGGTATAGAGTGTATGGTATAGAGTGTAGGGTATAGAGTGTATGGTATAGAGTGTAGGGTATAGAGTGTAGAGTGTAGGGTATAGAGTGTAAGGTATAGAGTTTAGGGTGTAGAGTGTAGGGTATAGAGTGTAGGGTATAGAGTGTAGGGTATAGAGTGTATGGTATAGAGTGTAGGGTGTAGAGTTTATGGTATAGAGTGTAGGGTATAGAGTGTAGAGTGTAGGGTATAGAGTGTAGGGTATAGAGTGTAGAGTGTAGGGTATAGAGTGTAGGATATAGAGTGTAGGGTATAGAGTGTAGGGTATAGAGTGTAGAGTGTAGGGATTAGAGTGTAGGGTATAGAGTGTAGGGTATAGAGTGTAGAGTGTAGGGTATAGAGTGTAGGGTATATAGTGTAGGGTATAGAGTGTAGAGTGTAGGGATTAGAGTGTAGAGTATAGAGTGTAGGGTGTAGAGTGTATGGTATAGAGTGTAGGGTATAGAGTGTATGGTATAGAGTGTAGGGTATAAAGTGTAGAGTGTATGGTATAGCGTGTAGGGTATAGAGTGTAGAGTGTAGGGTATAGAGTGTATGGTATAGAGTGTAGGGTGTAGAGTGTATGGTATAGAGTGTAGGGTATAGAATGTAGGGTATAGAGTGTAGGGTATAGAGTGTAGGGTATAGAGTGTAGAGTGTAGGGTATAGAGTGTAGGGTATAGAGTGTAGGGTATAGAGTGTAGGGTATAGAGTGTAGAGTGTACGGTATAGAGTGTAGGGTACAGAGTGCAGGGTGTAGAGTGTAGGGTATAGAGTGTAGAGTGTAGAGTGTAGGGTATAAAGTGTAGGGTATAGAGTGTAGAGTGTAGGGTATAGAGTGTAGGGATTAGAGTGCAGGGTATAGAGTGTAGGGTATAGAGTGTAGAGTGTAGGGTATAGAGTGTAGCGTATAGAGTGTAGAGTGTAGGGTATAGAGTGTAGGATATAGAGTGTAGGGTATAGAGTGTAGGGTATAGAGTGTAGAGTGTAGGGATTAGAGTGTAGGGTATAGAGTGTAGGGTATAGAGTGTAGAGTGTAGGGTATAGAGTGTAGGGTATAGAGTGTAGGGTATAGAGTGTAGAGTGTAGGGATTAGAGTGTAGGGTATAGAGTGTAGGGTGTAGAGTTTATGGTATAGAGTGTAGGGTATAGAGTGTAGAGTGTAGGGTATAGAGTGTAGGGTATAGAGTGTAGAGTGTAGGGTATAGAGTGTAGGATATAGAGTGTAGGGTATAGAGTGTAGGGTATAGAGTGTAGAGTGTAGGGATTAGAGTGTAGGGTATAGAGTGTAGGGTATAGAGTGTAGAGTGTAGGGTATAGAGTGTAGGGTATAGAGTGTAGGGTATAGAGTGTAGAGTGTAGGGATTAGAGTGTAGGGTATAGAGTGTAGGGTGTAGAGTGTATGGTATAGAGTGTAGGGTATAGAGTGTATGGTATAGAGTGTAGGGTATAAAGTGTAGAGTGTATGGTATAGCGTGTAGGGTATAGAGTGTAGAGTGTAGGGTATAGAGTGTATGGTATAGAGTGTAGGGTGTAGAGTGTATGGTATAGAGTGTAGGGTATAGAATGTAGGGTATAGAGTGTAGGGTATAGAGTGTAGGGTATAGAGTGTAGGGTATAGAGTGTAGAGTGTATGGTATAGAGTGTAGGGTATAGAGTGTAGGGTATAGAGTGTATGTTATAGAGTGTAGGGTATAGAGTGTAGAGTGTAGGGTATAGAGTTTAGAGTGTAGGGTATAGAGTGTAGGGTATAGAGTGTAGGGTATAGAGTGTATGGTATAGAGTGTAGGGTATAGAGTGTATGGTAAAGAGTGTAGGGTATAGAGTGTAGAGTGTAGGGTATAGAGTGTAGGGTATAGAGTGTAGGGTATAGAGTGTAGGGTATAGAGTGTAGGGTATAGAGTGTATGGTATAGATTGTAGGGTATAAAGTGTAGAGTGTATGGTATAGAGTGTAGGGTATAGAGTGTAGAGTGTAGGGTATAGAGTGTATGGTATAGAGTGTAGGGTGTAGAGTGTATGGTATAGAGTGTAGGGTATAGAGTGTAGGGTATAGAGTGTAGGGTATAGAGTGTAGGGCATAGAGTGTAGGGTATAGAGTGTAGGGTATACAGTGTAGAGTGTAAGGTATAGAGTGTAGGGTATAGAGTGTAGGGTATAGAGTGTAGAGTGTAGGGTATAGAGTGTAGGGTATAGAGTGTAGGATATAGAGTGTAGAGTGTAGGGTACAGAGTGCAGGGTGTAGAGTGTAGGGTATAGAGTGTAGGGTGTAGAGTGTAGGGTATAGAGTGTAGGGTATAGAGTGTAGAGTGTAGGGTATATAGTGTAGAGTGTAGGTTATAGAGTGTAGGGTATAGAGTGTAGGGTATAGAGTGTGGAGTGTAGGGTATAGAGTGTAGAGTGTAGGGTATAGAGTGTAGGGTATAGAGTGTAGGGTATAGAGTGTAGGGTATAGAGTGTAGGGTAGAGAGTGTAGAGTGTAGGGTATAGAGTGTAGGGTATAGAGTGTAGAGTGTAGGGATTAGAGTGTAGGGTATAGAGTGTAGGGTGTAGAGTGTAGGGTATAGAGTGTAGAGTGTAGGGTATAGAGTGTATGGTATAGAGTGTAGGGTATAGAGTGTAGGGTATAGAGTGTAGAGTGTGGGGTATAGAGTGTAGGGTATAGAGTGTAGAGTGTAGGGTATAGAGTGTAGGGTATAGACTGTAGGGTATAGAGTGTAGGGTATAGAGTGTAGGGTACAGAGTGTGGAGTGTAGGCTATAGAGTGTAGGGTATAGAGTGTAGAGTGTAGGGTATAGAGTGTAGGGTATAGAGTGTAGGGTATAGAGTGTAGAGTGTATAGTGTAGGGTATAGAGTGTATGGAATAGAGTGAAGGGTATAGAGTGTAGGGTATAGAGTGTAGAGTATAGGGTTTAGAGTGTATGCTATAAAGTGTATGGTGTAGAGTGTATGGTATAGAGTGTAGGGTATAGAGTGTAGAGTGTATGGTGTAGTGTGTAGGGTATAGAGTGTAGGGTATAGAGTGTATGTTATAGAGTGTAGGGTATAGAGTGTAGAGTGTAGGGTATAGAGTTTAGAGTGTAGGGTATAGAGTGTAGTGTATAGAGTGTAAGGTAGAGAGTGTAGGGTGTAGAGTGTAGGGTATAGAGTGTAGGGTATAGAGTGTAGGGTATAGAGTGTATGGTATAGAGTGTAGGGTATAGAGTGTATGGTATAGAGTGTAGGGTATAGAGTGTAGAGTGTAGGGTATAGAGTGTAAGGTATAGAGTTTAGGGAGTAGAGTGTAGGGTATAGAGTGTAGGGTATAGAGTGTATGGTATAGAGTGTAGGGTGTAGAGTTTATGGTATAGAGTGTAGGGTATAGAGTGTAGAGTGTAGGGTATAGAGTGTAGGGTATAGAGTGTAGGATATAGAGTGTAGGGTATAGAGTGTAGGGTATAGAGTGTAGAGTGTAGGGTATAGACTGTAGGGTATAGAGTGTAGGGTATAGAGTGTAGGGTACAGAGTGTGGAGTGTAGGCTATAGAGTGTACGGTATAGAGTGTAGAGTGTAGGGTATAGAGTGTAGGGTATAGAGTGTAGGGTATAGAGTGTAGAGTGTATAGTGTAGGGTATAGAGTGTAGGGAATAGAGTGAAGGGTATAGAGTGTAGGGTATAGAGTGTAGAGTGTAGGGTATAGAGTGTATGCTATAGAGTGTATGGTGTAGAGTGCAGGGTATAGAGTGTAGAGTGTATGGTATAGAGTGTAGGGTATAGAGTGTAGGGTATAGAGTGTATGTTATAGAGTGTAGGGTATAGAGTGTAGAGTGTAGGGTATAGAGTTTAGAGTGTAGGGTATAGAGTGTAGGGTATAGAGTGTAAGGTAGAGAGTGTAGGGTGTAGAGTGTAGGGTATAGAGTGTAGGGTATAGAGTGTAGGGTATTGAGTGTATGGTATAGAGTGTAGGGTATACAGTGTATGGTATAGAGTGTAGGGTATAGAGTGTAGAGTGTAGGGTATAGAGTGTAAGGTATAGAGTTTAGGGTGTAGAGTGTAGGGTATAGAGTGTAGGGTATAGAGTGTATGGTATAGAGTGTAGGGTGTAGAGTTTATGGTATAGAGTGTAGGGTATAGAGTGTAGAGTGTAGGGTATAGAGTGTAGGGTATAGAGTGTAGGATATAGAGTGTAGGGTATAGAGTGTAGGGTATAGAGTGTAGAGTGTAGGGATTAGAGTGTAGGGTATAGAGTGTAGGGTATAGAGTGTAGAGTGTAGGGTATAGAGTGTAGGGTATAGAGTGTAGGGTATAGAGTGTAGGGATTAGAGTGTAGGGTATAGAGTGTAGGGTATAGAGTGTATGGTATAGAGTGTAGGGTATAGAGTGTATGGTATAGAGTGTAGGGTATAAAGTGTAGAGTGTATGGTATAGAGTGTAGGGTATAGAGTGTAGAGTGTAGGGTATAGAGTGTATAGTATAGAGTGTAGGGTGTAGAGTGTATGGTATAGAGTGTAGGGTATAGAATGTAGGTTATAGAGTGTAGGGTAGAGAGTGTAGAGTGTATGGTATAGAGTGTAGGGTATAGAGTGTAGAGTGTAGGGATTAGAGTGTAGGGTATAGAGTGTAGGGTATAGAATGTATGGTATAGAGTGTAGGGTATAGAGTGTATGGTATAGAATGTAGGGTATAAAGTGTAGAGTGTATGGTATAGAGTGTAGGGTATAGAGTGTAGAGTGTAGGGTATAGAGTGTATGGTATAGAGTGTAGGGTGTAGAGTGTATGGTATAGAGTGTAGGGTATAGAGTGTAGGGTATAGAGTGTAGGGTATAGAGTGTAGGGTATAGAGTGTAGGGCATAGAGTGTAGGGTATAGAGTGTAGGGTATAGAGTGTAGAGTGTAGGGTATAGAGTGTAGGGTATAGAGTGTAGGGTATAGAGTGTAGAGTGTAGGGTATAGAGTGTAGGGTATAGAGTGTAGGGTATAGAGTGTAGAGTGTAGGGTACAGAGTGCAGGGTGTAGAGTGTAGCGTATAGAGTGTAGGGTGTAGAGTGTAGGGTATAGAGTGTAGGGTATAGAGTGTAGAGTGTAGGGTATATAGTGTAGAGTGTAGGGTATAGAGTGTAGGGTATAGAGTGTAGGGTATAGAGTGTAGGGTATAGAGTGTGGAGTGTAGGGTATAGAGTGTAGAGTGTAGGGTATAGAGTGTAGGGTATAGAGTGTAGGGTATAGAGTGTAGGGTAGAGAGTGTAGAGTGTAGGGTATAGAGTGTAGGGTATAGAGTGTAGAGTGTAGGGATTAGAGTGTAGGGTACAGAGTGCAGGATGTAGAGTGTAGGGTATAGAGTGTAGGGTGTAGAGTGTAGGGTTTAGAGTGTAGGGTATAGAGTGTAGGGTATAGAGTGTAGAGTGTAGGGTATAGAGTGTAGAGTGTAGGGTATAGAGTGTAGGGTATAGAGTGTAGGGTATAGAGTGTAGGGTATAGAGTGTAGAGTGTAGGGTATAGAGTGTAGAGTGTAGGGTATAGAGTGTAGGGTATAGAGTGTATGGTATAGAGTGTAGGGTATACAGTGTATGGTATAGAGTGTAGGGTATAGAGTGTAGAGTGTAGGGTATAGAGTGTAAGGTATAGAGTTTAGGGTGTAGAGTGTAGGGTATAGAGTGTAGGGTATAGAGTGTATGGTATAGAGTGTAGGGTGTAGAGTTTATGGTATAGAGTGTAGGGTATAGAGTGTAGAGTGTAGGGTATAGAGTGTAGGGTATAGAGTGTAGGATATAGAGTGTAGGGTATAGAGTGTAGGGTATAGAGTGTAGAGTGTAGGGATTAGAGTGTAGGGTATAGAGTGTAGGGTATAGAGTGTAGAGTGTAGGGTATAGAGTGTAGGGTATAGAGTGTAGGGTATAGAGTGTAGGGATTAGAGTGTAGGGTATAGAGTGTAGGGTATAGAGTGTATGGTATAGAGTGTAGGGTATAGAGTGTATGGTATAGAGTGTAGGGTATAAAGTGTAGAGTGTATGGTATAGAGTGTAGGGTATAGAGTGTAGAGTGTAGGGTATAGAGTGTATAGTATAGAGTGTAGGGTGTAGAGTGTATGGTATAGAGTGTAGGGTATAGAATGTAGGTTATAGAGTGTAGGGTAGAGAGTGTAGAGTGTATGGTATAGAGTGTAGGGTATAGAGTGTAGAGTGTAGGGATTAGAGTGTAGGGTATAGAGTGTAGGGTATAGAATGTATGGTATAGAGTGTAGGGTATAGAGTGTATGGTATAGAATGTAGGGTATAAAGTGTAGAGTGTATGGTATAGAGTGTAGTGTATAGAGTGTAGAGTGTAGGGTATAGAGTGTATGGTATAGAGTGTAGGGTGTAGAGTGTATGGTATAGAGTGTAGGGTATAGAGTGTAGGGTATAGAGTGTAGGGTATAGAGTGTAGGGTATAGAGTGTAGGGCATAGAGTGTAGGGTATAGAGTGTAGGGTATAGAGTGTAGAGTGTAGGGTATAGAGTGTAGGGTATAGAGTGTAGGGTATAGAGTGTAGAGTGTAGGGTATAGAGTGTAGGGTATAGAGTGTAGGGTATAGAGTGTAGAGTGTAGGGTACAGAGTGCAGGGTGTAGAGTGTAGCGTATAGAGTGTAGGGTGTAGAGTGTAGGGTATAGAGTGTAGGGTATAGAGTGTAGAGTGTAGGGTATATAGTGTAGAGTGTAGGGTATAGAGTGTAGGGTATAGAGTGTAGGGTATAGAGTGTAGGGTATAGAGTGTGGAGTGTAGGGTATAGAGTGTAGAGTGTAGGGTATAGAGTGTAGGGTATAGAGTGTAGGGTATAGAGTGTAGGGTAGAGAGTGTAGAGTGTAGGGTATAGAGTGTAGGGTATAGAGTGTAGAGTGTAGGGATTAGAGTGTAGGGTACAGAGTGCAGGATGTAGAGTGTAGGGTATAGAGTGTAGGGTGTAGAGTGTAGGGTTTAGAGTGTAGGGTATAGAGTGTAGGGTATAGAGTGTAGAGTGTAGGGTATAGAGTGTAGAGTGTAGGGTATAGAGTGTAGGGTATAGAGTGTAGGGTATAGAGTGTAGGGTATAGAGTGTAGGGTATAGAGTGTAGAGTGTAGGGTATAGAGTGTAGAGTGTAGGGTATAGAGTGTAGGGTATAGAGTGTAGGGTATAGAGTGTAGGGTAGAGAGTGTAGAGTGTATGGTATAGAGTGTAGGGTATAGAGTGTAGAGTGTAGGGATTAGAGTGTAGGGTATAGAGTGTAGGGTATAGAGTGTATGGTATAGATTGTAGGGTATAAAGTGTAGAGTGTATGGTATAGAGGGTAGGGTATAGAGTGTAGAGTGTAGGGTATAGAGTGTATGGTATAGAGTGTAGGGTGTAGAGTGTATGGTATAGAGTGTAGGGTATAGAGTGTAGGGTATAGAGTGTAGGGTATAGAGTGTAGAGTATAGAGTGTAGGGCATAGAGTGTAGGGTATAAAGTGTAGGGTATAGAGTGTAGAGTGTAGGGTATAGAGTGTGGGGTATAGAGTGTAGGGTATAGAGTGTAGGGTATAGAGTGTAGGGTATAGAGTGTAGAGTGTAGGGTACAGAGTGCAGGGTGTAGAGTGTAGGGTATAGAGTGTAGGGTGTAGAGTGTAGGGTATAGAGTGTAGGGTATAGAGTGTAGGGTATATAGTGTAGAGTGTAGGGTATAGAGTGTAGGGTATAGAGTGTAGGGTATAGAGTGTAGGGTATAGAGTGTGGAGTGTAGGGTATAGAGTGTAGAGTGTAGGGTATAGAGTGTAGGGTATAGAGTGTAGGGTAGAGAGTGTAGAGTGTAGGGTATAGAGTGTAGGGTATAGAGTGTAGAGTGTAGGGATTAGAGTGTAGGGTATAGAGTGTACGGTGTAGAGTGTAGGGTATAGAGTGTAGAGTGTAGGGTATAGAGTGTATGGTATAGAGTGTAGGGTATAGAGTGTATTGTATAGAGTGTAGAGTGTAGGGTATAGAGTGTAGGGTATAGAGTGTAGAGTGTAGGGTATAGAGTGTAGGGTATAGACTGTAGGGTATAGAGTGTAGGGTATAGAGTGTAGGGTACAGAGTGTGGAGTGTAGGCTATAGAGTGTAGGGTATAGAGTGTAGAGTGTAGGGTATAGAGTGTAGGGTATAGAGTGTAGGGTATAGAGTGTAGAGTGTATAGTGTAGGGTATAGAGTGTATGGTGTAGAGTGTATGGTATAGAGTGTAGAGTGTATGGTATAGAGTGTAGGGTATAGAGTGTAGGGTATAGAGTGTATGTTATAGAGTGTAGGGTATAGAGTGTAGAGTGTAGGGTATAGAGTTTAGAGTGTAGGGTATAGAGTGTAGGGTATAGAGTGTAAGGTAGAGAGTGTAGGGTGTAGAGTTTTAGAGTGTAGGGTATAGAGTGTAGGGTATAGAGTGTATGGTATAGAGTGTAGGGTATAGAGTGTATGGTATAGAGTGTAGGGTATAGAGTGTAGAGTGTAGGGTATAGAGTGTAAGGTATAGAGTTTAGGGTGTAGAGTGTAGGGTATAGAGTGTAGGGTATAGAGTGTATGGTATAGAGTGTAGGGTGTAGAGTTTATGGTATAGAGTGTAGGGTATAGAGTGTAGAGTGTAGGGTATAGAGTGTAGGGTATAGAGTGTAGGATATAGAGTGTAGGGTATAGAGTGTAGGGTATAGAGTGTAGAGTGTAGGGATTAGAGTGTAGGGTATAGAGTGTAGGGTATAGAGTGTAGAGTGTAGGGTATAGAGTGTAGGGTATAGAGTGTAGGGTATAGAGTGTAGAGTGTAGGGATTAGAGTGTAGGGTATAGAGTGTAGGGTATAGAGTGTATGGTATAGAGTGTAGGGTATAGAGTGTATGGTATAGAGTGTAGGGTATAAAGTGTAGAGTGTATGGTATAGAGTGTAGGGTATAGAGTGTAGAGTGTAGGGTATAGAGTGTATAGTATAGAGTGTAGGGTGTAGAGTGTATGGTATAGAGTGTAGGGTACAGAGTGTGGAGTGTAGGCTATAGAGTGTAGGGTATAGAGTGTAGAGTGTAGGGTATAGAGTGTAGGGTATAGAGTGTAGGGTATAGAGTGTAGAGTGTATAGTGTAGGGTATAGAGTGTATGGTGTAGAGTGTATGGTATAGAGTGTAGAGTGTATGGTATAGAGTGTAGGGTATAGAGTGTAGGGTATAGAGTGTATGTTATAGAGTGTAGGGTATAGAGTGTAGAGTGTAGGGTATAGAGTTTAGAGTGTAGGGTATAGAGTGTAGGGTATAGAGTGTAAGGTAGAGAGTGTAGGGTGTAGAGTTTTAGAGTGTAGGGTATAGAGTGTAGGGTATAGAGTGTATGGTATAGAGTGTAGGGTATAGAGTGTATGGTATAGAGTGTAGGGTATAGAGTGTAGAGTTTAGGGTATAGAGTGTAAGGTATAGAGTTTAGGGTGTAGAGTGTAGGGTATAGAGTGTAGGGTATAGAGTGTATGGTATAGAGTGTAGGGTGTAGAGTTTATGGTATAGAGTGTAGGGTATAGAGTGTAGAGTGTAGGGTATAGAGTGTAGGGTATAGAGTGTAGGATATAGAGTGTAGGGTATAGAGTGTAGGGTATAGAGTGTAGAGTGTAGGGATTAGAGTGTAGGGTATAGAGTGTAGGGTATAGAGTGTAGAGTGTAGGGTATAGAGTGTAGGGTATAGAGTGTAGGGTATAGAGTGTAGAGTGTAGGGATTAGAGTGTAGGGTATAGAGTGTAGGGTATAGAGTGTATGGTATAGAGTGTAGGGTATAGAGTGTATGGTATAGAGTGTAGGGTATAAAGTGTAGAGTGTATGGTATAGAGTGTAGGGTATAGAGTGTAGAGTGTAGGGTATAGAGTGTATAGTATAGAGTGTAGGGTGTAGAGTGTATGGTATAGAGTGTAGGGTATAGAATGTAGGGTATAGAGTGTAGGGTATAGAGTGTAGGGCATAGAGTGTAGGGTATAGAGTGTAGGGTATAGAGTGTAGAGTGTAGGGTATAGAGTGTAGGGTATAGAGTGTAGGGTATAGAGTGTAGAGTGTAGGGTATAGAGTGTAGGGTATAGAGTGTAGAGTGTAGGGTATAGAGTGTAGGGTACAGAGTGCAGGGTGTAGAGTGTAGGGTATAGAGTGTAGAGTGTAGATTGTAGGGTATAGAGTGTAGGGTATAGAGTGTAGGGTATATAGTGTAGAGTGTATGGTATAGAGTGTAGGATATAGAGTGTAGGGTATAGAGTGTATGTTATAGAGTGTAGGGTATAGAGTGTAGAGTGTAGGGTATAGAGTTTAGAGTGTAGGGTATAGAGTGTAGGGTATAGAGTGTATGGTATAGAGTGTAGGGTATAGAGTGTATGGTAAAGAGTGTAGGGTATAGAGTGTAGAGTGTAGGGTATAGAGTGTAGGGTATAGAGTGTAGGGATTAGAGTGTAGTGTATAGAGTGTAGGGTATAGAGTGTAGAGTGTATTTTATAGAGTGTAGAGTGTAGGGTATAGAGTGTAGGGTATAGACTGTAGGGTATAGAGTGCAGGGTATAGAGTGTAGGGTATAGAGTTTAGAGTGTAGGGTATAGAGTGTAGAGTATAGGGTGTAGAGTGTAGGGTATAGAGTGTAGGGTATAGAGTGTAGGGAATAGAGTGTAGAGTGTAAGGTATAGAGTGTAGAGTGTAGGGTATAGAGTGTAGGGTAAAGACTGTAGGGTATAGAGTGTAGGGTATAGAGTGTAGGGTACAGAGTGTGGAGTGTAGGCTATAGAGTGTAGGGTATAGAGTGTAGAGTGTAGGGTATAGAGTGTAGGGTATAGAGTGTAGGGTATAGAGTGTAGAGTGTATAGTGTAGGGTATAGAGTGTAGGGAATAGAGTGAAGGGTATAGAGTGTAGGGTATAGAGTGTAGAGTGTAGGGTATGGAGTGTATGCTATAGAGTGTATGGTGTAGAGTGTATGGTATAGAGTGTAGGCTATAGAGTGTAGAGTGTATGGTATAGAGTGTAGGGTATAGAGTGTAGGGTATAGAGTGTAGGGTATAGAGTGTAGAGTGTATAGTGTAGGGTATAGAGTGTAGGGAATAGAGTGAAGGGTATAGAGTGTAGGGTATAGAGTGTAGAGTGTAGGGTATGGAGTGTATGCTATAGAGTGTATGGTGTAGAGTGTATGGTATAGAGTGTAGGCTATAGAGTGTAGAGTGTATGGTATAGAGTGTAGGGTATAGAGTGTAGGGTATAGAGTGTAGAGTGTAGGGTATAGAGTTTAGAGTGTAGGGTATAGAGTGTAGGGTATAGAGTGTAAGGTATAGAGTGTAGGGTGTAGAGTGTAGGGTATAGAGTGTAGGGTACAGAGTGTAGGGTATAGAGTGTATGGTATAGAGTGTAGGGTATAGAGTGTATGGTATAGAGTGTAGGGTATAGAGTGTAGAGTGTAGGGTATAGAGTGTAAGGTATAGAGTTTAGGGTGTAGAGTGTAGGGTATAGAGTGTAGGGTATAGAGTGTATGGTATAGAGTGTAGAGTGTAGGGTATAGAGTGTAGGGTATAGAGTGTAAGGTATAGAGTTTAGGGTGTAGAGTGTAGGGTATAGAGTGTAGGGTATAGAGTGTATGGTATAGAGTGTAGAGTGTAGGGTATAGAGTGTAGGGTATAGAGTGTAGAGTGTAGGGTATAGAGTGTAGGATATAGAGTGTAGGGTATAGAGTGTAGGGTATAGAGTGTAGAGTGTAGGGATTAGAGTGTAGGGTATAGAGTGTAGGGTATAGAGTGTAGAGTGTAGGGTATAGAGTGTAGGGTATAGAGTGTAGGGTATAGAGTGTAGAGTGTAGGGATTAGAGTGTAGGGTATAGAGTGTAGGGTGTAGAGTGTATGGTATAGAGTGTAGGGTATAGAGTGTATGGTATAGAGTGTAGGGTATAAAGTGTAGAGTGTATGGTATGGTATAGAGTGTAGAGTGTAGGGTATAGAGTGTATGGTATAGAGTGTAGGGTGTAGAGTGTATGGTATAGAGTGCAGGGTATAGAATGTAGGGTATAGAGTGTAGGGTATAGAGTGTAGGGCATAGAGTGTAGGGTATAGAGTGTAGGGTATAGAGTGTAGAGTGTAGGGTATAGAGTGTAGAATATAGAGTGTAGGGTATAGAGTGTAGGGTATAGAGTGTAGAGTGTAGGGTATAGAGTGTTGGGTACAGAGTGCAGGGTGTAGAGTGTAGGGTATAGAGTGTAGAGTGTAGGGTATAGAGTGTAGGGTATAGAGTGTAGGGTATAGAGTGTAGGGTATAGAGTGTAGAGTGTATGGTATAGAGTGTAGGGTATAGAGTGTAGGGTATAGAGTGTATGTTATAGAGTGTAGGGTATAGAGTGTAGAGTGTAGGGTATAGAGTTTAGAGTGTAGGGTATAGAGTGTAGGGTATAGAGTGTAGGGTATAGAGTGTATGGTAAAGAGTGTAGGGTATAGAGTGTAGAGTGTTGGGTATAGAGTGTAGGGTATAGAGTGTAGGGTACAGAGTGTAGGGTATAGAGTGTAGGGTATAGAGTGTAGGGATTAGAGTGTAGGGTATAGAGTGTAGGGTATAGAGTGTAGAGTGTAGGGTATAGAGTGTAGGGTATAGAGTGTAGGGTATAGACTGTAAGGTATAGAGTGCAGGGTATAGAGTGTAGGGTATAGAGTTTAGAGTGTAGCGTATAGAGTAAAGGGTATAGAGTGTAGGGTATAGAGTGTAGAGTGTAGGGTATAGAGTGTAGGGTATAGAGTGTAGGGTATAGAGTGTAGGGAATAGAGTGTAGAGTGTAAGGTATACAGTGTAGAGTGTAGGGTATAGAGTGTAGGGTATAGACTGTAGGGTATAGAGTGTAGGGTACAGAGTGTGGAGTGTAGGCTATAGAGTGTAGGGTATAGAGTGTAGAGTGTAGGGTATAGAGTGTAGTGTATAGAGTGTAGAGTGTATAGTGTAGGGTATAGAGTGTAGGGAATAGAGTGAAGGGTATAGAGTGTAGGGTATAGAGTGTAGAGTGTAGGGTATGGAGTGTATGCTATAGAGTGTATGGTATAGAGTGTAGGGTATAGAGTGTATGGTATAGAGTGTAGGGTATAGAGTGTAGAGTGTAGGGTATAGAGTGTAAGGTATAGAGTTTAGGGTGTAGAGTGTACGTATAGAGTGTAGGGTATAGAGTGTATGGTATAGAGTGTAAAGTGTAGGGTATAGAGTGTAGGGTATAGAGTGTAGAGTGTAGGGTATAGAGTGTAGGATATAGAGTGTAGGGTATAGAGTGTAGGGTATAGAGTGTAGAGTGTAGGGATTAGAGTGTAGGGTATAGAGTGTAGGGTATAGAGTGTAGAGTGTAGGGTATAGAGTGTAGGGTATTGAGTGTAGGGTATAGAGTGTAGAGTGTAGGGATTAGAGTGTAGGGTATAGAGTGTAGGGTGTAGAGTGTATGGTATAGAGTGTAGGGTATAGAGTGTATGGTATAGAGTGTAGGGTATAAAGTGTAGAGTGTATGGTATAGCGTGTAGGGTATAGAGTGTAGAGTGTAGGGTATAGAGTGTATGGTATAGAGTGTAGGGTGTAGAGTGTATGGTATAGAGTGCAGGGTATAGAATGTAGGGTATAGAGTGTAGGGTATAGAGTTTAGAGTGTAGCGTATAGAGTAAAGAGTATAGAGTGTAGGGTATAGAGTGTAGAGTGTAGGGTATAGAGTGTAGGGTATAGAGTGTAGGGTATAGAGTGTAGGGAATAGAGTGTAGAGTGTAAGGTATAGAGTGTAGAGTGTAGGGTATAGAGTGTAGGGTATAGACTGTAGGGTATAGAGTGTAGGGTATAGAGTGTAGGGTACAGAGTGTGGAGTGTAGGCTATAGAGTGTAGGGTATAGAGTGTAGAGTGTAGGGTATAGAGTGTAGGGTATAGAGTGTTGAGTGTATAGTGTAGGGTATAGAGTGTAGGGAATAGCGTGAAGGGTATAGAGTGTAGGGTATAGAGTGTAGAGTGTAGGGTATGGAGTGTATGCTATAGAGTGTATGGTATAGAGTGTAGGGTATAGAGTGTATGGTATAGAGTGTAGGGTATATAGTGTAGAGTGTAGGGTATAGAGTGTAAGGTATAGAGTTTAGGGTGTAGAGTGTACGTATAGAGTGTAGGGTATAGAGTGTATGGTATAGAGTGTAAAGTGTAGGGTATAGAATGTAGGGTATAGAGTGTAGAGTGTAGGGTATAGAGTGTAGGATATAGAGTGTAGGGTATAGAGTGTAGGGTATAGAGTGTAGAGTGTAGGGATTAGAGTGTAGGGTATAGAGTGTAGGGTATAGAGTGTAGAGTGTAGGGTGTAGGGTATTGAGTGTAGGGTATAGAGTGTAGAGTGTAGGGATTAGAGTGTAGGGTATAGAGTGTAGGGTGTAGAGTGTATGGTATAGAGTGTAGGGTATAGAGTGTATGGTATAGAGTGTAGGGTATAAAGTGTAGAGTGTATGGTATAGCGTGTAGGGTATAGAGTGTAGAGTGTAGGGTATAGAGTGTATGGTATAGAGTGTAGGGTGTAGAGTGTATGGTATAGAGTGCAGGGTATAGAATGTAGGGTATAAAGTGTAGGGTATAGAGTGTAGGGCATAGAGTGTGGGGTATAGAGTGTAGGGTATAGAGTGTAGAGTGTAGGGTATAGAGTGTAGGGTATAGAGTGTAGGGTATAGAGTGTAGGGTATAGAGTGTAGAGTGTAGGGTATAGAGTGTAGGGTACAGAGTGCAGGGTGTAGAGTGTAGGGTATAGAGTGTAGGGTATAGAGTGTAGGGTATAGAGTGTAGGGTATAGAGTGTAGAGTGTATGGTATAGAGTGTAGGGTATAGAGTGTAGGGTATAGAGTGTATGTTATAGAGTGTAGGGTATAGAGTGTAGAGTGTAGGGTATAGAGTTTAGAGTGTAGGGTATAGAGTGTAGGGTATAGATTGTAGGGTATAGAGTGTATGGTAAAGAGTGTAGGGTATAGAGTGTCGAGTGTAGGGTATAGAGTGTAGGGTATAGAGTGTAGGGTATAGAGTGTAGGGTATAGAGTGTAGGGTATAGAGTGTAGGGATTAGAGTGTAGGGTATAGAGTGTAGGGTATAGAGTGTAGAGTGTAGGGTATAGAGTGTAGGGTATAGAGTGTAGGGTATAGACTGTAGGGTATAGACTGCAGGGTATAGAGTGTAGGGTATAGAGTTTAGAGTGTAGCGTATAGAGTAAAGGGTATAGAGTGTAGGGTATAGAGTGTAGAGTGTAGGGTATAGAGTGTAGGGTATAGAGTGTAGGGTATAGAGTGTAGGGAATAGAGTGTAGAGTGTAAGGTATAGAGTGTAGAGTGTAGGGTATAGAGTGTAGGGTATAGACTGTAGGGTATAGAGTGTAGGGTATAGAGTGTAGGGTACAGAGTGTGAAGTGTAGGCTATAGAGTGTAGGGTATAGAGTGTAGAGTGTAGGGTATAGAGTGTAGGGTATAGAGTGTAGAGTGTATAGTGTAGGGTATAGAGTGTAGGGAATAGAGTGAAGGGTATAGAGTGTAGGGTATAGAGTGTAGAGTGTAGGGTATGGAGTGTATGCTATAGAGTGTATGGTGTAGAGTGTATGGTATAGAGTGTAGGGTATAGAGTGTAGAGTGTATGGTATAGCGTGTAGGGTATAGAGTGTAGGGTATAGAGTGTATGTTATAGAGTGTAGGGTATAGAGTGTAGAGTGTAGTGTATAGAGTTTAGAGTGTAGGGTATAGAGTGTAGGGTATAGAGTGTAAGGTATAGAGTGTAGGGTGTAGAGTGTAGGGTATAGAGTGTAGGGTATAGAGTGTAGGGTATAGAGTGTATGGTATAGAGTGTAGGGTATAGAGTGTAGAGTGTAGGGTATAGAGTGTAAGGTATAGAGTTTAGGGTGTAGAGTGTAGGGTATAGAGTGTAGGGTATAGAGTGTAGGGTATAGAGTGTATGGTATAGAGTGTAGGGTGTAGAGTTTATGGTATAGAGTGTAGGGTATAGAGTGTAGAGTGTAGGGTATAGAGTGTAGGGTATAGAGTGTAGAGTGTAGGGTATAGAGTGTAGGATATAGAGTGTAGGGTATAGAGTGTAGGGTATAGAGTGTAGGGTATAGAGTGTAGGGTATAGATTGTAGGGTATAGAGTGTATGGTAAAGAGTGTAGGGTATAGAGTGTAGAGTGTAGGGATTAGAGTGTAGGATATAGAGTGTAGGGTATAGAGTGTAGAGTGTAGGGTATAGAGTGTAGGGTATATAGTGTAGGGTATAGAGTGTAGAGTGTAGGGATTAGAGTGTAGAGTATAGAGTGTAGGGTGTAGAGTGTATGGTATAGAGTGTAGGGTATAGAGTGTATGGTATAGAGTGTAGGGTATAAAGTGTAGAGTGTATGGTATAGCGTGTAGGGTATAGAGTGTAGAGTGTAGGGTATAGAGTGTATGGTATAGAGTGTAGGGTGTAGAGTGTATGGTATAGAGTGTAGGGTATAGAATGTAGGGTATAGAGTGTAGGGTATAGAGTGTAGGGTATAGAGTGTAGAGTGTAGGGTATAGAGTGTAGGGTATAGAGTGTAGGGTATAGAGTGTAGGGTATAGAGTGTAGAGTGTACGGTATAGAGTGTAGGGTATAGAGTGTAGGGTATAGAGTGTATGTTATAGAGTGTAGGGTATAGAGTGTAGAGTGTAGGGTGTAGAGTTTAGAGTGTAGGGTATAGAGTGTAGGGTATAGAGTGTAGGGTATAGAGTGTATGGTATAGAGTGTAGGGTATAGAGTGTATGGTAAAGAGTGTAGGGTATAGAGTGTAGAGTGTAGGGTATAGAGTGTAGGGTATAGAGTGTAGGGTATAGAGTGTAGGGTATAGAGTGTAGGGATTAGAGTGTAGGGTATAGAGTGTAGGGTATAGAGTGTAGAGTGTAGGGTATAGAGTGTAGGGTATAGAGTGTAGGGTATAGACTGTAGGGTATAGAGTGCAGGGTATAGAGTGTAGGGTATAGAGTTTAGAGTGTAGGGTATAGAGTAAAGGGTATAGAGTGTAGGGTATAGAGTGTAGAGTGTAGGGTATAGAGTGTAGGGTATAGAGTGTAGGGAATAGACTGTAGAGTGTAAGGTATAGAGTGTAGATTGTAGGGTATAGAGTGTAGGGTATAGACTGTAGGGTATAGAGTGTAGGGTATAGAGTGTAGGGTACAGAGTGTGGAGTGTAGGCTATAGAGTGTAGGGTATAGAGTGTAGAGTGTAGGGTATAGAGTGTAGGGTATAGAGTGTAGGGTATAGAGTGTAGAGTGTATAGTGTAGGGTATAGAGTGTAGGGAATAGAGTGAAGGGTATAGAGTGTAGGTTATAGAGTGTAGATTGTAGGGTATGGAGTGTATGCTATAGAGTGTATGGTGTAGAGTGTATGGTATAGAGTGTAGGGTATAGAGCGTAGAGTGTATGGTATAGCGTGTAGGGTATAGAGTGTAGGGTATAGAGTGTATGTTATAGAGTGTAGGGTATAGAGTGTAGAGTGTAGTGTATAGAGTTTAGAGTGTAGGGTATAGAGTGTAGGGTATAGAGTGTAAGGTATAGAGTGTATGGTGTAGAGTGTAGGGTATAGAGTGTAGGGTATAGAGTGTAGGGTATAGAGTGTATGGTATAGAGTGTAGGGTATAGAGTGTATGGTATAGAGTGTAGAATATAGAGTGTAGAGTGTAGGGTATAGAGTGTAAGGTATAGAGTTTAGGGTGTAGAGTGTAGGGTATAGAGTGTAGGGTATAAAGTGTAGAGTGTATGGTATAGCGTGTAGGGTATAGAGTGTAGAGTGTAGGGTATAGAGTGTATGGTATAGAGTGTAGGGTGTAGAGTGTATGGTATAGAGTGTAGGGTATAGAATGTAGGGTATAGAGTGTAGGGTATAGAGTGTAGGGTATAGAGTGTAGAGTGTAGGGTATAGAGTGTAGGGTATAGAGTGTAGGGTATAGAGTGTAGGGTATAGAGTGTAGAGTGTACGGTATAGAGTGTAGGGTATAGAGTGTAGGGTATAGAGTGTATGTTATAGAGTGTAGGGTATAGAGTGTAGAGTGTAGGGTGTAGAGTTTAGAGTGTAGGGTATAGAGTGTAGGGTATAGAGTGTAGGGTATAGAGTGTATGGTATAGAGTGTAGGGTATAGAGTGTATGGTAAAGAGTGTAGGGTATAGAGTGTAGAGTGTAGGGTATAGAGTGTAGGGTATAGAGTGTAGGGTATAGAGTGTAGGGTATAGAGTGTAGGGATTAGAGTGTAGGGTATAGAGTGTAGGGTATAGAGTGTAGAGTGTAGGGTATAGAGTGTAGGGTATAGAGTGTAGGGTATAGACTGTAGGGTATAGAGTGCAGGGTATAGAGTGTAGGGTATAGAGTTTAGAGTGTAGGGTATAGAGTAAAGGGTATAGAGTGTAGGGTATAGAGTGTAGAGTGTAGGGTATAGAGTGTAGGGTATAGAGTGTAGGGAATAGACTGTAGAGTGTAAGGTATAGAGTGTAGATTGTAGGGTATAGAGTGTAGGGTATAGACTGTAGGGTATAGAGTGTAGGGTATAGAGTGTAGGGTACAGAGTGTGGAGTGTAGGCTATAGAGTGTAGGGTATAGAGTGTAGAGTGTAGGGTATAGAGTGTAGGGTATAGAGTGTAGGGTATAGAGTGTAGAGTGTATAGTGTAGGGTATAGAGTGTAGGGAATAGAGTGAAGGGTATAGAGTGTAGGTTATAGAGTGTAGATTGTAGGGTATGGAGTGTATGCTATAGAGTGTATGGTGTAGAGTGTATGGTATAGAGTGTAGGGTATAGAGCGTAGAGTGTATGGTATAGCGTGTAGGGTATAGAGTGTAGGGTATAGAGTGTATGTTATAGAGTGTAGGGTATAGAGTGTAGAGTGTAGTGTATAGAGTTTAGAGTGTAGGGTATAGAGTGTAGGGTATAGAGTGTAAGGTATAGAGTGTATGGTGTAGAGTGTAGGGTATAGAGTGTAGGGTATAGAGTGTAGGGTATAGAGTGTATGGTATAGAGTGTAGGGTATAGAGTGTATGGTATAGAGTGTAGAATATAGAGTGTAGAGTGTAGGGTATAGAGTGTAAGGTATAGAGTTTAGGGTGTAGAGTGTAGGGTATAGAGTGTAGGGTATAGAGTGTAGGGTATAGAGTGTATGATATAGAGTGTAGGGTGTAGAGTTTATGGTATAGAGTGTAGGGTATAGAGTGTAGAGTGTAGGGTATAGAGTGTAGGGTATAGAGTGTAGAGTGTAGGGTATAGAGTGTAGGATATAGAGTGTAGGGTATAGAGTGTAGGGTATAGAGTGTAGAGTGTAGGGATTAGAGTGTAGGGTATAGAGTGTAGGGTATAGAGTGTAGAGTGTAGGGTATAGAGTGTAGGGTATAGAGTGTAGGGTATAGAGTGTAGAGTGTAGGGATTAGAGTGTAGGGTATAGAGTGTAGGGTGTAGAGTGTATGGTATAGAGTGTAGGGTATAGAGTGTATGGTATAGAGTGTAGGGTATAAAGTGTAGAGTGTATGGTATAGCGTGTAGGGTATAGAGTGTAGAGTGTAGGGTATAGAGTGTATGGTATAGAGTGTAGGGTGTAGAGTGTATGGTATAGAGTGTAGGTTATAGAATGTAGGGTATAGAGTGTAGAATATAGAGTGTAGGGCATAGGGTATAGAGTGTAGGGTATAGAGTGTAGAGTGTAGGGTATAGAGTGTAGGGTATAGAGTGTAGGGTATAGAGTGTAGGGTATAGAGTGTAGAGTGTAGGGTATAGAGTGTAGGGTACAGAGTGCAGGGTGTAGAGTGTAGGGTATAGAGTGTAGGGTATAGAGCGTAGAGTGTATGGTATAGCGTGTAGGGTATAGAGTGTAGGGTATAGAGTGTATGTTATAGAGTGTAGGGTATAGAGTGTAGAGTGTAGTGTATAGAGTTTAGAGTGTAGGGTATAGAGTGTAGGGTATAGAGTGTAAGGTATAGAGTGTATGGTGTAGAGTGTAGGGTATAGAGTGTAGGGTATAGAGTGTAGGGTATAGAGTGTATGGTATAGAGTGTAGGGTATAGAGTGTATGGTATAGAGTGTAGAATATAGAGTGTAGAGTGTAGGGTATAGAGTGTAAGGTATAGAGTTTAGGGTGTAGAGTGTAGGGTATAGAGTGTAGGGTATAGAGTGTAGGGTATAGAGTGTATGATATAGAGTGTAGGGTGTAGAGTTTATGGTATAGAGTGTAGGGTATAGAGTGTAGAGTGTAGGGTATAGAGTGTAGGGTATAGAGTGTAGAGTGTAGGGTATAGAGTGTAGGATATAGAGTGTAGGGTATAGAGTGTAGGGTATAGAGTGTAGAGTGTAGGGATTAGAGTGTAGGGTATAGAGTGTAGGGTATAGAGTGTAGAGTGTAGGGTATAGAGTGTAGGGTATAGAGTGTAGGGTATAGAGTGTAGAGTGTAGGGATTAGAGTGTAGGGTATAGAGTGTAGGGTGTAGAGTGTATGGTATAGAGTGTAGGGTATAGAGTGTATGGTATAGAGTGTAGGGTATAAAGTGTAGAGTGAATGGTATAGCGTGTAGGGTATAGAGTGTAGAGTGTAGGGTATAGAGTGTATGGTATAGAGTGTAGGGTGTAGAGTGTATGGTATAGAGTGTAGGTTATAGAATGTAGGGTATAGAGTGTAGGGTATAGAGTGTAGGGCATAGGGTATAGAGTGTAGGGTATAGAGTGTAGAGTGTAGGGTATAGAGTGTAGGGTATAGAGTGTAGGGTATAGAGTGTAGGGTATAGAGTGTAGAGTGTAGGGTATAGAGTGTAGGGTACAGAGTGCAGGGTGTAGAGTGTAGGGTATAGAGTGTAGAGTGTAGGGTATAGAGTGTAGGGTATAGAGTGTAGGGTATAGAGTGTAGAGTGTATGGTATAGAGTGTAGGGTATAGAATGTAGGGTATAGAGTGTATGTTATAGAGTGTAGGGTATAGAGTGTAGAGTGTAGGGTATAGAGTGTAGGGTATAGAGTGTAGGGTATAGAGTGTAGGGTATAGAATGTTTGGTATAGAGTGTAGGGTATAGAGTGTATGGTAAAGAGTGTAGAGTATAAAGTGTAGAGTGTAGGGTATAGAGTGTAGGGTATAGAGTGTAGAGTGTAGGGTTTAGAGTGTAGGGTATAGAGTGTAGGGTATAGAGTGTAGGGTATAGAGTGTAGGGATTAGAGTGTAGGGATTAGAGTGTAGGGTATAGAGTGTAGAGTGTAGGGTTTAGAGTGTAGGGTATAGAGTGTAGGGTATAGAGTGTAGAGTGTAGGGATTAGAGTGTAGGGTATAGAGTGTATTGTATAGAGTGTATGGTATAGAGTGTAGGGTATAGAGTGTAGAGTGTAGGGTATAGAGTGTATGGTATAGAGTGTAGGGTATAAAGTGTAGAGTGTATGGTATAGAGTGTAGGGTAGAGAGTGTAGAGTATAGAGTTTAGAATGTATGGTATAGAGTGTAGGGTATAGAGTGTATGGTAAAGAGTGTAGGGTATAAAGTGTAGAGTGTAGGGTATAGAGTGTAGAGTGTAGGGTATAGAGTGTATGGTATAGAGTGTAGGGTGTAGAGTGTATGGTATAGAGTGTAGGTTATAGAATGTAGGGTATAGAGTGTAGGGTATAGAGTGTAGGGCATAGGGTATAGAGTGTAGGGTATAGAGTGTAGAGTGTAGGGTATAGAGTGTAGGGTATAGAGTGTAGGGTATAGAGTGTAGGGTATAGAGTGTAGAGTGTAGGGTATAGAGTGTAGGGTACAGAGTGCAGGGTGTAGAGTGTAGGGTATAGAGTGTAGAGTGTAGGGTATAGAGTGTAGGGTATAGAGTGTAGGGTATAGAGTGTAGAGTGTATGGTATAGAGTGTAGGGTATAGAATGTAGGGTATAGAGTGTATGTTATAGAGTGTAGGGTATAGAGTGTAGAGTGTAGGGTATAGAGTGTAGGGTATAGAGTGTAGGGTATAGAGTGTAGGGTATAGAATGTTTGGTATAGAGTGTAGGGTATAGAGTGTATGGTAAAGAGTGTAGAGTATAAAGTGTAGAGTGTAGGGTATAGAGTGTAGGGTATAGAGTGTAGAGTGTAGGGTTTAGAGTGTAGGGTATAGAGTGTAGGGTATAGAGTGTAGGGTATAGAGTGTAGGGATTAGAGTGTAGGGATTAGAGTGTAGGGTATAGAGTGTAGAGTGTAGGGTTTAGAGTGTAGGGTATAGAGTGTAGGGTAAAGAGTGTAGAGTGTAGGGATTAGAGTGTAGGGTATAGAGTGTATTGTATAGAGTGTATGGTATAGAGTGTAGGGTATAGAGTGTAGAGTGTAGGGTATAGAGTGTATGGTATAGAGTGTAGGGTATAAAGTGTAGAGTGTATGGTATAGAGTGTAGGGTAGAGAGTGTAGAGTATAGAGTTTAGAATGTATGGTATAGAGTGTAGGGTATAGAGTGTATGGTAAAGAGTGTAGGGTATAAAGTGTAGAGTGTAGGGTATAGAGTGTAGAGTGTTGGGTATAGAGTGTAGGGTATAGAGTGTAGGGTATAGAGTGTAGGGTATAGAGTGTAGGGATTAGAGTGTAGGGTATAGAGTGTAGGGTATAGAGTGTAGAGTGTAGGGTTTAGAGTGTAGGGTATAGAGTGTAGGGTATAGAGTGTAGGGTATAGAGTGTAGAGTGTAGGGATTAGAGTGTAGGGTATAGAGTGTAGGGTATAGAGTGTATGGTATAGAGTGTAGGGTATAGAGTGTATGGTATAGAGTGTAGGGTATAGAGTGTATGGTATAGAGTGTAGAGTATAAAGTGTAGAGTGTATGGTATAGAGTGTAGGGTATAGAGTGTAGAGTGTAGGGTATAGAGTGTATGGTATTGAGTGTAGGGTGTAGAGTGTATGGTATAGAGTGTAGGGTATAGAGTGTAGGGTATAGAGTGTAGGGCATAGAGTGTAGGGTATAGAGTGTAGGGTATAGAGTGTAGGGTATAGAGTGTAGAGTGTAGGGTATAGAGTGTAAGGTATAGAGTTTAGGGTGTAGAGTGTAGGGTATAGAGTGTAGGGTATAGAGTGTAGGGTATAGAGTGTATGGTATAGAGTGTAGGGTGTAGAGTGTAGGGTATAGAGTGTAGGGTATAGAGTGTAGGGTATAGAGTGTATGGTATAGAGTGTAGGGTATAGAGTGTATGGTATAGAGTGTAGGGTATAGAGTGTATGGTATTGAGTGTAGGGTGTAGAGTGTATGGTATAGAGTGTAGGGTATAGAGTGTAGGGTATAGAGTGTAGGGCATAGAGTGTAGGGTATAGAGTGTAGGGTATAGAGTGTAGGGTATAGAGTGTAGAGTGTAGGGTATAGAGTGTAAGGTATAGAGTTTAGGGTGTAGAGTGTAGGGTATAGAGTGTAGGGTATAGAGTGTAGGGTATAGAGTGTATGGTATAGAGTGTAGGGTGTAGAGTGTAGGGTATAGAGTGTAGGGTATAGAGTGTAGGGTATAGAGTGTATGGTATAGAGTGTAGGGTATAGAGTGTATGGTATAGAGTGTAGGGTATAGAGTGTAAGGTATAGAGTTTAGGGTGTAGAGTGTAGGGTATAGAGTGTAGGGTATAGAGTGTAGGGTATAGAGTGTATGGTATAGAGTGTAGGGTGTAGAGTTTATGGTATAGAGTGTAGGGTATAGAGTGTAGAGTGTAGGGTATAGAGTGTAGGGTATAGAGTGTAGAGTGTAGGGTATAGAGTGTAGGATATAGAGTGTAGGGTATAGAGTGTAGGGTATAGAGTGTAGAGTGTAGGGATTAGAGTGTAGGGTATAGAGTGTAGGGTATAGAGTGTAGGGTATAGAGTGTAGGGTATAGAGTGTAGAGTGTAGGGATTAGAGTGTAGGGTATAGAGTGTAGGGTGTAGAGTGTATGGTATAGAGTGTAGGGTATAGAGTGTATGGTATAGAGTTTTGGGTGTAGAGTGTAGGGAACAGAGTGTAGGGTATAGAGTGTAGGGTATAGAGTGTATGGTATAGAGTGTAGGGTGTAGAGTGTAGGGTATAGAGTGTAGGGTATAGAGTGTAAGGTATAGAGTGTAGGGTATAGAGTGTAGAGTGTAGGGTATAGAGTGTAAGGTATAGAGTTTAGGGTGTAGAGTGTAGGGTATAGAGTGTAGGGTATAGAGTGTAGGGTATAGAGTGTATGGTATAGAGTGTAGGATGTAGAGTTTATGGTATAGAGTGTAGGGTATAGAGTGTAGAGTGTAGGGTATAGAGTGTAGGGTATAGAGTGTAGAGTGTAGGGTATAGAGTGTAGGATATAGAGTGTAGGGTATAGAGTGTAGGGTATAGAGTGTAGAGTGTAGGGATTAGAGTGTAGGGTATAGAGTGTAGGGTATAGAGTGTAGAGTGTAGGGTATAGAGTGTAGGGTATAGAGTGTAGGGTATAGAGTGTAGAGTGTAGGGATTAGAGTGTAGGGTATAGAGTGTAGGGTGTAGAGTGTATGGTATAGAGTGTAGGGTATAGAGTGTATGGCATAGAGTTTAGGGTGTAGAGTGTAGGGTATAGAGTGTAGGGTATAGAGTGTAGGGTATAGAGTGTATGGTATAGAGTGTAGGGTGTAGAGTGTAGGGTATAGAGTGTAGGGTATAGAGTGTAGGGTATAGAGTGTAGAGTGTAGGGTATAGAGTGTAAGGTATAGAGTTTAGGGTGTAGAGTGTAGGGTATAGAGTGTAGGGTATAGAGTGTAGGGTATAGAGTGTATGGTATAGAGTGTAGGGGGTAGAGTGTAGGGTATAGAGTGTAGGATATAGAGTGTAGGGTATAGAGTGTATGGTATAGAGTGTAGGGTATAGAGTGTATGGTATAGAGTGTAGGGTATAGAGTGTAGAGTGTAGGGTATAGAGTGTAAGGTATAGAGTTTAGGGTATAGAGTGTAGGGTATAGAGTGTAGGGTATAGAGTGTATGGTATAGAGTGTAGGGTGTAGAGTTTATGGTATAGAGTGTAGTGTATAGAGTGTAGAGTGTAGGGTATAGAGTGTAGGGTATAGAGTGTAGAGTGTAGGGTATAGAGTGTAGGATATAGAGTGTAGGGTATAGAGTGTAGGGTATAGAGTGTAGAGTGTAGGGATTAGAGTGTAGGGTATAGAGTGTAGGGTATAGAGTGTAGGGTATAGAGTGTAGGGTATAGAGTGTAGAGTGTAGGGATTAGAGTGTAGGGTATAGAGTGTAGGGTATAGAGTGTATGGTATAGAGTTTAGGGTGTAGAGTGTAGGGTATAGAGTGTAGGGTATAGAGTGTAGGGTATAGAGTGTATGGTATAGAGTGTAGGGTGTAGAGTGTAGGGTATAGAGTGTAGGGTATAGAGTGTATGGTATAGAGTGTAGGGTATAGAGTGTAGAGTGTAGGGTATAGAGTGTAAGGTATAGAGTTTAGGGTGTAGAGTGTAGGGTATAGAGTGTAGGGTATAGAGTGTAGGGTATAGAGTGTATGGTATAGAGTGTAGGGTGTAGAGTTTATGGTATAGAGTGTAGGGTATAGAGTGTAGAGTGTAGGGTATAGAGTGTAGGGTATAGAGTGTAGAGTGTAGGGTATAGAGTGTAGGATATAGAGTGTAGGGTATAGAGTGTAGGGTATAGAGTGTAGAGTGTAGGGATTAGAGTGTAGGGTATAAGTGTAGGGTATAGAGTGTAGAGTGTAGGGTATAGAGTGTAGGGTATAGAGTGTAGGGTATAGAGTGTAGAGTGTAGGGATTAGAGTGTAGGGTATAGAGTGTAGGGTGTAGAGTGTATGGTATAGAGTGTAGGGTATAGAGTGTATGGTATAGAGTTTAGGGTGTAGAGTGTAGGGTATAGAGTGTAGGGTATAGAGTGTAGGGTATAGAGTGTATGGTATAGAGTGTAGGGTGTAGAGTGTAGGGTATAGAGTGTAGGGTATAGAGTGTAGGGTATAGAGTGTATGGTATAGAGTGTAGGGTATAGAGTGTATGGTATAGAGTGTAGGGTATAGAGTGTAGAGTGTAGGCTATAGAGTGTAAGGTATAGAGTTTAGGGTGTAGAGTGTAGGGTATAGAGTGTAGGGTATAGAGTGTAGGGTATAGAGTGTATGGTATAGAGTGTAGGGTGTAGAGTTTATGGTATAGAGTGTAGGGTATAGAGTGTAGAGTGTAGGGTATAGAGTGTAGGGTATAGAGTGTAGGATATAGAGTGTAGGGTATAGAGTGTAGGGTATAGAGTGTAGAGTGTAGGGATTAGAGTGTAGGGTGTAGAGTGTATGGTATAGAGTGTAGGGTATAGAGTGTATGGTATAGAGTGTAGGGTATAAAGTGTAGAGTGTATGGTATAGCGTGTAGGGTATAGAGTGTAGAGTGTAGGGTATAGAGTGTATGGTATAGAGTGTAGGGTGTAGAGTGTATGGTATAGAGTGTAGGGTATAGAATGTAGGGTATAGAGTGTAGGGTATAGAGTGTAGGGCATAGAGTGTAGGGTATAGAGTGTAGGGTATAGAGTGTAGAGTGTAGGGTATAGAGTGTAGGGTATAGAGTGTAGGGTATAGAGTGGAGGGTATAGAGTGTAGAGTGTACGGTATACAGTGTAGGGTATAGAGTGCAGGGTGTAGAGTGTAGGGTATAGAGTGTAGAGTGTAGAGTGTAGGGTATAGAGTGTAGGGTATAGAGTGTAGGGTATAGAATGTAGGGTATAGATTGTAGATTGTATGGTATAGAGTGTAGGGTATAGAGTGTAGGGTATAGAGTGTATGTTATAGAGTGTAGGGTATAGAGTGTAGAGTGTAGGGTATAGAGTTTAGAGTGTAGGGTATAGAGTGTAGGGTATAGAGTGTAGGGTATAGAGTGTATGGTATAGAGTGTAGGGTATAGAGTGTATGGTAAAGAGTGTAGGGTATAGCGTGTAGAGTGTAGGGTATAGAGTGTAGGGTATAGAGTGTAGGGTATAGAGTGTAGGGTATAGAGTGTAGGGTATAGAGTGTAGGGATTAGAGTGTAGGGTATAGAGTGTAGGGTATAGAGTGTAGAGTGTAGGGTATAGAGTGTAGGGTATAGAGTGTAGTGTATAGACTGTAGGGTATAGAGTGCAGGGTATAGAGTGTAGGGTATAGAGTTTAGAGTGTAGGGTATAGAGTAAAGGGTATAGAGTGTAGGGTATAGAGTGTAGAGTGTAGGGTATAGAGTGTAGGGTCTAGAGTGTAGGGAATAGAGTGTAGAGTGTAAGGTATAGAGTGTAGAGTGTAGGGTATAGAGTGTAGGGTATAGACTGTAGGGTATAGAGTGTAGGGTATAGAGTGTAGGGTACAGAGTGTGGAGTGTAGGCTATAGAGTGTAGGGTATAGAGTGTAGAGTGTAGGGTATAGAGTGTAGGGTATAGAGTGTAGAGTGTATAGTGTAGGGTATAGAGTGTAGGGAATAGAGTGAAGGGTATAGAGTGTAGGTTATAGAGTGTAGAGTGTAGGGTATGGAGTGTATGCTATAGAGTGTATGGTGTAGAGTGTATGGTATAGAGTGTAGGGTATAGAGTGTAGAGTGTATGGTATAGCGTGTAGGGTATAGAGTGTAGGGTATAGAGTGTATGTTATAGAGTGTAGGGTATAGAGTGTAGAGTGTAGTGTATAGAGTTTAGAGTGTAGGGTATAGAGTGTAGGGTATAGAGTGTAAGGTATAGAGTGTAGGGTGTAGAGTGTAGGGTATAGAGTGTAGGGTATAGAGTGTATGGTATCGAGTGTAGGGTATAGAGCGTAGAGTGTAGGGTATAGAGTGTAAGGTATAGAGTTTAGGGTGTAGAGTGTAGGGTATAGAGTGTAGGGTATAGAGTGTAGGGTATAGAGTGTATGGTATAGAGTGTAGGGTGTAGAGTTTATGGTATAGAGTGTAGGGTATAGAGTGTAGAGTGTAGGGTATAGAGTGTAGGGTATAGAGTGTAGAGTGTAGGGTATAGAGTGTAGGATATAGAGTGTAGGGTATAGAGTGTAGGGTATAGAGTGTAGAGTGTAGGGATTAGAGTGTAGGGTATAGAGTGTAGGGTATAGAGTGTAGAGTGTAGGGTATAGAGTGTAGGGTATAGTGTGTAGGGTATAGAGTGTAGAGTGTAGGGATTAGAGAGTAGGGTATAGAGTGTAGGGTGTAGAGTGTATGGTATAGAGTGTAGGGTATAGAGTGTATGGTATAGAGTGTAGGGTATAAAGTGTAGAGTGTATGGTATAGCGTGTAGGGTATAGAGTGTAGAGTGTAGGGTATAGAGTGTATGGTATAGAGTGTAGGGTGTAGAGTGTATGGTATAGAGTGTAGGTTATAGAATGTAGGGTATAGAGTGTAGGGTATAGAGTGTAGGGCATAGAGTGTAGGGTATAGAGTGTAGGGTATAGAGTGTAGAGTGTAGGGTATAGAGTGTAGGGTATAGAGTGTAGGGTATAGAGTGTAGGGTATAGAGTGTAGGGTATAGAGTGTAGAGTGTAGGGTATAGAGTGTAGGGTACAGAGTGCAGGGTGTAGAGTGTAGGGTATAGAGTGTAGAGTGTAGGGTATAGAGTGTAGGGTATAGAGTGTAGGGTATAGAGTGTAGGGTATAGAGTGTAGAGTGTATGGTATAGAGTGTCGGGTATAGAATGTAGGGTATAGAGTGTATGTTATAGAGTGTAGGGTATAGAGTGTAGAGTGTAGGGTATAGAGTTTAGAGTGTAGGGTATAGAGTGTAGGGTATAGAGTGTAGGGTATAGAATGTATGGTATAGAGTGTAGGGTATAGAGTGTATGGTAAAGAGTGTAGGGTATAAAGTGTAGAGTGTAGGGTATAGAGTGTAGGGTATAGAGTGTAGAGTGTAGGGTATAGAGTGTAGGGTATAGAGTGTAGGGTATAGAGTGTAGGGTATAGAGTGTAGGGATTAGAGTGCAGGGTATAGAGTGTAGGGTATAGAGTGTAGAGTGTAGGGTTTAGAGTGTAGGGTATAGAGTGTAGGGTATAGAGTGTAGGGTACAGAGTGTGGAGTGTAGGCTATAGAGTGTAGGGTATAGAGTGTAGAGTGTAGGGTATAGAGTGTAGGGTATAGAGTGTAGGGTATAGAGTGTAGAGTGTATAGTGTAGGGTATAGAGTGTAGGGAATAGAGTGAAGGGTATAGAGTGTAGGTTATAGAGTGTAGAGTGTAGGGTATGGAGTGTATGCTATAGAGTGTATGGTGTAGAGTGTATGGTATAGAGTGTAGGGTATAGAGTGTAGAGTGTAAGGTATAGCGTGTAGGGTATAGAGTGTAGGGTGTAGAGTGTATGTTATAGAGTGTAGGGTATAGAGTGTAGAGTGTAGTGTATAGAGTTTAGAGTGTAGGGTATAGAGTGTAGGGTATAGAGTGTAAGGTATAGAGTGTAGGGTGTAGAGTGTAGGGTATAGAGTGTAGGGTATAGAGTGTAGGGTATAGAGTGTATGGTATAGAGTGTAGGGTATAGAGTGTATGGTATAGAGTGTAGGGTATAGAGTGTAGAGTGCAGGGTATAGAGTGTAAGGTATAGAGTTTAGGGTGTAGAGTGTAGGGTATAGAGTGTAGGGTATAGAGTGTAGGGTATAGAGTGTATGGTATAGAGTGTAGGGTGTAGAGTTTATGGTATAGAGTGTAGGGTATAGAGTGTAGAGTGTAGGGTATAGAGTGTAGGGTATAGAGTGTAGAGTGTAGGGTATAGAGTGTAGGATATAGAGTGTAGGAAATAGAGTGTAGGGTATAGAGTGTAGAGTGTAGGGATTAGAGTGTAGGGTATAGAGTGTAGGGTATAGAGTGTAGAGTGTAGGGTATAGAGTGTAGGGTATAGAGTGTAGGGTATAGAGTGTAGAGTGCAGGGATTAGAGTGTAGGGTATAGAGTGTAGGGTGTAGAGTGTATGGTATAGAGTGTAGGGTATAGAGTGTATGGTATAGAGTGTAGGGTATAAAGTGTAGAGTGTATGGTATAGCGTGTAGGGTATAGAGTGTAGAGTGTAGGGTATAGAGTGTATGGTATAGAGTGTAGGGTGTAGAGTGTATGGTATAGAGTGTAGGTTATAGAATGTAGGGTACAGAGTGTAGGGTATAGAGTGTAGGGCATAGAGTGTAGGGTATAGAGTGTAGGGTATAGATTGTAGAGTGTAGGGTATAGAGTGCAGGGTATAGAGTGCAGGGTATAGAGTGTAGGGTATAGAGTGTAGGGTATAGAGTGTAGAGTGTAGTGTATAGAGTGTAGGGTACAGAGTGCAGGGTGTAGAGTGTAGGGTATAGAGTGTAGAGTGTAGGGTATAGAGTGTAGGGTATAGAGTGTAGGGTATAGAGTGTAGGGTATAGAGTGTAGAGTGTATGGTATAGAGTGTAGGGTATAGAATGTAGGGTATAGAGTGTATGTTATAGAGTGTAGGGTATAGAGTATAGAGTGTAGGGTATAGAGTTTAGAGTGTAGGGTATAGAGTGTAGGGTATAGAGTGTAGGGTATAGAATGTATGGTATAGAGTGTAGGGTATAGAGTGTATGGTATAGAGTGTAGGGTGTAGAGTGTATGGTATAGAGTGTAGGTTATAGAATGTAGGGTATAGAGTGTAGGGTATAGAGTGTAGGGCATAGAGTGTAGGGTATAGAGTGTAGGGTATAGAGTGTAGAGTGTAGGGTATAGAGTGTAGGGTATAGAGTGTAGGGTATAGAGTGTAGGGTATAGAGTGTAGGGTATAGAGTGTAGAGTGTAGGGTATAGAGTGTAGGGTACAGAGTGCAGGGTGTAGAGTGTAGGGTATAGAGTGTAGAGTGTAGGGTATAGAGTGTAGGGTATAGAGTGTAGGGTATAGAGTGTAGGGTATAGAGTGTAGAGTGTATGGTATAGAGTGTCGGGTATAGAATGTAGGGTATAGAGTGTATGTTATAGAGTGTAGGGTATAGAGTGTAGAGTGTAGGGTATAGAGTTTAGAGTGTAGGGTATAGAGTGTAGGGTATAGAGTGTAGGGTATAGAATGTATGGTATAGAGTGTAGGGTATAGAGTGTATGGTAAAGAGTGTAGGGTATAAAGTGTAGAGTGTAGGGTATAGAGTGTAGGGTATAGAGTGTAGAGTGTAGGGTATAGAGTGTAGGGTATAGAGTGTAGGGTATAGAGTGTAGGGTATAGAGTGTAGGGATTAGAGTGCAGGGTATAGAGTGTAGGGTATAGAGTGTAGAGTGTAGGGTTTAGAGTGTAGGGTATAGAGTGTAGGGTATAGAGTGTAGGGTACAGAGTGTGGAGTGTAGGCTATAGAGTGTAGGGTATAGAGTGTAGAGTGTAGGGTATAGAGTGTAGGGTATAGAGTGTAGGGTATAGAGTGTAGAGTGTATAGTGTAGGGTATAGAGTGTAGGGAATAGAGTGAAGGGTATAGAGTGTAGGTTATAGAGTGTAGAGTGTAGGGTATGGAGTGTATGCTATAGAGTGTATGGTGTAGAGTGTATGGTATAGAGTGTAGGGTATAGAGTGTAGAGTGTAAGGTATAGCGTGTAGGGTATAGAGTGTAGGGTGTAGAGTGTATGTTATAGAGTGTAGGGTATAGAGTGTAGAGTGTAGTGTATAGAGTTTAGAGTGTAGGGTATAGAGTGTAGGGTATAGAGTGTAAGGTATAGAGTGTAGGGTGTAGAGTGTAGGGTATAGAGTGTAGGGTATAGAGTGTAGGGTATAGAGTGTATGGTATAGAGTGTAGGGTATAGAGTGTATGGTATAGAGTGTAGGGTATAGAGTGTAGAGTGCAGGGTATAGAGTGTAAGGTATAGAGTTTAGGGTGTAGAGTGTAGGGTATAGAGTGTAGGGTATAGAGTGTAGGGTATAGAGTGTATGGTATAGAGTGTAGGGTGTAGAGTTTATGGTATAGAGTGTAGGGTATAGAGTGTAGAGTGTAGGGTATAGAGTGTAGGGTATAGAGTGTAGAGTGTAGGGTATAGAGTGTAGGATATAGAGTGTAGGAAATAGAGTGTAGGGTATAGAGTGTAGAGTGTAGGGATTAGAGTGTAGGGTATAGAGTGTAGGGTATAGAGTGTAGAGTGTAGGGTATAGAGTGTAGGGTATAGAGTGTAGGGTATAGAGTGTAGAGTGCAGGGATTAGAGTGTAGGGTATAGAGTGTAGGGTGTAGAGTGTATGGTATAGAGTGTAGGGTATAGAGTGTATGGTATAGAGTGTAGGGTATAAAGTGTAGAGTGTATGGTATAGCGTGTAGGGTATAGAGTGTAGAGTGTAGGGTATAGAGTGTATGGTATAGAGTGTAGGGTGTAGAGTGTATGGTATAGAGTGTAGGTTATAGAATGTAGGGTACAGAGTGTAGGGTATAGAGTGTAGGGCATAGAGTGTAGGGTATAGAGTGTAGGGTATAGATTGTAGAGTGTAGGGTATAGAGTGCAGGGTATAGAGTGCAGGGTATAGAGTGTAGGGTATAGAGTGTAGGGTATAGAGTGTAGAGTGTAGTGTATAGAGTGTAGGGTACAGAGTGCAGGGTGTAGAGTGTAGGGTATAGAGTGTAGAGTGTAGGGTATAGAGTGTAGGGTATAGAGTGTAGGGTATAGAGTGTAGGGTATAGAGTGTAGAGTGTATGGTATAGAGTGTAGGGTATAGAATGTAGGGTATAGAGTGTATGTTATAGAGTGTAGGGTATAGAGTATAGAGTGTAGGGTATAGAGTTTAGAGTGTAGGGTATAGAGTGTAGGGTATAGAGTGTAGGGTATAGAATGTATGGTATAGAGTGTAGGGTATAGAGTGTATGGTAAAGAGTGTAGGGTATAGAGTGTAAGGTATAGAGTTTAGGGTGTAGAGTGTAGGGTATAGAGTGTAGGGTATAGAGTGTAGGGTATAGAGTGTATGGTATAGAGTGTAGGGTGTAGAGTTTATGGTATAGAGTGTAGGGTATAGAGTGTAGAGTGTAGGGTATAGAGTGTAGGGTACAGAGTGTAGAGTGTAGGGTATAGAGTGTAGGATATAGAGTGTAGGGTATAGAGTGTAGGGTATAGAGTGTAGAGTGTAGGGATTAGAGTGTAGGGTATAGAGTGTAGGGTATAGAGTGTAGAGTGTAGGGTATAGAGTGTAGGGTATAGAGTGTAGGGTATAGAGTGTAGAGTGTAGGGATTAGAGTGTAGGGTATAGAGTGTAGGGTGTAGAGTGTATGGTTTAGAGTGTAGGGTATAGAGTGTATGGTATAGAGTGTAGGGTATAAAGTGTAGAGTGTATGGTATAGCGTGTAGGGTATAGAGTGTAGAGTGTAGGGTATAGAGTGTATGGTATAGAGTGTAGGGTGTAGAGTGTATGGTATAGAGTGTAGGTTATAGAATGTAGGGTATAGAGTGTAGGGTATAGACTGTAGGGCATAGAGTGTAGGGTATAGAGTGTAGGGTATAGAGTGTAGAGTGTAGGGTATAGAGTGTAGGGTATAGAGTGTAGGGTATAGAGTGTAGGGTATAGAGTGTAGAGTGTAGTGTATAGAGTGTAGGGTACAGAGTGCAGGGTGTAGAGTGTAGGGTATAGAGTGTAGAGTGTAGGGTATAGAGTGTAGGGTATAGAGTGTAGGGTATAGAGTGTAGGGTATAGAGTGTAGAGTGTATGGTATAGAGTGTAGGGTATAGAATGTAGGGTATAGAGTGTATGTTATAGAGTGTAGGGTATAGAGTGTAGAGTGTAGGGTATAGAGTTTAGAGTGTAGGGTATAGAGTGTAGGGTATAGAGTGTAGGGTATAGAATGTATGGTATAGAGTGTAGGGTATAGAGTGTATGGTAAAGAGTGTAGGGTATAAAGTGTAGAGTGTAGGGTATAGAGTGTAGGGTATAGAGTGTAGAGTGTAGGGTATAGAGTGTAGGGTATAGAGTGTAGGGTATAGAGTGTAGGGTATAGAGTGTAGGGATTAGAGTGTAGGGTATAGAATGTAGGGTATAGAGTGTAGAGTGTAGGGTTTAGAGTGTAGGGTATAGAGTGTAGGGTATAGAGTGTAGGGTATATAGTGTAGAGTGTAGGGATTAGAGTGTAGGGTATAGAGTGTATTGTGTAGAGTGTATGGTATAGAGTGTAGGGTATAGAGTGTAGAGTGTAGGGTATAGAGTGTATGGTATAGAGTGTAGGGTATAAAGTGTAGAGTGTATGGTATAGAGTGTAGGGTATAGAGTGTAGAGTGTAGGGTATAGAGTGTATGGTATAGAGTGTAGGGTGTAGAGTGTATGGTATAGAGTGTAGGGTATAGAGTGTAGGGTATAGAGTGTAGGGCATAGAGTGTAGGGTATAGAGTGTAGGGTATAGAGTGTAGAGTGTAGGGTATAGAGTGTAGGGTATAGAGTGTAGGATATAGAGTGTAGAGTGTAGGGTATAGAGTGTAGGGTATAGAGTGTAGGGTATAGAGTGTAGAGTGTAGGGTATAGAGTGTAGGGTACAGAGTGCAGGGTGTAGACTCTAGGGTATAGAGTGTAGGGTGTAGAGTGTAGAGTGTAGGGTATAGAGTGTATGGTATAGAGTGTAGGGTATAGAGTGTATGGTATAGAGTGTAGGGTATAAAGTGTAGAGTGTATGGTATAGCGTGTAGGGTATAGAGTGTAGAGTGTAGGGTATAGAGTGTATGGTATAGAGTGTAGGGTGTAGAGTGTATGGTATAGAGTGTAGGTTATAGAATGTAGGGTACAGAGTGTAGGGTATAGAGTGTAGGGCATAGAGTGTAGGGTATAGAGTGTAGGGTATAGATTGTAGAGTGTAGGGTATAGAGTGCAGGGTATAGAGTGCAGGGTATAGAGTGTAGGGTATAGAGTGTAGGGTATAGAGTGTAGAGTGTAGTGTATAGAGTGTAGGGTACAGAGTGCAGGGTGTAGAGTGTAGGGTATAGAGTGTAGAGTGTAGGGTATAGAGTGTAGGGTATAGAGTGTAGGGTATAGAGTGTAGGGTATAGAGTGTAGAGTGTATGGTATAGAGTGTAGGGTATAGAATGTAGGGTATAGAGTGTATGTTATAGAGTGTAGGGTATAGAGTATAGAGTGTAGGGTATAGAGTTTAGAGTGTAGGGTATAGAGTGTAGGGTATAGAGTGTAGGGTATAGAATGTATGGTATAGAGTGTAGGGTATAGAGTGTATGGTAAAGAGTGTAGGGTATAGAGTGTAAGGTATAGAGTTTAGGGTGTAGAGTGTAGGGTATAGAGTGTAGGGTATAGAGTGTAGGGTATAGAGTGTATGGTATAGAGTGTAGGGTGTAGAGTTTATGGTATAGAGTGTAGGGTATAGAGTGTAGAGTGTAGGGTATAGAGTGTAGGGTACAGAGTGTAGAGTGTAGGGTATAGAGTGTAGGATATAGAGTGTAGGGTATAGAGTGTAGGGTATAGAGTGTAGAGTGTAGGGATTAGAGTGTAGGGTATAGAGTGTAGGGTATAGAGTGTAGAGTGTAGGGTATAGAGTGTAGGGTATAGAGTGTAGGGTATAGAGTGTAGAGTGTAGGGATTAGAGTGTAGGGTATAGAGTGTAGGGTGTAGAGTGTATGGTTTAGAGTGTAGGGTATAGAGTGTATGGTATAGAGTGTAGGGTATAAAGTGTAGAGTGTATGGTATAGCGTGTAGGGTATAGAGTGTAGAGTGTAGGGTATAGAGTGTATGGTATAGAGTGTAGGGTGTAGAGTGTATGGTATAGAGTGTAGGTTATAGAATGTAGGGTATAGAGTGTAGGGTATAGACTGTAGGGCATAGAGTGTAGGGTATAGAGTGTAGGGTATAGAGTGTAGAGTGTAGGGTATAGAGTGTAGGGTATAGAGTGTAGGGTATAGAGTGTAGGGTATAGAGTGTAGAGTGTAGTGTATAGAGTGTAGGGTACAGAGTGCAGGGTGTAGAGTGTAGGGTATAGAGTGTAGAGTGTAGGGTATAGAGTGTAGGGTATAGAGTGTAGGGTATAGAGTGTAGGGTATAGAGTGTAGAGTGTATGGTATAGAGTGTAGGGTATAGAATGTAGGGTATAGAGTGTATGTTATAGAGTGTAGGGTATAGAGTGTAGAGTGTAGGGTATAGAGTTTAGAGTGTAGGGTATAGAGTGTAGGGTATAGAGTGTAGGGTATAGAATGTATGGTATAGAGTGTAGGGTATAGAGTGTATGGTAAAGAGTGTAGGGTATAAAGTGTAGAGTGTAGGGTATAGAGTGTAGGGTATAGAGTGTAGAGTGTAGGGTATAGAGTGTAGGGTATAGAGTGTAGGGTATAGAGTGTAGGGTATAGAGTGTAGGGATTAGAGTGTAGGGTATAGAATGTAGGGTATAGAGTGTAGAGTGTAGGGTTTAGAGTGTAGGGTATAGAGTGTAGGGTATAGAGTGTAGGGTATATAGTGTAGAGTGTAGGGATTAGAGTGTAGGGTATAGAGTGTATTGTGTAGAGTGTATGGTATAGAGTGTAGGGTATAGAGTGTAGAGTGTAGGGTATAGAGTGTATGGTATAGAGTGTAGGGTATAAAGTGTAGAGTGTATGGTATAGAGTGTAGGGTATAGAGTGTAGAGTGTAGGGTATAGAGTGTATGGTATAGAGTGTAGGGTGTAGAGTGTATGGTATAGAGTGTAGGGTATAGAGTGTAGGGTATAGAGTGTAGGGCATAGAGTGTAGGGTATAGAGTGTAGGGTATAGAGTGTAGAGTGTAGGGTATAGAGTGTAGGGTATAGAGTGTAGGATATAGAGTGTAGAGTGTAGGGTATAGAGTGTAGGGTATAGAGTGTAGGGTATAGAGTGTAGAGTGTAGGGTATAGAGTGTAGGGTACAGAGTGCAGGGTGTAGACTCTAGGGTATAGAGTGTAGGGTGTAGAGTGTAGAGTGTAGGGTATAGAGTGTATGGTATAGAGTGTAGGGTGTAGAGTGTAGGGCATAGAGTGTAGGGTATAGAGTGTAGGGTATAGATTGTAGAGTGTAGGGTATAGAGTGCAGGGTATAGAGTGTAGGGTATAGAGTGTAGGGTATAGAGTGTAGGGTATAGAGTGTAGAGTGTAGTGTATAGAGTGTAGGGTACAGAGTGCAGGGTGTAGAGTGTAGGGTATAGAGTGTAGAGTGTAGGGTATAGAGTGTAGGGTATAGAGTGTAGGGTATAGAGTGTAGGGTATAGAGTGTAGAGTGTATGGTATAGAGTGTAGGGTATAGAATGTAGGGTATAGAGTGTATGTTATAGAGTGTAGGGTATAGAGTATAGAGTGTAGGGTATAGAGTTTAGAGTGTAGGGTATAGAGTGTAGGGTATAGAGTGTAGGGTATAGAATGTATGGTATAGAGTGTAGGGTATAGAGTGTATGGTAAAGAGTGTAGGGTATAGAGTGTAAGGTATAGAGTTTAGGGTGTAGAGTGTAGGGTATAGAGTGTAGGGTATAGAGTGTAGGGTATAGAGTGTATGGTATAGAGTGTAGGGTGTAGAGTTTATGGTATAGAGTGTAGGGTATAGAGTGTAGAGTGTAGGGTATAGAGTGTAGGGTACAGAGTGTAGAGTGTAGGGTATAGAGTGTAGGATATAGAGTGTAGGGTATAGAGTGTAGGGTATAGAGTGTAGAGTGTAGGGATTAGAGTGTAGGGTATAGAGTGTAGGGTATAGAGTGTAGAGTGTAGGGTATAGAGTGTAGGGTATAGAGTGTAGGGTATAGAGTGTAGAGTGTAGGGATTAGAGTGTAGGGTATAGAGTGTAGGGTGTAGAGTGTATGGTTTAGAGTGTAGGGTATAGAGTGTATGGTATAGAGTGTAGGGTATAAAGTGTAGAGTGTATGGTATAGCGTGTAGGGTATAGAGTGTAGAGTGTAGGGTATAGAGTGTATGGTATAGAGTGTAGGGTGTAGAGTGTATGGTATAGAGTGTAGGTTATAGAATGTAGGGTATAGAGTGTAGGGTATAGACTGTAGGGCATAGAGTGTAGGGTATAGAGTGTAGGGTATAGAGTGTAGAGTGTAGGGTATAGAGTGTAGGGTATAGAGTGTAGGGTATAGAGTGTAGGGTATAGAGTGTAGAGTGTAGTGTATAGAGTGTAGGGTACAGAGTGCAGGGTGTAGAGTGTAGGGTATAGAGTGTAGAGTGTAGGGTATAGAGTGTAGGGTATAGAGTGTAGGGTATAGAGTGTAGGGTATAGAGTGTAGAGTGTATGGTATAGAGTGTAGGGTATAGAATGTAGGGTATAGAGTGTATGTTATAGAGTGTAGGGTATAGAGTGTAGAGTGTAGGGTATAGAGTTTAGAGTGTAGGGTATAGAGTGTAGGGTATAGAGTGTAGGGTATAGAATGTATGGTATAGAGTGTAGGGTATAGAGTGTATGGTAAAGAGTGTAGGGTATAAAGTGTAGAGTGTAGGGTATAGAGTGTAGGGTATAGAGTGTAGAGTGTAGGGTATAGAGTGTAGGGTATAGAGTGTAGGGTATAGAGTGTAGGGTATAGAGTGTAGGGATTAGAGTGTATGGTATAGAATGTAGGGTATAGAGTGTAGAGTGTAGGGTTTAGAGTGTAGGGTATAGAGTGTAGGGTATAGAGTGTAGGGTATATAGTGTAGAGTGTAGGGATTAGAGTGTAGGGTATAGAGTGTATTGTGTAGAGTGTATGGTATAGAGTGTAGGGTATAGAGTGTAGAGTGTAGGGTATAGAGTGTATGGTATAGAGTGTAGGGTATAAAGTGTAGAGTGTATGGTATAGAGTGTAGGGTATAGAGTGTAGAGTGTAGGGTATAGAGTGTATGGTATAGAGTGTAGGGTGTAGAGTGTATGGTATAGAGTGTAGGGTATAGAGTGTAGGGTATAGAGTGTAGGGCATAGAGTGTAGGGTATAGAGTGTAGGGTATAGAGTGTAGAGTGTAGGGTATAGAGTGTAGGGTATAGAGTGTAGGATATAGAGTGTAGAGTGTAGGGTATAGAGTGTAGGGTATAGAGTGTAGGGTATAGAGTGTAGAGTGTAGGGTATAGAGTGTAGGGTACAGAGTGCAGGGTGTAGACTCTAGGGTATAGAGTGTAGGGTGTAGAGTGTAGGGTATAGAGTGTAGGGTATAGAGTGTAGAGTGTAGGGTATAGAGTGTAGAGTGTAGGGTATAGAGTGTAGGGTACAGAGTGTAGGGTAGAGAGTGTAGGGTATAGAGTTTATACTGTAGGGTATAGAGTGTAGGGTATAGAGTGTAGGGTATAGAATGTATGGTATAGAGTGTAGGGTATAGAGTGTATGGTAAAGAGTGTAGGGTATAAAGTGTAGAGTGTAGGGTATAGAGTGTAGGGTATAGAGTGTAGAGTGTAGGGTATAGAGTGTAGGGTATAGAGTGTAGGGTATAGAGTGTAGGGTATAGAGTGTAGGGATTAGAGTGTAGGGTATAGAGTGTAGGGTATAGAGTGTAGAGTGTAGGGTTTAGAGTGTAGGGTATAGAGTGTAGGGTATAGAGTGTAGGGTATAGAGTATAGAGTGTAGGGATTAGAGTGTAGGGTATAGAGTGTAGGGTATAGAGTGTATGGTATAGAGTGTAGGGTATAGAGTGTATGGTATAGAGTGTAGGGTATAGAGTGTATGGTATAGAGTGTAGGGTATAAAGTGTAGAGTGTATGGTATAGAGTGTAGGGTATAGAGTGTAGAGTGTAGGGTATAGAGTGTATGGTATTGAGTGTAGGGTGTAGAGTGTATGGTATAGAGTGTAGGGTATAGAGTGTAGGGTATAGAGTGTAGGGCATAGAGTGTAGGGTATAGAGTGTAGGGTATAGAGTGTAGAGTGTAGGGTATAGAGTGTAGGGTATAGAGTGTAGGGTATAGAGTGTAGAGTGTAGGGTATAGAGTGTAGGGTACAGAGTGCAGGGTGTAGACTGTAGGGTATAGAGTGTAGGGTGTAGAGTGTAGGGTATAGAGTGTAGGGTATAGAGTGTAGGGTATAGAGTGTAGAGTGTAGGGTATAGAGTGTAGAGTGTAGGGTATAGAGTGTAGGGTACAGAATGTAGGGTAGAGAGTGTAGGGTATAGAGTGTAGAGTGTAGGGTATAGAGTGTAGGGTATAGAGTGTACGGTATAGAGTGTAGGGTAGAAAGTGTAGAGTGTATGGTATAGAGTGTAGGGTATAGAGTGTAGAGTGTAGGGATTAGAGTGTAGGGTATAGAGTGTAGGGTATAGAGTGTATGGTATAGAGTGTAGGGTATAGAGTGTATGGTATAGAGTGTAGGGTATAAAGTGTAGAGTGTATGGTATAGAGTGTAGGGTATAGAGTGTAAAGTGTAGGGTATAGAGTGTATGGTATAGAGTGTAGGGTATAGAGTGTAGGGTATAGAGTGCAGGGTATAGAGTGTAGAGTGTAGCGTATAGAGTGTAGGGTATAGAGTGTAGGGTATAGAGTGTAGGGCATAGAGTGTAGGGTATAGAGTGTAGGGTATAGAGTTTAGAGTGTAGGGTATAGAGTGTAGGGTATAGAGTGTAGGGTATAGAGTGTAGAGTGTAGGGTATAGAGTGTAGGGTATAGAGTGTAGGGTATAGAGTGTAGAGTGTAGGGTATAGAGTGTAGGGTACAGAGTGCAGGGTGTAGAGTGTAGGGTATAGAGTGTAGAGTGTAGGGTGCAGAGTGTAGGGTATAGAGTGTAGGGTATAGAGTGTAGGGTATAGAGTGTAGAGTGTAGGGTATAGAGTGTAGAGTGTAGGGTATAGAGTGTAGGGTATAGAGTGTAGGGTATAGAGTGTAGGGTATAGAGTGTAGAGTGTAAGGTATAGAGTGTAGGGTATAGAGTGTAGGGTATAGAGTGTAGGGTAGAGAGTGTAGAGTGTAGGGTATAGAGTTAAGGGTATAGAGTGTAGAGTGTAGGGATTAGAGTGTAGGGTATAGAGTGTAGGGTGTAGAGTGTAGGGTATAGAGTGTAGAGTGTAGGGTATAGAGTGTATGGTATAGAGTGTAGGGTATAGAGTGTAGGGTGTAGAGTGTAGGGTATAGAGTGTAGGGTATAGAGTGTAGGGTAAAGAGTGTAGAGTGTAGGGTATAGAGTGTAGGGTATAGAGTGTAGGGTATAGAGTGTAGAGTGTAGGGTATAGAGTGTAGGGTATAGAGTGTAGGGTATAGAGTGTAGGGAATAGAGTGTAGAGTGTAAGGTATAGAGTGTAGAGTGTAGGGTATATAGTGTAGGGTATAGACTGTAGGGTATAGAGTGTAGGGTATAGAGTGTAGGGTACAGAGTGTAGAGTGTAGGCTATAGAGTGTAGGGTATATAGTGTAGAGTGTAGGGTATAGAGTGTAGTGTATAGAGTGTAGGGTATAGAGTGTAGAGTGTATAGTGTAGGGTATAGGGTGTAGGGAATAGAGTGAAGGGTATAGAGTGTAGGGTATAGAGTGTAGAGTGTAGGGTATAGAGTGTATGCTATAGAGTGTATGGTGTAGAGTGTATGGTATAGAGTCTAGGGTATAGAGTGTAGAGTGTATGGTATAGAGTGTAGGGTATAGAGTGTAGGGTATAGAGTGTATGTTAGAGAGTGTAGGGTATAGAGTGTAGAGTGTAGGGTATAGAGTTTAGAGTGTAGGGTATAGAGTATAGGGTATAGAGTGTAAGGTATAGAGTGTAGGGTGTAGAGTGTAGGGTATAGAATGTAGGGTATAGAGTGTAGGGTATAGAGTCTATGGTATAGAGTGTAGGGTATAGAGTGTATGGTATAGAGTGTAGGGTATAGAGTGTAGAGTGTAGGGTATAGCGTGTAGGGTATAGAGTGTAGAGTGTAGGGTATAGAGTGTAGGGTATAGAGTGTAGGGTATAGAGTGTAGGGTATAGAGTGTATGTTAGAGAGTGTAGGGTATAGAGTGTAGAGTGTAGGGTATAGAGTTTAGAGTGTAGGGTATAGAGTATAGGGTATAGAGTGTAAGGTATAGAGTGTAGGGTGTAGAGTGTAGGGTATAGAGTGTAGGGTATAGAGTGTAGGGTATAGAGTCTATGGTATAGAGTGTAGGGTATAGAGTGTATGGTATATAGTATAGGGTATAGAGTGTAGAGTGTAGGGTATAGCGTGTAGTGTATAGAGTGTAGAGTGTAGGGTATAGAGTGTAGGGTATAGAGTGTAGGGTATAGAGTGTGGAGTATAGAGTGTAGGGTATAGAGTGTAGGGTATAGAATGTAGAGTGTAGAGTGTAGGGTGTAGAGTGTAAAGTGTAGGGTATAGAGTGTAAGGTATAGAGTGTAGTGTATAGAGTGTATGTTATAGAGTGTAGGGTATAGAGTGTAGAGTTTAGGGTATAGAGTGTAGGGTATATAGTGTATGGTATAGAGTGTAGGGTATAGAGTGTAGAGTGTAGGGTATAGAGTGTAGGGTATAGAGTGTAGGATATAGCGTGTAGGGTATAGAGTCTAGAGTGTAGGGTATAGAGTGTAGGGTATAGAGTGTAGGGCATATAGTGTAGTGTATAGAGCGTAGGGTGTAGGGTATAGAGTGTAGGGTATAGAGTGTAGGGTATAGAGTGTAGAGTGTAGGGTATAGAGTGTATGGTATAGAGTTTAGGGTGTAGAGTGTAGGGTATAGAGTGTAGAGTTTAGGGTATAGAGTGTGGGGCATAGAGTGTATGGTATACAGTGTAGAGTGTAGAGTGTAGGGTATAGAGTGTATAGTGTAGGGTATAGAGTGTAGGGTATAGAGTGTAGGGTATAGAGTGTATGGTATAGAGTGTAGAGTATAAACTGTAGAGTGTGGGGTATAGAGTGTAGGGTATAGAGTGTATGGTATAGAGTGTAGGGTATAAAGTGTAGAGTGTAGGGTATAGAGTTTAGGGTATAGAGTGTAGGGTGTAGGGTATAGAGTGTAGGGTATAGAGTGTAGGGTATAGAGTGTAGGCTATAGAGTGTAGGGTATAGAGTGTAGAGTGTAGGGTATAGAGTGTAGGGAATAGAGTGTAGGGTATAGAGTGTGGAGTATAGAGTGTAGGGTATAGAGTGTAGGGTATAGAATGTAGAGTGTAGAGTGTAGGGTGTAGAGTGTAAAGTGTAGGGTATAGAGTGTAAGGTATAGAGTGTATGTTATAGAGTGTAGGGTATAGAGTGTAGAGTTTAGGGTATAGAGTGTAGGGTATAGAGTGTATGGTATAGAGTGTAGGGTATAGAGTTTAGAGTGTATGGTATAGAGTGTAGGGTATAGAGTGTATGGTATAGAGTGTAGGGTATTGATTGTAGAGTGTAGGGTATAGAGTGTAGGGTATAGAGTGTAGGGTATAGATTGTAGGGTATAGAGTGTAGGGTATAGGGTATAGGGTATAGAGTGTATGGTGTAGAGTGTAGGGTATAGAGTGTATAGTGTAGGGTATAGAGTGTAGGGTATAGAGTGTAGGGTATAGAGTGTATGGTATAGAGTGTAGGGTATAAAGTGTAGAGTGTAGGGTATAGAGTGTATGGTATAGAGTGTAGGGTACAAAGTGTAGAGTGTAGGGTATAGAGTGTAGGGTATAGAGTGTATGGTATAGAGTGTAGGGTATAAAGTGTAGAGTGTAGGGTATAGAGTGTAGGGTATAGAGTGTAGGGTGTAGGGTATAGAGTGTAGGGTATAGAGTGTAGGGTATAGAGTGTAGGCTATAGAGTGTAGGGTATAGAGTGTAGGGTATAGAGTGTAGGGTATAGAGTGTAGAGTGTAGGGATTAGAGTGTAGGGTATAGAGTGTAGGGTGTAGAGTGTATGGTATAGAGTGTAGGGTATAGAGTGTATGGTATAGAGTGTAGGGTATAAAGTGTAGAGTGTATGGTATAGCGTGTAGGGTATAGAGTGTAGAGTGTAGGGTATAGAGTGTAGGGTATAGAGTGTAGGGTATAGAGTGTAGGGTATAGAGTGTATGTTAGAGAGTGTAGGGTATAGAGTGTAGAGTGTAGGGTATAGAGTTTAGAGTGTAGGGTATAGAGTATAGGGTATAGAGTGTAAGGTATAGAGTGTAGGGTGTAGAGTGTAGGGTATAGAGTGTAGGGTATAGAGTGTAGGGTATAGAGTCTATGGTATAGAGTGTAGGGTATAGAGTGTATGGTATATAGTATAGGGTATAGAGTGTAGAGTGTAGGGTATAGCGTGTAGTGTATAGAGTGTAGAGTGTAGGGTATAGAGTGTAGGGTATAGAGTGTAGGGTATAGAGTGTGGAGTATAGAGTGTAGGGTATAGAGTGTAGGGTATAGAATGTAGAGTGTAGAGTGTAGGGTGTAGAGTGTAAAGTGTAGGGTATAGAGTGTAAGGTATAGAGTGTAGTGTATAGAGTGTATGTTATAGAGTGTAGGGTATAGAGTGTAGAGTTTAGGGTATAGAGTGTAGGGTATATAGTGTATGGTATAGAGTGTAGGGTATAGAGTGTAGAGTGTAGGGTATAGAGTGTAGGGTATAGAGTGTAGGATATAGCGTGTAGGGTATAGAGTCTAGAGTGTAGGGTATAGAGTGTAGGGTATAGAGTGTAGGGCATATAGTGTAGTGTATAGAGCGTAGGGTGTAGGGTATAGAGTGTAGGGTATAGAGTGTAGGGTATAGAGTGTGGAGTGTAGGGTATAGAGTGTATGGTATAGAGTTTAGGGTGTAGAGTGTAGGGTATAGAGTGTAGAGTTTAGGGTATAGAGTGTGGGGCATAGAGTGTATGGTATACAGTGTAGAGTGTAGAGTGTAGGGTATAGAGTGTATAGTGTAGGGTATAGAGTGTAGGGTATAGAGTGTAGGGTATAGAGTGTATGGTATAGAGTGTAGAGTATAAACTGTAGAGTGTGGGGTATAGAGTGTAGGGTATAGAGTGTATGGTATAGAGTGTAGGGTATAAAGTGTAGAGTGTAGGGTATAGAGTTTAGGGTATAGAGTGTAGGGTGTAGGGTATAGAGTGTAGGGTATAGAGTGTAGGGTATAGAGTGTAGGCTATAGAGTGTAGGGTATAGAGTGTAGAGTGTAGGGTATAGAGTGTAGGGAATAGAGTGTAGGGTATAGAGTGTGGAGTATAGAGTGTAGGGTATAGAGTGTAGGGTATAGAATGTAGAGTGTAGAGTGTAGGGTGTAGAGTGTAAAGTGTAGGGTATAGAGTGTAAGGTATAGAGTGTATGTTATAGAGTGTAGGGTATAGAGTGTAGAGTTTAGGGTATAGAGTGTAGGGTATAGAGTGTATGGTATAGAGTGTAGGGTATAGAGTTTAGAGTGTATGGTATAGAGTGTAGGGTATAGAGTGTATGGTATAGAGTGTAGGGTATTGATTGTAGAGTGTAGGGTATAGAGTGTAGGGTATAGAGTGTAGGGTATAGATTGTAGGGTATAGAGTGTAGGGTATAGGGTATAGGGTATAGAGTGTATGGTGTAGAGTGTAGGGTATAGAGTGTATAGTGTAGGGTATAGAGTGTAGGGTATAGAGTGTAGGGTATAGAGTGTATGGTATAGAGTGTAGGGTATAAAGTGTAGAGTGTAGGGTATAGAGTGTATGGTATAGAGTGTAGGGTACAAAGTGTAGAGTGTAGGGTATAGAGTGTAGGGTATAGAGTGTATGGTATAGAGTGTAGGGTATAAAGTGTAGAGTGTAGGGTATAGAGTGTAGGGTATAGAGTGTAGGGTGTAGGGTATAGAGTGTAGGGTATAGAGTGTAGGGTATAGAGTGTAGGCTATAGAGTGTAGGGTATAGAGTGTAGGGTATAGAGTGTAGGGTATAGAGTGTAGAGTGTAGGGATTAGAGTGTAGGGTATAGAGTGTAGGGTGTAGAGTGTATGGTATAGAGTGTAGGGTATAGAGTGTATGGTATAGAGTGTAGGGTATAAAGTGTAGAGTGTATGGTATAGCGTGTAGGGTATAGAGTGTAGAGTGTAGGGTATAGAGTGTATGGTATAGAGTGTAGGGTGTAGAGTGTATGGTATAGAGTGTAGGTTATAGAATGTAGGGTATAGAGTGTAGGGTATAGAGTGTAGGGCATAGAGTGTAGGGTATAGAGTGTAGGGTATAGAGTGTAGAGTGTAGGGTATAGAGTGTAGGGTATAGAGTGTAGGGTATAGAGTGTAGGGTATAGAGTGTAGAGTGTAGTGTATAGAGTGTAGGGTACAGAGTGCAGGGTGTAGAGTGTAGGGTATAGAGTGTAGAGTGTAGGGTATAGAGTGTAGGGTATAGAGTGTAGGGTATAGAGTGTAGGGTATAGAGTGTAGAGTGTATGGTATAGAGTGTAGGGTATAGAATGTAGGGTATAGAGTGTATGTTATAGAGTGTAGGGTATAGAGTGTAGAGTGTAGGGTATAGAGTTTAGAGTGTAGGGTATAGAGTGTAGGGTATAGAGTGTAGGGTATAGAATGTATGGTATAGAGTGTAGGGTATAGAGTGTATGGTAAAGAGTGTAGGGTATAAAGTGTAGAGTGTAGGGTATAGAGTGTAGGGTATAGAGTGTAGAGTGTAGGGTATAGAGTGTAGGGTATAGAGTGTAGGGTATAGAGTGTAGGGTATAGAGTGTAGGGATTAGAGTGTAGGGTATAGAGTGTAGGGTATAGAGTGTAGAGTGTAGGGTTTAGAGTGTAGGGTATAGAGTGTAGGGTATAGAGTGTAGGGTATATAGTGTAGAGTGTAGGGATTAGAGTGTAGGGTATAGAGTGTATTGTATAGAGTGTATGGTATAGAGTGTAGGGTATAGAGTGTAGAGTGTAGGGTATAGAGTGTATGGTATAGAGTGTAGGGTATAAAGTGTAGAGTGTATGGTATAGAGTGTAGGGTATAGAGTGTAGAGTGTAGGGTATAGAGTGTATGGTATAGAGTGTAGGGTGTAGAGTGTATGGTATAGAGTGTAGAGTATAGAGTGTAGGGTATAGAGTGTAGGGCATAGAGTGTAGGGTATAGAGTGTAGGGTATAGAGTGTAGAGTGTAGGGTATAGAGTGTAGGGTATAGAGTGTAGGGTATAGAGTGTAGAGTGTAGGGTATAGAGTGTAGGGTATAGAGTGTAGGGTATAGAGTGTAGAGTGTAGGGTATAGAGTGTAGGGTACAGAGTGCAGGGTGTAGACTGTAGGGTATAGAGTGTAGGGTGTAGAGTGTAGGGTATAGAGTGTAGGGTATAGAGTGTAGAGTGTAGGGTATAGAGTGTAGAGTGTAGGGTATAGAGTGTAGGGTACAGAGTGTAGGGTAGAGAGTGTAGGGTATAGAGTTTATAGTGTAGGGTATAGAGTGTAGGGTATAGAGTGTAGGGTATAGAATGTATGGTATAGAGTGTAGGGTATAGAGTGTATGGTAAAGAGTGTAGGGTATAAAGTGTAGAGTGTAGGGTATAGAGTGTAGGGTATAGAGTGTAGAGTGTAGGGTATAGAGTGTAGGGTATAGAGTGTAGGGTATAGAGTGTAGGGTATAGAGTGTAGGGATTAGAGTGTAGGGTATAGAGTGTAGGGTATAGAGTGTAGAGTGTAGGGTTTAGAGTGTAGGGTATAGAGTGTAGGGTATAGAGTGTAGGGTATAGAGTATAGAGTGTAGGGATTAGAGTGTAGGGTATAGAGTGTAGGGTATAGAGTGTATGGTATAGAGTGTAGGGTATAGAGTGTATGGTATAGAGTGTAGGGTATAGAGTGTATGGTATAGAGTGTAGGGTATAAAGTGTAGAGTGTATGGTATAGAGTGTAGGGTATAGAGTGTAGAGTGTAGGGTATAGAGTGTATGGTATTGAGTGTAGGGTGTAGAGTGTATGGTATAGAGTGTAGGGTATAGAGTGTAGGGTATAGAGTGTAGGGTATAGAGTGTAGGGCATAGAGTGTAGGGTATAGAGTGTAGAGTGTAGGGTATAGAGTGTAGGGTATAGAGTGTAGGGTATAGAGTGTATAGTGTAGGGTATAGAGTGTAGGGTATAGAGTGTAGGGTATAGAGTGTAGAGTGTAGGGTATAGAGTGTAGGGTACAGAGTGTAGGGTAGAGAGTGTAGGGTATAGAGTTTATAGTGTAGGGTATAGAGTGTAGGGTATAGAGTGTAGGGTATAGAATGTATGGTATAGAGTGTAGGGTATAGAGTGTATGGTAAAGAGTGTAGGGTATAAAGTGTAGAGTGTAGGGTATAGAGTGTAGGGTATAGAGTGTAGAGTGTAGGGTATAG